>NC_045705.1:16945478-17270978 GCF_009834535.1 Camelus ferus
AAAAGGGACCATTTCAACTGACAAGCAACTTTGCCCTCACTCCTTTTCCGTCTTTCCTTGCTTCTGCCATGAACACAGAAACAGTGTCAGGAGGAAAAGTCATCTTGCACGATGAGGACAAAAACCATACCCCCATGGAAGTTGGAGCAAGATGGTAGAATGGGTCTGAATTTTTGATGGGACCCTTGAAGGGCCACACAGGCACTATGCTGCCTGCCTCATATTTCTTGTCACAGGAGAGAAACAAAGTCCTATTTGGTTAAGCTGCTCTAATCCAATCCCTGTTACCTGCGACTGAATACCCTTTTAACTGATACTTTCAGCTCCACAGGCCTTGGTGGTTGTGTCTTTTTCTGTACAATACGCTTATCACTATGCTAAAAAAGAACATGGGACATTTCTTGTTTTCCCTACAGGAGGTGCCTTTGATAAGGCTCTTTCCAATCTGTATATTTCCTTGAACAGATTAAGGAAGAATTCGTATCTTTGAATCCAAACTACATGAAGGAAACGAGCTAAAGGGAAGTTGTAATAAAATTTTAGCATTGGAGGGGATAATTTCTGAAAACCACATCCAATTTATGGGCCCATAATCCTTGCCCCAAGGAACGTTTTGAAAACGGTTTAAGAGCACCCTTTCTTTGGCTGGAGAGGTCTTTATAGAGTGGCTCAAGCTGTAAGCTGCAGACAGAACCTCTCCATGTATTGTCTACTGTTTTCCCAACTGCTACCCACTGAGCAGAGCCAGCTAGTGAAGATTCTCACCTCCTTCAATGGGATGAATTAGTGCGGGTGGTGCTTGGAATCAGATGTGATAAAACATAAAGGGCTCGGGAAACTCTTTGATCTGTCTCAATCTCCTTGTTCATGTCTATGGAAAAAAGCAAAATAAATAGACAAGTCACCTCAAATCCAGCAGATCCCAAAGTAACAGACTATGTGGAAATTGGAATTAGATCACTGAGGGATATCAAACTAAAATAATTGTACTTTATTCTGTAAGGGCAGACCAGCATTCTCAGAGCTGAGGTTTATTATTGTTGTTGTTGGCAACAAGATTAGCTAGCACTTGAGTGCTCACTGTGTTTCAGGCCCTGTGCTATTTACATGGGTTATCTCAGTTAATTAAAAAAAAAACCTTTTGAAAAGTTACTAACATTGGCTCTTTCTTAGCATGTGAGAACACTGAGACTCAGAGATGTGAATGGTTTGTTCAAGTTCACCCTTTGTTATGAAATACCCTATCATCCTATTTGGTCCTGGCATCGTTTATTTTGGATAAGCCTCTATTTTCCTTAACACACCTACTGAACATTGAAGACTTTCCAGTTGGTAGCTCAAGTCCTCCTGGTGAATTTGAAAGCTTTGCTGACAAATGATCCAAGAGTTTGCCAAAGTCCCACTCCCTGCCCTTCTGTTCAAATATCATGATAACAATCTTTGCCCAGATTCTTAACTGGGAGAAGAATACAGAAAGCACAGTTCCCTTCCCAGATTCTTCTCTAGTCATTTATTTATTCCTTCATTAATTTTTCTATTGAACTCTTAGCATGTGCTAAATTAAGTCTATATCCCCTCGATAGAGACTTGAGGCCATCTCTGCAAACGAGTTTCCACGCCACTCCTCTAGTGATGCTCCCAGCATATTACTAAATATTCTTTCCTGACTGGCTGTGGTCACATCAGTCTTCTAAATCCTAGAATACTAAATTTTCAAGGAATACAACAGAATCTCCTTTGAGAAGCCACTCAATACCTCAAGATGCAATGAGGTCTACTCAAAACACTTGAGTATTAATTCTCATGATGTTAAAAATATACAGTCTTACCAGTACATTTGCAAAGAACTATTGGTTGATAGAATCTGCATTGTCAAACACTTGTCAGAAGTAATTAAGAGCATCGCTTGTTCATTAATTTCACAAGTTGTTAAGCAGCAGCCATGTGCCACACAACACAATGCTGATGACACAGAGACTCATGAGACAGAGCCCCTGACATCCAAGAGGGGACAGTTAATTGGGGAGACAACATATCCAAGTTAATCATAATATTAGGTATTATAATTTTACATATTATAACAGAGGTGTGCTTAGAGTTCTGTCTTTGTTTCTGTCTTGGAAAAATCAAGGAATTCCTCCAGAAAAGGGGATATTCAGATCAGCCTTTGAAATATGAATAGAAGTTTATGGAGTTTGCCAGAAAGAGCACCGTGAGTCTGGTGGGGGCGGGAGCCTTGTACACCGATGTGAGAGCAAAGTCTGGGAGGCAGGAAAGCTTGGGATGGCCTGGGAGGAAAAAGGAGCGTGGTCAGGATGTAGAGTGCATAGCAAGAGGTGAGGGACCAGACAGAAGGACGGGCTGAGGAGTTCTTTTGAACAACTTCAAATTCCCTTTCACCTCTGCTCCTTTCCCACAACTCCCTAAATCTTTAATGACCAAGGCGTTTCTGCTTTCATAATTTCAGGAAACCAAATGAAGGCAATTTATCACAGCAAATCCACAGCTGACAACCCTCCCTAAAATTATTTGTTTTTACTATCTCTGTCCTTTCCTCTAAGCAGCACTTCGGTCTTACCGGAACAGCTGGCACCCTACCCGAGGAGCCCCTCAGCAGAGCTGACTTTACAAAGGGTCCCCACAACACTGGAAATGAAGTGTGCTCCCTGTGCCGAGACCTAGCATTTCAAGCTTTCATAATTAAAAAAAAAAAAAAAAAAAAACTTAACCATGGTTTTCCTGAATATTTGGCATGGATTTCCTTCTGGGAGCACTGGGATTCTGCCAGCCTTGAACGTCCTAGCCTCTACTGTTTGTTAAGTTAGAAGAGTGTAGAGAAAAATCATAGCACGCTTTTTTTTTTTTTTTTAGACTGGAAAAATTTTTTTTTTATTCATCCTGATGTAGCTGAAAAAGTCACTGAATGGAATCACATAAAACTTTTAAAAGAAATTCACCTTAGAGTTCAGATGAAGTGTGGACACCTTTAGGTGAAGAAGAGCTGATTTTTAAGGAAGCTGTGGGAAAACTTGGAAAATAGGTTTGGGCAGATCATCTGCCTCTCTGTCCCTCCCTTCTTCCCTCGTCATGCAGGGACCCATAGACTTGCACACACACACACACACACACACACACGGAGAATCTTAGTTCAGTGGAACTTCACTTAAATAGTGACCTTGGTGGTTAGTGTGTTCCAGAAAAGTGAGCTTTCTGGATAACAAAAAGTCAATTCTTCATACTCATTAACTTTTATACAAAGACTAACTACTTTCAGTGAGAACGTTCCTACAGTGTTTGGTACACTTTTCTGCTTTTATAAAGGGCAATAAATATAACTTAACCCTTCTGGTTCCACCACTACATTGATGATGACTTCGGGGTACATCCATAAACTCTCTGAGTTTCAGTTTTCTTAGTTTTTCTATTCATTCTCTGTGACGAGATAACTACATTGTTCTGGTTACCCCCAAATCTCTACCCATCCTTCATTCAAGAGTTCCTCCTAAATTCCCATCCTCAACTGCTATTTGCTGCCCCCTGCTGGCACCTGGTGGCAGTACCTTTCTACTTTTGCAATTGGGGGCGGCGGAGGGGGGTACTTCCGTAACCCTTTGATGGCTGCATGAATCCCTCATATTCAAATTTTGTATTAGTTCTCTCTACAGAAGAGACAATAGATTCTGGAAAGTATAAGTTAAATGATGTCACATTAATTGTCAGCAAAATTCCAAAGTGGATTATTACATGTGTGTTTTGTGAGCCCTTAAAAAGAACTCATGGTCATGTGGAGTGAGTAACGGATCACGAAACACAAATGAAACATATTAACCCCACTAACCCTACCTTCTTTTAGGTTAGAAATGCTAGCCTGGATTAGTAAAATCCTGCAGTTGTTGGTCACATTGGTTTTGTAAGGAATTTAGACTTGGTTGATGTCTCTACGCCCCCTTTCCTTTTCTTTGTCGTGTGTCCATCCCTTCTCTACCCATGCTGAGCCGGAGAAATGTTAGCCAGGGGATTGTACAGTAGTATCAATGCTCCGCTGAACAGATCGGAGCCCCTTGAGGGCAAAGATGGAATTTTATTTTTTTTAATGTTCCATGTCTTTCTCTTTGTATGAATATATACCAGAGTGTAGTTTGTTTGCGCTAAAAGCATATTGAATTTTAGTAACTAACAGGATGATGTTGGACAAGATATTTATTTCTCTGGCCTTCATTTTTATCACCTAAATAATGAACTGGTTGGACCAGATCGATATGGTCCTTAAACACTCTAAATTTCACTGTACAAAGGTATAGCCTCAGAGATTACTGGAATGGGGGTAGAATACCAGTTGTAACAAAACTAAACGATCTCAGCTTTAAGTGATACATTTTAGAGTTTCTTTCTTTTTAAGTAATTTTACCATTTCCTGTCACCTACGCAGTTGATAGGCTGTTAGCTCTCTGGTCTCTCTCTTCAAGTACTGATCACCCTTCTCCCTCATCTTACTTGGTGATACTAAACTTTGGGTCTGGGAAACCAATACTGATGCTAATTTGTCCATGGTACTAAACAAAAACGTTTAAAATCCCAGAGCCCTCTGACCCTTTGTAGCGATCTGAGGTTGACTCCAGTTCATCCTGTGGCAAAACGCACCTGGCCTTGGTAAGTTATTTTTCTTTCTTTTCCACACTTTTCCCCTCCCAAGTTCTGCCTTGTGGCTGTGTTTCAGATAGATGCTGCTGCCACCAATCTTAAGTAAGTAGGGGGCATTGTAGTGTAACCACTGATGGGCCACCTCTGTATTTCTATTCAGAGCATCAACTGGCTCCACATGGTGCCTGATTTGTGGACAGACCAGTGCATACATCAGTGAACAAGCATTTGGTGAAGATTTCCCCTCACTCTGTGCAAACTACTCATCATGGAGAGACAAAGGAATGAAAGACAGAATCCCCCGTCTCAGGAAGATGTAACACAAATAATAGTAATGCCACAGTTGTAAGCAAACAACAAACTTGAAGCCACCAAGTAGTGTGTGCTTAGCAGTTAAGCACACTGTTCAGAGATTTAATGCTTTGACTATAGAGGCTACCATGGATCTCTTTGGTCATGAAGCTCTCTATGCAGGCTCCTGGGTAGGCAGGTTCTAACACAGAGCTCTGCCGCCTTGTAAATAGAGACATGCTCACTACTTCCTTAGAGATGGGTTTTAGCTGCCATCTCGTGTCCCCTCTTCTCTGAGAAGGCGTGCTCTATTGCCCCTTCTCTTTTGCTCCAAGAAGCCTCCATCTTTCCATTCTGTGGTTTGGAGCTTGCCTCACCTTCCCTGAATGGCGGGCCTGTTTAGAGGTTACAGATGCATTTCCTCTGATCAGCTAAAGATAGACTCCCTCATGCCCACTGCTCCTCAATGAAAGATGACCTGGTGGTTTTCTGACCATTCAAGTTCAGCTTCGAGGATGGGAATGGGGTGTGGGAGCAAGAGCATGGACTCAAAGTCAGATGAACCTAACTCTCAGATGAATCATGTTCCTCCATTTCTTGCCAATGTGACAATCTTGCCAATTTTCTTAAACTCTCTAAGCCCCAGATTCTTCATCTGTAAATACAGGATAACAAAGAGTTATGACTTCAGCAGAGTACATTTGGCAAAGATAAGGTTCTGAAACTTTCTGAGGGCAGGAACGTTGTCTGTCTTATTGTTCCAGTAACTTCCACAATGTCTGGTTCCTCACAGCCAGACATTTGATGAACACATTTGATGAATGGAAGTACACCACTCTCTAGCTTCGCCACATGTTATCTCAGTGTTGCCCCGGGTATAAATGGAGGCTGATGACATTTGGCTGGTGTCCAGTGCCATACTGGTAGAGTCCAATATGGCCTGGATGTCTTTATGGCATGTTTAGAAGGCTAGACTTTGGAATTGGTGGTCCTGAGTTAGAATCCTCCATCTCTTATTTATTAGCTTTATTGGATAAATTATTTCATTACCCTGAGCCTCAGGTTCATCTTCAATGAAATGGAGATCTCATCAACCTAAAACATGTTGTAAAGACTATTTATAACATACAGAAGACGGTTAGCATACTGCCTAGCACATAAGAGGTAAATAATAATCTTTAGCTGTTTTTATTTTTTATTGTTAGTGATATTAGAGACAATCCTCCCCAGCCATTTAACAACTGTCAGCTTTTGTTTATAAGTTGGACTGTATGAAAGAATCCAGCTCAGTTCAAAGCTCATGTCGTGGGTCAGTCAAACATCTGGACCTGGAGAGCCAGACTTATTAATTAAGCCTATGTCTGGATAGGAACTTGGCATAGCCAGGCTCTTCCCCTTGCTGGGCTTCTCTTTTATCCTCCTGTCAGGACACCTAGGGCTGACAGACTTGCCTTTCCTATTGATGCGCGGGTTGACAGGCTACTGGAACACATGGCTGTCTCCTCTTTCCTTCCTCCATCCAAAGCCTCAGTCTCCCAAGAGACTCTGGGAAGAGTGGTTGGCTTTGCTTTCAGGGTATGAGGTACATGCCTGCCTTCTGCACCAGTCTTCCAACTGCATCGTTCCATAGAAATATTATGGACAGGGTTTGATAGTAATGGGATTTTATTTGTAGCTTCCAATAGATTATGAATTAAGTAAGCTTTGAGGCTAACCTAGAAACTATCATCATGAGCTCCATCCTCAGCTCCAGTCCCTTTAAATCTCCATCACAGCTCCCCAAACTACCATCACACACACCGTGATTTCTACAGGGGCAATAGTTCGAAGTTTGAACAACCAACATGTAAATGGTTTCTGGACCACAGCTGGCTGAGATGTTTTCATTGTTAGTGCAACCATGATGAAGTATGTTACATGCGGCACAGAAGACCCATTCTGGGGATCTGGACTCTAAGTTGAGCTCTGCCCCTCACTGGCTTTCTAACTTTGGACTAGTCATGTCCTCCCCTGGGACCAGTTTGCTCATCTGTAAAACCAGGGGTTTGGACTGAAGCCCCTCCTGGCCCCTGATTCAGCAGAACCCTTATTCTAGCAGCTGTTAGACAAGGCTTGTTTCAGCTTGATGGTGGTAGCCACAGCTTTTTTGGCCGGTCTCAGTGCTCAGTTCTTCCCTTTCCCCTCACGTCCCTGTGGTATTTTGGCACAGGATGAGTCACTGTGCCGGCTGTGGCATACATCCGGAAATGGACTGCCATCCTCTTTCCTGGCACAGGGAGGGAGGAGTGTGACTTTTTATATCCCCTCTTATTGATTAATGACATCTACTACACAAGAATTATGATTACTCTGGGCTCACCAAGCCACATCTATGCATACAAATCCTTTGTGTTCCTGCAACCTCAGGATGAGTCTGACCTCGGAAAGGCTTTGGGAACACTTTAGAGAGCATCCTTCTCTACCACTGAAAGGTTCACAACTATTGTTTTCCTCTTCTGACTCATCTTTGAATCAGTAAATTAAATATGTATAACTTGTGAAGATTTCATTTTTATTAAAGCAAGGTGCTTTGCTGAGGGAAGTCAAGATTTAGAGGTACTCAGCCTTCCTTTTCTCCCTCCTCAATGATTTTATTTCCTTTAGTTTGCAAGAGGGCTTTCAGAGAGCTGCTCCCTCTCTCCATCTCTCTGTGGCTCTGGCTCTTCCCTGTACCACGGAGAAGTTAAAAATGAGTTGACTGTCATCACTCACCTCGAGGACTGGCAAGACTTGAGGACCCAGAGGCTGTTTCTCAAGTAAGTGCTGGCCATTGTGTCTTCTGGGAGATTGTGTCTTCCTCTGGCATGGGGGAAGAGCCATCTTTTTCACTGTTTGTGATGTGCTCTAGAATACTCTTTCCTGATGGTCCTCCTGTCTAGAATGTTCTTCCCCAACCCCCTCCCCCCATCTGACACTTTATCAGTTCCTAGCTTCCTCCCTTTTATTTCCCCAATGGGGACTAGTTTATTTTATTACATAAAGCCTTTCTTCCTACATTATTTTTTTCTTATCGGCATGAATGTCTAGACAACTTACAGTCTTTCTCGTCTTTGAAATAATTTGTTTGGGTAATGTATCAGACTTTTATATAGTTTTTCCCTGGTATGCAACTATTGCCTTCCCAACTGAATTGGAGGTTTCTTGAGGACAAGAGACCACATGCTTTTCAATAAATACATACATATTCATCAAGCTCTTTTGATGTTTATGGCACATATTATGATTTATTTCTATCCATTGTACTGTCCTGAGCATAAAATTTAGATGTTACAAAACCCTTTGTTAACAACTGATTGAGTAGCATATGACATCACCTGAAAAAATACAACTCATCTGTCAAACCACCAGAGTAGTGGAGATCATAGCATTTTGATGTTGTTATGGAGACTGAATTCTTAACTTTCTCCATACATTTTAGTCCTAATCAGTTCTCCAAGTCTGAATTAAGTGCTAAATAATGAATTGAGTGCTAATTAATTAATTAAGTGCTAATTAATGCGGAGCACTCTCCTAGGTACCAGAAATACCAAGAACATGCTCAGGTTCCCTGTGCTCAAGGAATGGTCACACTATCTTTAAGTAAGTCATTTAACATTCAGACCTGCTTTCTTCCCAAACAACGGGGACAATAATTCTGTCATAAAGAATATATAAAACTTTTTGAAATTTGGAGTGCTGAGTTACTGTCTGTCTTCCTTAACTCCTTGAGAGGATCTGCCTTATGAAAAGTGATCTTTTCTTGAATACAGGAAGCTTCCTTCTCTTCATTTAAGTAATTTTACTTTCACAGAAGGGGACACCTATATGAATAGTAGTTTTATGTACCCACAATAAGAAGTATGAGTGACAATGAGTTGCTAGGGTGACAGCCTCTGTCTTTCTCCTTTTTAACTTATGTCCAGCAGGCCATAGAACTTCTGATTTTTTCCTCATTTAGCTTTTCCCTTGGCTTTTACTTTTCTTTCCTTCAAGTCACTGTTGCCACCATAGTCAAATCCTTATTAGCTTAGAAACATTCATTCACCAAACAAATCTTCGTTGAGCTCTTACTGTGGTCACTCTTCTAGACACAGGATTATAGGAACAAACAAAACTGACATAATTCTGTCTTCATGAAGCTTACTTTCTGGGAGAAGCCAGAAAATAAATAAAATAAATAACTTAAAAAAAAAAAAGAGGACTATTTTGGCAGATGAAGAGCCATGGAGAAAAATAAAGCTGGGAAAGTGGATATGGGATGTTGGAAGTAATTGCTGCAATGTTAAGTAAATAATAAGGAAAGATAATCTTTGCATAAAGACTTGAAGAGGATGAGGGATAAATCATGTGGTTATCTGGTGGAAGAACATTCCAGGGAGAGTGAACAGTTTACAGAAAAAGCTCTAAAGTGAGAATGAGTAAGGTAGAGAAGAAGTAGGAGATGTAGGAACAGGAAGGAGGTAAACAAGGGTCTGAAGACCATTGTGAGAACTTTGGCTTTTATGCTAAGTGAGAGTGATATCATATGGTATTTTTCTTTCTCTTTCTAGCTTCCTTCACTTAGAATGACAATCTCCAGGGCCATCCATGTTGCTGCAAATGGCATTATTTTATCTTTTTTATGGCTCAGTAGTATTCCATTGTATAAATATACCACTGCTTCTTTATCCAGTCATCTGTCAATGGACATTTAGGTTGTTTCCATGTCTTGGCTATTGTAAATAGTGCTGCTATGAACATTGGGGTGTAGGTGTCTTTTTGAATTAAGGTTCCTTCTGGATATATGCCCAGGAGTGGGATTGCTGGATCATATGGTAAGTCTAATTTTAGTCTTTTGAGGAATCTCCATACTGTTTTCCATAACGGCTGCACCAAACTACGTTCCCACCAACTGTGTTGGAGGGTTCCCTTTTCTCCACAATCTCTCTAGCATTTATCATTTGTGGACTATTGTATGATGGCCATTCTGACTGGTGTGAGGTGATACCTCAATGTTGTTTTGATTTGCATTCCTCTGATAGTTAGTGGTTTGGGGCATTTTTTCATGTGCCTATTGGACATTTGTATTTCTTCCTTGGAGAATCGCTTATTTAAATCTTCTGCCCATGTTTGGATTCAGTTTTTTTTTTTAAAGTTGTACGAGCTGTTTATATATTCTGGAAATTAAGCCCTGTCGGTCTCACCATTTGCAAATATTTTCTCCCATTCCATAGGCTGTGCAAAAGTTTGTAAGTTTAAGTCCCATTTGTTTGTTTTTGCTTTTATTTCTTTTTTTCTTTTTTTATATTTTTATTAAAGTATAGTCAGTTTACAATGTTATGTCAATTTCTGGTGTACAGCACAATGCTTCAGTCATATAGGAACATCCATATATTCATTTCCTGGATAGACTGCCCTAGGAGAACATTGCTAAATAAGAGACACAATGAATAGAGACAGAGAATACTATAAAAAGGAAATCAAACTATATAGAGGGGACAATTAAAAACAGAAAACTCAATGGCTGAGATAAAAGCTGAGCTAAATGCAGTCAAAATCAAATTAGATAATGTAGAGGGATGAGTAAGTGATTTAGAAGACAGAATAACAGAATTCACCCAATCAGAGCAGCAGACAGAAAAGCAAGTAAAAACCAATGAAAGCAATATAAGGGAGCTATAGGATAATATAAAGCATGCCAACTTATGCATAATAGGGGTCCCAGAAGGAGAAGAAAGATAAAAGGAGATTGAAAAGGTATTTGAAGAAATTGAACTTGGCCATATGCCCATCCTCTTCCTTCAGTGGCCCTATGCTTACCCCTAGGGCAGCTCAGAGGCACTTCCGTGGAACCCAGTGTTACCAGTGAAGAATTTGAAATTCAGAGTCAATTCATACAAGAAGTAAATAACAAAACAAGTATTTGTGTCCCCAAATATTGGAATTTGTTTACATTATATAAAAAGAATGAATGACTAAATGAAAAAAGAGAGGAAAAAGAAGGTAACTGCTATTCTTTCATCAATAGTCATTCATTGCTGACTGTGGACTGGATCCCTCATGACCTGAGCTTCTCAACAAGGAAGAACAATCACAATACCCATCGTATGGACAGGGCTGAGGGTGGGGAGTTTAACAGATTGCCTCAAGGTTAAGAGATGAACGTGAGATGCAAACCCACCCTCAAAACCCTACTGCCAAAACTCATTCCTTCTGCCATGTCATACCCCCTTCTGGAGTAAAATTAAGAGACTAAATAAGGAAATACATTCAGAGGATACTTGGAATTTATGCACCAAAAACTCTTAGAGCTTTTATCTCTTCCTAGTTTTCTCCTCGTTCCAGACCTCTCACTCTCTGTTTTGTTTTGTTTTGTTTTTTTCACTAATAATAATGCCAGTACAAGATGACTTTAAAGATATTTATTAGCAAAAAGGCTGCAGAGTCACAGGCCAGAAGCTAATTTTGCATTGCAAGATTCATTTCTGTTGAAAGCATATTTCACAAACTTAAAACAACATATTGGGTGGAGACACAAGACAATATCACTGTTTTTCATATTTAACTTAGCCTGCAAACGTGATCTCTCAGCCAGTATAATTTTACACATCCTGTGTGGGACAGGAATATTTCCAAGTAGTGTCACTTAGTAGTGGTAAATGGGATCAGGCTACAAACATTACTCTGGGAGGGTCTTTGGGATATTTAATGCACATTTGCAGAACATTTTATGACATACTACGTTTTTTTTTTTTTTTGTAGTCCAGCTTGGATTTGTCTAGAAATGCTGCAGACTATTAAAAATTAAATGAAATGCCTCCTTGAATGGAATATAAAATATATCCATTCTGGGAGCTTCATAAGTGCTAATTATAAGAAGTTCTAGAGTCTAAATTATCTACCTTGCAGAAACTGTGGACATTCAGGTACATGGAAAGAATAATTATATCATATCTGGGTAATGCTTTCAGTTTCATCGTTGCTTTTACATATCCTGTCTTATTTAATTCTTATAACAAACCTGTATTGTAGGTGACAGCATCCCCGCTTTAAAGATGAGGAATTTAGGGATCATAGGACTTATTCAAGGTTGCAGGACCTAAAGCTGATGTGTCATAAGAGTTACGTGTGGTGGGAAAAGTGTGTTTATTATGTTATTATATGTTTATTATTTATTATAATAAAGAAGCATGTTTTTCCTTTCCCAGGTAAAAATTCCCTAGACCATATAAACTTAATATTTTTTATTAGTATCTATTATTGAACTGGTAGAAACCATAAATGGTTCTGCCAAATACTGGTAGAGGACCAAAACCCAAAATAAAACAACATCTTCTGTATAGCAATCTGTGGTTAACAGAGGCCTTTTATCTACAGTATCATATTAGATCCTCCCACCAACCCTGAGAGGCAGGGTGGTCAGGTGTTCTTGTCTATGTTTTATAGATGAGCTGGTTAAGCCACCTAGTGAAAGTCTCATAATCACACAGAAGAGACATAACCCCGGTTTTAGATGTCAAGTCCAGAGATCCTCCACGTGGAAAGATGAACTCACTGTTTGGCATATCTTAAGTGCTTAGTACATGGTACTTGTGTTTTGTTATTACTTTTATTGTTATTCTCTACATCACACTGATTTCTAAGCAGACCTCTCCTTGGCCAAGTTGGCTGATGTCTACAAACCCAGCTAGCAAGCCCACTCTTTAATCCCCCAGTAAACCACTCAGCTGCAAACAATCAAACAAGTGTCTGGATGCTGGAAGCTGAACTTGAGTAGGACAGCTTTTGAGTGGCCAGTTGGGAAGCTTTGCGAGCAGAAGGGAACTTTGTTTTGCAATGTGGTGAGCTGTGTAGATACCATTTTATGCCTCTTCACCAAGATGGTCTTTAGGTTTCATTACTTTTCTCAAGGTTGCAGAGGTGGGACAGAGATGCCACAGTGACCACTAAAAATCATTGACTATTTAAGTTACTTTAAAATAAAAGTTGCAGTCATATGGAGGCAGTCTCAGACAGTCATTGAATGAAGTAATCAGAAAGTTATTCAGGGTTGTTCCTACGGGACAAAATGCTATGTGTCTTTGTTTAATCCAGAATTTTCCAAACTTAACTAGAAGCTATAAAAGAATTTTCAAAATTTAACTAGAAGCTATAATATCTATCATTTATTAAGTGTTCACCATGGCCAATTACTGTGCTGGGTAAATTACACATAGAAAGACCATATATCCAGGTGTGTCTGGGAAAGTCCCATTATTACCTGCCTGTCCTTGCATAATATATCATCTCCTTCACTCTCAAAGGTTTCCTAGAAAAAAAAAAGATAGATAGATGGATATACATGTGATTAAGAAATTTAGAAAAAATGTTAATCATAGAATTTAAGAATTATATATATATATATCTGAATGATGGTGGATAAAAGTTCTTTTAACTTTTCAAAATAAAATGTTGGGAAAAAAACATCCTGGTTGGAATGACAGATTCTATGGTTATCCAGTGTATATTGATCTTATTTAATACCTAAAATCATTCTCTAAGTTACAGTTATTATGTACATTTTAGAGATAACAGAATTAAGTCACCAAGAGGTTGAGAAAGTGGCCCATAGTGCACGTCTAGTAAATAGGATGGGTCCCCCAGCAAGGTGCCTCCAGAACCCATGCAGTTGGGAATAATACTATAGCCCCCTAAATGTACAATTCCAGCAAACAGCTTTTTTTTTTTTTTTTGTAACAGTGGGTTTTTTTCCTCTTTTTTAATTGAAGTACAATCAATTATAATGTGTCAATTTCTGGTGTACGGCACAATGTTCCAGTCTCATACACACACACACACACACACACACACACACACACACACACACACACACACACACACATACACACACACATACATATTCATTTTCATATAGTAATAGCAATTTAAATCCCATAGAATTGGTGTTTCCCAGAAAACATTTTAGGAAACACTGCATAGAGCAGTGCAGTGGCAGGGGTTGAGGGAGGAACTCACATTTATTTATTTATTTATTTATTTATCTTTTTACTATCTTTTATAGATCAGCTTTCTATTGAGCATTTTATATTACACAATTTTATTTACTTATCACAGTGACATTATTAATAGATGTTAATATCTTTATTTTATAGTGAAGAAATGGACACTTAGAGCTATTAAGTCACTTATCTGTAGTCAAACATCTAGAAGTTTCCATGCTGGAATTCAGATCTAGGAGTGTCTGCCCTCCAGACACCTCAGCAGCTTTTTAAAACTTGCCCACTGCCTCTGTCCTGAGTTTAGCCTGAAAATGAAATACATACCCACGTAGGAAGGCCCTGAATATTATGAATGACTATTAACTTGAATGTGAATATATAATACCAGTATAATTAGAATAATTCAGGTAATTCATAAAATTGTCTTAATATATGACATTTTTAGAGAACACTGAGGGTAGAAATGAATCATCTTTCAAGTTGTAGTACTAGATTCTATGATACTATATTTATTCAAATTCTTTAAGCAGCATTAACTGAGCACTTATTTGGTGAAGGAATCAAAAACCAATTACTCCTATTCCCTCTCAGGAAAGCAGACGAAGTCTATTCACTGATTTTCTACTTTGTGCCAGGCACCATGTCCTTCTCTGTCTTAGTTCTCTTAACTGAAAAATGGGATCTTAGAGGGTGGTAGTGTGGAAATCAAATAGGAGCCGCAAAGCCCTTAGAATAGTGCTTGCCTCATATTAAGACGTCATTCATTCATATATTCATTTATTTGACCAATTCATTTCTTCAGTCAACTGAATGCAGTAGGTGTCACACATCATTCTCTGTGCCAGGGATGTAACTGTGAACAATATAGATGAAGAACCTGCCCTCATGAAGCTTATGTTTTGATAAGAGAATCAAACAATATACAAACGGAAAAGTAAATATGTGTCGGGTGATATATTAGTCAGGATTGCCTAGATTGTGCTGCAGTAAAAAATAACCTCCAATCTCTGTGGCTTACCCCAGTTAAGAGTTTATTTCTCACACTACATGTTTAAAGCAAGTTAACAGGGGCTCTGAGATTCACAGTTATATAGGGATTCAGGACAGAGGCTCCGTCTTGACCTGTGCACCATGATCCTCAAAAGAAACAGGATGAACTGTTCAGTGACTCTTAGAGCTCCTACCAAGATGCCACATTCCACTGGCAAAGGCAAGTCTTATATCTGTGCCTAATGTTAAAGGGCGTAGCAAGTATGATGCTGGCACGTGCTTGGAAGTAGTGCAGAACTGCCCTGAAGGTGATTACAGACAGCGAGAAGAGGCCCCGGAGAGAAATAAAGCAGGATAGTGGGCACTAGGGGACCCCCGGGGCGAGAATGCTGTTTTATACAGATCAACTGTGGACAGCCTTAATGACAGGGTGATATTCAAGAGGAGAAATGAAATAAGGATGGTAGGTCTCGTAGTTATTGGCAGGAAGAGTTTTCTAGTCCAAGAAGGGAGCCAGGGTAAAGGCCCTGAGGCAAGAGCATTCTCGACATGTTTACAAAACAGCTAGAAGATCAAGATGATTGAAATGGTGGGAGCAAGGGAGAGAGTGAGGGAGAGAAGGTCAAAGAGAGCAGGGGGCCAGACCAGGTAGAGCCTTGCGGGTCGCCGTGAAGGCGGTCTCCAGTGCTGAGCAGGCTCGGCGTTTAGAGATGAGGAGAGGTGTCATCTGATGTGCACGTGAGTGGGATCACTCCAGCCACTGAGTGGAGAAGGAGGCTGTTGAATGATCCAGGGGGAGAGAGGATGCTGGCTTGGATCAGAGTGAAGCAGTGGAGAAGGTGAGAAAGGATGAGATTACAGACGTATTTTGAAAATGGAGTCAAGAGGATTTGCTCACTGACCAGACATGGGGTGTGAAAGAGAGAGAAAGGCGTCGAGGGCCAAAGGTTTTAATGTGGGAAACTGTCTTAAGGATGAAGTTGTAATTTACAAAGAGGTAGAAACTTCGAGAGGAGAACTCATTAAACATTATCCTAAGTATCATGATTGTTTGGTCTTTACAGCAGCTCTACCAGGAACGTGCTACTAGGCTCCTTTTCAAAAATACAGAATTGGTGCTCTGCGATGTTAGGCGGCTCATCCCAGGAAACAGCTCCAGATCATTTGGTTCCCAACCCCCAGGAGAGATACCATACACTGATAATTACAGGGCAAATTTCTTCTATTCTTCTGCTTTAGTGATTAACTAGTTTCTAACATATTTTTAAGTGTTGCATCATGAAGGCTAAATTACTTTAGCAATGAGTAAAACTCCCAATGTAGAATTTGTAAAGGGGCTGGTGTAAAACTGCCAGAGAAGGACTCAGAGCTCCTATCAACTGTATTATCAATGTAGAATTACCACCAGCAACACTGTCCTCCATAAAATGGAAAAAACTACAGGGAAATCTGGGTAAATGTATATCTACATGCTCGATCAGAGCATGTAGTCAGATCAGTGGGATAGACTGGGGTCTCATTTTAATACTGTAAATCAATATTAAGGTAGCTGTATATCTATATCTATGTCTACATGGGTATCTGTGTTTATATTCTAGATATTCTATATAATTTTATGTATGTTTTGTATCTAACCTGTTGTTTTAAACCTGTTGAAAAATTTTGTTTCTTGTGCATAAGATCCTGAACACATTTGTATTTTGTTAAGCTATGGAGGAACTTGTAATTTCTCAGTTCAGCGTTGAAAGCCTTTATGACCTAAACCACTCTTTATAGATAAGCCTCAACACCACTCCTCCAAGTCTTAGCAATTCTTCGCATCTCAGAATTTTCCGTTCTGGTTTACAACTTCATAGACTCACAAATGCTCTTCCGTTTCTCTAAAATGCATTTTCCTGCCACCTCCATTAACTTTAGTGAAGTCCTGCTCATCCTTCAAGACTCAGACAAGGGTCATCTCTTCTTAAAAGTCTTCCAAAACTATTTCTTAAAAGAGGGCCTGGTATCTCTCCTCTGTGTCCTTACCGCGCCTTTAGTATACTTCACTCAGCACTTAGCACCCCGCACTGTAATTAGTAATTTATTTTCTATCTCTCCCACCAGCCTGTAAGCTTTTTGAGGTAAATTCATCCTAACTGCCTCCATATTCCAGGCACTTAAGCCAAGTGTTCACCACATATGAGGAACTCAATAAATATGTATTAAACCAATGCGTAGATGAAAAATGTTGAGTAAAAATCTTCACTGACAATGTCTATAGATGTTGAAATAAAAAGTTTAGACTAGGAACAGCCAATGCGTTTCATCCCGTTCCGCCAAATCTGGTCAGTTGGTAGTCTCAGCCTCGAGTGTCAAATTAAAAAAGGATTCTGGGGTTCTTTTATCCGCACTTAATTGGAAGGGAGAGGCATGGTTAATATGCTGTCTGAGGTGGATATGGGAGAGGGAAGTGAAGGCATTCATTTTAAGTTATTGAACTTCCCGGGGCTAGAATATTGTGCTAAATTCACATAACGTCAAGGCCTGGTATGGAAAGTTTATTTTCTAATTGTATGCCTACTAGCAACTTATTTATACACAAGTTGAGGACCTGTTGCTAATTTCATTTCTGAGCAAGTTTTTCTGCTTGATGGTAATCTCTTGAAAAGTGTGTTTCCAAAGAAAATACAAACAACTCTTGCTTTGACATAACTCCAAGGTCTCCGACAGTGGTAGGTACATCTGGAAATATCATTTAATGTTATTTTAGATTCCTCACTCTGTACTCTTGGAAACCCATTTAGAAGATTGCAGGGGAAACATGAAGATTTATCTTCAGTGATTTCAAACTTTTTCTGAAGTGAAAAATATAAAATGAAGCAAATTCCAGGAAGTCCAGACATATTTCTTAATTATAACCACCTTTTCCTGTTAGCATTATACCTGCTATTCCTTCCTCCACTAAAAGGCTAACTGTACAAAACCCAGTTATAGTAGTTGTAATTTCATCAGACATTTTCTAGTGCCTGGCATTGTGCTGTGTCTGTGCGTGTGTGTGTGTGCTCTTATATACCTACGGTATATAACTATACATACACATTTTATCTATCTATCCATCCATCCAATCAGTATAAACTAACTTAACTTATGAAAGATTGCCATTTATTCAGAAATTGTATCCTTTACATTTTTCTGGATGTTAAAATGCCTTTTCTTTTACTAAATAGTGGAGCTAGAAGACAGAAGAGGTTTTTCTTTTGTTTGGTTTTGTTTTTAATGCCCTTACTTGGCAAAATGAGAAGTAAGAAATCCTCTATTTCCCTCCTCCACCACCTCATAGTCTTTTTCTCTCATCATCTCGATCAGCAGCATCATCATTTTTAATTTTACTTGACCATGAAAACTGTGAAAAGACCTTTTCAGTCAATGTGAGACTGGGTACCCTTGTGCTTTTTCCTCACTCTTTTTCTGATGACCAGCATGGCTCAATGTACTGGATTCACATTCTCAGAGATTATTTCTCGGCTTTTGAAGAACACATATACGTCAGTTTTAAAAGGTGATAGCCACCGTATCAGGGAAGCTTATCTGTGTAAGAGATGTTACCGATCGCTTTCCAGGACTTTAACTGGCACTTAAATGAAATACGGTGGTTCTTGACTATTATGGAAACTTCATTACAATAAATAAAGTCAACAAAGGAGTTTTAATGACAGGATTTCTAAAACCTCTATTGCCAGGTTGATAAAGATGTTGTCTCCATTTTGGAACCAACTGAAAATCAAATGTAGCCCCTCGGCCTCCTATTCCAGACATCTGTGCAAACTTTGGGTACATTTGTATGTTTGGACACAGATTAACACACAGGAATAGAATTAATATCAACAGTATTGTCAAGGAAAGCCCTTTATGTAGATCCTCATAAAGTAAATACTTTTTTTTAAAAAGCATTGTGTCTGTTTAAATGGAAGACTTAATATGAGCTGTTCCCAGACATCTAACAAATAAAAATTATTCATCAAACCATAGTTTCATTGTTTGCCTTCCAACCTGTTGTGAAAACTTCAGAGAACTTTTAGACTTGAAATTATTCCCAAGCTATGTGACGTCCCAGGTTCCTAAACTTCTTATTCTTTAATGCTAAGTCAGATAAAAGATTATTTTGTGCTTTAGATGAAAAACCTAGCTGACCATGGAGAGATCTTTATTGCTTTGGTATATTAGAGCAGTGCTGCTCCAACCTTTTGTTTTCAGGACTCTCTTTACATTCTTAAAAATTGTTGAGGATGCCCAAAGAGCTTTTTTTTTTTTTTAATGTCATATGTATTGATACTTTCTATATTAAAATATAAATACAATTAAAAATATACATATTTATTTTAAAATAATTTTCAAACAATAATAAACAGTGTATGTTAACATAAATAACATTTTAAAGTAAAATGTAGATATATTTTTTCAAAACAAAAAAAATTTAATGAGGAGAATAGCATTGTTTTAAATTCTTTCCAATGCTCCTCATATCTGGCCTAATAGGTAACAGTTGGGTTCTCATATCTGCTTCTGCACTCAATCTACCTCACTACGTGGTTTTCATAACAACATAGAAAGAAGACTGAACATCACACAGATAATGTAGTTAGAAAAGGGGAGTGTACTTTACTAGCCATTTCAGATTATCGTGGATAGCCTTGCCTAACGCCTAATGGTATTTTTAAGCTCTGTTCCTGCTATATTGTTTTTCTGTTCCACTAATGCTATGTGACTCACTTTAAGTATCTTTCATGTATCACTGAGGACATTCTTCTTTAATACTATACCAAAACTTGACAGGTGGGACTTAGTGTATTAAAGTCCATTGGTCTATCTATGGATGCATCCTTTTCTTTACCATGCATAATTTTTTTTTAACATAACTCAGTGGTCATTTGGAAAATATTAGTTCACTGAGTTATGCAGTGCTTCTAAATGTGGACTCGTTCCATTCCACAGCAAGATAAATTGTACCACTTATTCCACCAGGAAAGTCTCTAAGTTTGATGAAGCTGTCAGGCTCGCAGTGGTGGATACAACTTCTCTAAAATTCTAATATTTGTTTGCAAGTTGAATTGTTCTCATTGACAGTAGACATTGCTGGCTGTTTTTCTCAAAGTGACAGGCTTGCTTCTTTCATTTTTGAGAAAGTGTCTGCCAGATACCCGTGTCTGAATAACCATAGTTTGTCAGTCATTCTGTCAGTTAAAAATGATGGTCCAAGGGAAAAGAAAAAGCAGCTAGTTCAGCTTGCAACTCACTCACACAAGTACCTTTTCTAGAGACATCTTCATTTTTAGCAGAACTGCTTTATTCCTTCCCATTTCGTCACACAGAATATTAAAAAACATATATATTCAGGGATTGAGATTGACTAAGATGAACAATTTTTATTGTTCTGTCAAGGACATTTTTAAGTGAAACTGGATTTCTTTTTGTGAGTTCATTTCGTCAAGACCATAATGATGACAGGTTTAGTGAGTTTAGTGTTTACTGTCACTTTAAGGTACAAAGCAGTGTAATTCACCATTACTTTGGCACCACGAGTGCAAATGTCTACACGATGAAAAAGCAAATATCATCACAGTGTTGTTATGAAAATCACTTTGATTTTGTGCCTAAAGGTTCTTGGGCACCTCTGTGGGTCCACAGACCACACTTCAAGAATGTTCATATCTTGAGGAATGACTAAATCCAGGCTAAAGTTTGAAGCAGTTAGGGATTGCCTTTGGTACTCAACCTCTCTCTCCATATGGCTCTTTTCCTCCCATTCCTCCCCCACTCCCCTCTCCTCCCTGCCTCCACCCGCCACCAGCACACTTAATAGACCAAGAGATACAGTCTCAAGTAGGATTCCTGAGTCGAAGTCCATACTTAAAGTTACCCGTTATCAGCTCCCTTCTCCCATCTCCCCATTCCAAAATATGTTTCCTGTGTATTTCATTGTCAGAGATATGACTCCCCAGAAGGTTACCCAGGTGTCCCGATATGAGATCCACGTGGCATGTTCCTTTCCCGGTGTTATATTCATCACTAATAAAACTTCACAGCTGTGCTGAGAAAGGTCAATGTCTGTTTATATATTTTGAATCTCTAATGAAAAAAATGTCAAAAAGCAGTGTTAAAGTATAATTTTCAATAAGTTAACAACATGGTTCTCCTACCAATCTACGGTAAGCATGCGTCAAAGATTTATTTAGCTCATTAATAAGGGAAGCAGCAGGATGGTAAACCTAGTTCAAAGGAGAAAATGAGAAAAAGAAATTATATATATATAGTCAGTGGAAAAAAAGAATGCTAAAATCAGGCAGCAAAATTGGATTCCAAACTGATTAATGTCCTGCAGTATAATAAAATCTTAACCTTTGGAGTTGTTTCCTACTGAAGAGAAATTATTTGCTTCTCTACTGGACAAAAATAATTTGCAGCTTATCCATCTTGTACAAGTTCAGATCTCACTCTACCAAGTCCAGCCCTAATCAAGACAATTACAGATCCAGCACAGTTGTCTTTCCCCAGAGCAAAAATGGACCCTCATGTGGATTTGTTCAACAGTAGTCCTGTGTGGCTTTGAAAGGGAATGCAGGAATGTTTTGGCCTTATTTTCAAGTTTTACATCATTTTTCTTAAATTGGAAATAAAACGATAGAGATAGATGCTTAAGGGATGATCTTCCTAGGTTTTTAAAATGCTGCAATACACTTGACTGTGGATATTCATTTATTTATTTATTGAACTTTAAAAAAAAAACACTTCTGTTATATGATGCCTGTACAGTAAACTACACATATTTCAGACAAGCAATGTGATGAATTCTGATAGATGTGTACACTGAAGAAACCACCACCACAATCAAGATAGCTACCATTTCCATCACTCCCCGAGAGGTGCAAATTTCGAAGTCCCAGTTTATCCCTTCCCACCCCCTTTAACCCTCTGGTAACCATACGTTTGTTCTCTATGTCTGTGAGTCTGTTTCTGTTTTATAAATCAGTTTATTTTTCTCTTTTTTTTTTAGGAATGTGGAATATTTATGAAGTGTTTATTGGACATCTCCTTTGTGACAAGCAGTGTGTAAAAAGGTTTCATGTATAGTTTTATTTTACCTTCACAACAACCTCATGCAGTAGGTTTTTGTCTTTGTTTTTGTTTTTGTTTCTTGTAGAGAAGAGGAAACAGGGACAAGGAGGTTACTGAGTTGCATAAGGTAACACAGTCAGTAAGTAGTAGAGCAAAGGTTCAGGTAGAAGGTCTGACTTTTAACCAGCATAGTGTGGTACTGCCTGCAACGCTCGAGGGCTGTTTCTGCCAATTTCACATTTTGTCTTGGCGAGCAAAATTCATTCATTCATTTTATAAGGTAATATATTTTTTCTGATTTTTAAATATATTATAAGATCATTATAGGAGACATGACCAACAAAGAGAAACATCAAACACCCTCAAAATTTCACTCCCCAGACACAAACCCAATTAACATGTTGGTGTGTTTCCCTGCAATTCTTATTAAATGTATACGTTATGAGTATAGGGTTGCAAATTGTACTGCGATCTATAAGGTGAAAACACTGAATTATAACAAAGTATTGCACAGATAGTGTATTAGACAGATCCTCTATCACTGGACTTCTTAGAGTTTTCAATACTAAATATTAAATAATGTGATAGACATTTTAAAATAAAAGTATCCTTTAAACTTTCTGTCAGCTCAGTAAATAGGCACTATGATTATCTGTAGTTCTTTGCTGAGGAAGGTAAAAAACTTACACAGCTGAAGGGGCAGAGCTGGAATGAGGCCTCAGATATGCAAACCTAGATTTTCAATCACTGATAGAACGGGCACCCGAGTTGAGGTTTTTTTCTCCGCACTAATTTCCATGAGCTCACACGAAGGGGTCATGGGATAGCCTGACATTTTTGACTGTCAGTTTTATGTTTTTTAATTTTTATTTTTATTGAAGTATAGACAGTTTACAATGTTGTGTCAATTTCTGGCGTACAGCATAATGCTTCAGTCATACATATACATACATATATTCGTTTTCATGCCCATTTGAAATTGCACTTACTGCCACAATCTGTGAGATCTTGCTTTCCTGAGACGAAAGCCATTCTCTGCCTCCATACACAGGGTTCGTCAGCATCTAGTTGGCTCTTCAGAGCCAGTGAGACATGCCCTGGGAGGTGGTGCTTCGCACATCTGCGTGCCATATGCTGCCATTCACGATCCACAGGTGCGTTTTATCAGGTTATTAATACTTCTCAACACACACAAAGCTTCAAAGTCTGCCCAATTCTGTAAAACTCTCCTTGAGAAGAAGGGTTTGTTTGTTTATTCAATCAAAAGAAAAATTATCTTCAGTTTTGACATATACAACATATGGAATTTGCACGGCATTACGAGGCAAAACAAGAACTCAGCCACAGCTGTGAACACACCAAATTCCACCAAATGTTCTGGATCTGGGGAGTGTTCAAAATGTCTTTAGTGCAAATAAGATGTGAAAATGTATTATCTCATTTCACATGATATTTTGTCCCCAGGCAATGGAGAGCAGAGATGATCTATATCCTGAACCTAACACATCCTTTAATTATGTAAATCAATTTGTTTTCTTGTGCAATGAGGGTTTTCTTTTTATTGTTTACAGCCTCTGAGGAGGTAGTTTCAAACCTCTGTTCTGCCTTCTGAAATTACATCTTGTAGGCTTTTATCAATTCGACTCATTCTTGTTAGTTTATTTTTTTTCAAAAACAAGTTTCCAGAGCATTACTAGTGTTGAGTGGATTACTGAGAAAAGTAAACAAGGATATTTTGAACGGGGTTGATGTGTCTGCTTTGAAAGCTGTACTGAGGTCAGAAAGGGTCTTTTTAACAGTCTGGATGTACACAACTTTCTGCTTATTAAAAGTACAAAACAAAACAATCATCATCAACAGCAGTGAGCTATTCCTCCAGCTAAACCCTCAGTACAAATGTTCATTATTTTGAACATGCTCCTCTTGCAGAGCAATAGAAAATTTGACACAATTAGTGGCAGACCCTGACATCCATCCTCAGGGGACTCATATAATTCCCCAAAGTATTTTCAGCTGTTTTTGTCATTTTATATCTGGCCAAGTGTGAAAAGAAATCTCCTATTTGGCCCCCCCAGTTTTTTTGGGGGGGCGCTATTAAAGGCAGAATAAAGCGCCATGTATATTTCTCAATGTGCTTCGGTAGCTGCCTTCAGGATCAAGGCAGAGAAGAAACATTTTATGGTTCTTCTGATCAAATGTAGCAAGTTCCTAGTGATACAGATGCATCTGCGTTCAGATGAGATGTCCTTGCTAAATTCTTTCTGGATCTAGTGTCCTCACCATGACTGGTGCGGCCGCGTTCTGAGTTTCTCTCTCCCCACATTCTGCTGAGTCACGGAGGCCACATACTGGAGAGGAGCCGGGGGATGGAAGGCCGGCTCTGCAGGCTGCCAGCTGTTGCCCTTCCAACAAATTACTCGCACTCTCCCTAAACCTCAGTTCCCTTATGACGTGGGACTTGTGACGCGTTGTGCAGGATGAAATGAGATCATATGTGAGAAGTGTTTAGAACAGTGCTGGAAACATTTTAAGGGTTAAATAAATGTTAGCTGTTTTTGTTTATTTGTTTCAGATGAGATCATCTATGTTGTGTACCCAGCACAGTGCCCGGCACGTAGAAAAGATCTAGTAAACATTAACCATTTTATTCTTATTGTCTTCTGCAGAAAGTTAAGGTCTTATTTTTAAACCTTCCAACACTATTTCTGGTGTGAATAAAGATGTTTTTCTTCACCCCTTCGGAGGGACATAAAGATGAAGGGTTTCTCCTACCTTTCTCTTGCCTTAGTAGAGAGAACGTGCTGACTTCAGAAAGTAACTCCGCTAACAATCCTTTGGTGTCCAGGCTTTGACCTGGACACAGTGTTCTTCCTCGTCTATTTTTCTTTGTTTCCCCTTTTTCCCTTTATGCACCCTCAGGCAGTGAGTAAACAGAGGCTCCGGTGACTTCCATTTGAAGACAACCTCCTGCAGCTGCTGGTGGCTGCGTGAGCCGCAGTCCAGGCTGGGATGGGGTTGTTGCTCACATGAGTGCAGGAGCAGGTAATTCCTCCCTCCACCCAGAGGCAGCCCAGCTCATTGAAGCAGCTAGCAGAAGAAGTCGAGCAAGGGCATGGGAGACAGGAGACAAATCATATATCGAGATAGATACATGCATCGTGTTTTAGCTGGCTTGGGCTGCCATGACGGACTACCGCAGGCTGAGTGGTTTAAACAAAAACTGATTTTCTCACAGTTCTGGAGGCTGGGAGTCCAAAATCAAGGTACATACTGTTGGGGCTGGCTCTGGTTAGGCTTCTTTCCTGGCTCGTAGGCAGCTGCCCTCTCACTGGGTCCTCACAGTGCCTTTCCTCTGAACATGCACAGAGTGAGCAAGCTCTGGTGTCTTTTCCTCTTTTTATAAAGACACAAGAGCTACTGAATTAAGATTATACTCTTACGACCTCATTTCACCTTAATTAGCTGCTGAAAAGCTCATCTCCAAATGCAATCAAACCGGAAGGTAAGGGCTTTACGTATGAATTTTCAGGGGACACAGTTCAGTCTGTAACACCCATCCATCCATCTCTCTGTCTGTCTGTCTATCTATCTATCTGTCTGTCTATCAGAAGAGAGAATGTGCCATTTGAAGCAGATTTGGTCCCTGTATTCTGTGCCTTTGTGATCCCATAATTCCATGAAAACAGACAAAGTTAATGTTTACCTTCCTTAGAGAGGTCTGTCGTGGATCTTCTGACCTTGTCATTTCCACTTTACCATGTGCAGTCATTGTCCTAAGTGCCTGTCTCCCTTGTAGCTTTTTTTAAACTTACAGTCTTATTTGTTATTAGTCAATGAATGCCTGTGTCTATCTCCCAGGCTCTGTCCGGTCTCGGCCCCAGGCTCTGTGATCACCAGAGCTTTCTGTCTTACCCTTGACCACTCACTGCCCAGCACAGTGCATGGCGCACAGGAAGCAACCCAGTTACATGGCCTTTTTACTTAAATACCAAGCATATTCCTGCCTCGAGGCCTTTGCACTTGGAATCCCTCTGCTTAGGATATTCTTTCTCTAGGTATTTATTGGGCCAACATACTTCTGACTGATCTCTACTCAACTGCTGCTTCCGCTGAAACCTATCCTGCCCGTACACTATCAAAAACTGTAGCATTTCCTTCCCCACCGTATTTTCCCTGGAAAACTCCAATAACTAACCTTGTGTTGTATGTCTAATTAGTTGCATTCTTGTCTGACTCCTGCTTTAGAAATTAGGCTTCAAGGGAGCAGGGCATTTGTTACTTTGTTCACTTACTCTTTTGCTCTGCTCACTGAGCGCTGACTCTAGAATGTAGGACATTCTTGGTGAAACGTATGTTAAACACATGAATGCACAATCATTTGATCAGATGAACAAATGATATTCTTTGAGGTTAGTTCTTTCTAAAAGGGGAATATAGGACACTGAAAATAGAAAATACATTAACTCTCTTCCCCAAAACAATCCTTCTCTACTTCCTTGACTACTCCTACACATCCTGTAGGTCTCCAGGACACTCTACCTGACCCAGGTAGTTGGGATGGGTGTCCTTTCCATGCATTTTCCTATTACAGTGAACTTCACCCTGGTATATGCGTCAGACTCCTTGGAATTCTCTTGATTACTTACTGAAATATGTGTTTCATGAAGGCAGGAACCAGGATTGCTGGCAGAGCAAGAGCTCATTAAATATTTGCTGAATATGTACTGTCTTTGTAAAATGGGGTGAGGTTCTTCTAAGCCATAATCAGCTCATATAATTTCCTTTTCTGCCCTAAATTCAAGGTTCTATGGGACTATTCTCTGCCACCTTTAGAACCATTTATAAAGGTGAATCCTCTCCCCCAACATTTCCTGTATTCCAAGGCTCCATGTAAAAGTGTAACACTAAAGAAACCAGAACACTTTACTTTTGGGGATAAAGTGTGGGGGATTCCAATGGGAAAGGAATATGTTCATTTCAAACTAGTTTGAGTGAAAAAGACTTGGGAATAAATATCCTCCGTGTTAATAGGAAAAGGTACTAAAATTTAAAAAAAAGAAAAAAATTATTCGTGGTTGGGTCCTTGTTCCAGGAACCACTTAAGAACCTTATGCCCAACTTCTCATTTAACACTTAAATCATAGAGTAAATATTATTATTAGGCACACATAAGGAAACTGATGTTTAGAGAAATTGAATGACTCACCCTAGATCATAGACTAACTGAATAGCAGAACCAGGACTCTAATCTTGGTCTGACCCCTAAATCTATTCTTCTCATCAATGCTATTCAAAGTGCTGGCTTGTTTATGTGTTCTATATCATATTACACCTAGAAGTAATTATTTGATTCAGCAAGCACATGAAGCATGTCTGTAAAGCCTTAGAGAAACGGAGGAGGACATAGAGAGCCAAGAGCAGATTTAGAGTTCCCAGTAACCTCCATAGCTTGTGCTTGGCTTCCTCAATAGAGGCAAAATCCAAGAGCACTAGAGTCGGAAAATATCTTGAAGGCTCATCTTGTTTAATGCCTCTGTTTAGAGATGATGAAACTGAGGTTTGAGCAATGATAGGACTTTCCCAAGTAAACTGTGGCAGAGGTAGTCCAGGGCATTCACTGCTTTGGAAAGACAGAAAATAAGAGAGAAAAGAATCCATTGGTAAAATGAAATGAACACAACTTAAAATAATTATCAAGCTGGGATTAAAAACAGTCAGACACGCTGGGTTATATCTATTCTTGGGAGTTAAATGCTTGTGCTATAACTTAGTAGGAATGGATATATATTTTTTAACTTTGGTCTATGTGATTGATAGTTTTTTGAAAACAATAAAAAAAAAAAAAAGGATTTATTTGACCATGGCACTTGTTAAAGTAATTTATGAGCTTGTGATAAAGATGATAAGGTGGTGTTAAAGAATGGTATGTACATGTGCTTGGGGAGTTTTGTTGAATCAATAGTTGAAACTTGGACCTTGCCATTATGTAATTTGTTATCTGACATTTTCATTGGGGAAATTTGCTGTCTGCTTACTCAGTGAACTCACAGCGAATGTCAGATTTGAAGTAATGAGAAAGTCAGTGTTTTACATATGCTAATTCTCTAACCTGACTATCATTGTTAGTAAACCAAACATGGAACCAGCTGATAGTAGAAGCCTAAATAATGGCATTCACCTGTCCCTTTTAAGCTGTATTGGGAATAATTCAGAGACAGAGTCTCACGTCCACGTTAGTTGGGATGAGAACTAAATAAGAGAAAAATTCTGAAAAAAAAGCACACCAAGAAAAGAATGATAGAAAATCTGAATATTCAGCACCCTAACGATGTCAGACAATCAACCTGAATGACACGGAGGAGATTATTTCAGCATCTGACTGTAAGGTTTGTTTAAAAGAGTCGACATGGCTCTTCTTAAGTCTTTAAATTCACAGTAGACTAAAAATTACAGTGACTTTTCCCCTTGAATATGTACCTGACTAAAATTCGTTCATTAAATGAATAGTGGGCTTTTCACCGATTGAATGGAATGTCTTTATGTGGTTCAGGCTCTTTGTTTACTGTCCTGGAGTCCTCTGGTTCTGCCAGCAATGGATAGCGCGGTCCAGATGATGTCTGTGTATCTGGACCACCATGATTGCATCCCTCCCTTGGGAAAGAGGTGACCTAGCCCGAGGTCAAAAGATGCTTGTTCTTTTCTTCCTCATCCTCTTTCTAGCCACTGGGGAGTCCCTTAACTTCTTTGCCCTTAGTTTCCTTAAGTATAAAATGCAGATAATCTCAAGGGCATCGGGGGGAAAAAAATCAAGATAAAAATAATAGGTACAAGTTACTGAATATCTGCCATAGGCCAGTGCCTGGGTTAGGAACTTTAAGTGTGTTACTCTATTAATCGCTGAAACTCTGGGCCATAAGCATAATTGTTTCCATCTCTTAGGAATAATAAAGGTTGGCCTCAAAGAGGTTGAGTGCTTATCCATTGTCATTTGGCAGAATCAGAGTTTGATACAGATTTATCTGATTTCAAAGTAAATATTCTTAGCATACTAGAGTATGCTGCCTCAGGTAATAAACAGAGAGAGAGCACTGTAAGAAGCAAATAATGGGGAGGGAAATTAGGGAATGTCTTCAATACACTTAATGTCACATTCTATGGTGTTATCCTGCTTAATCCTCATGACTCTGAAGATAGCTATCTTCACACTTATTACTTCCTTTTCCTCTGATTCCAATGTATTTCTTTACTTTGTTAAGATAGAAACTAGAACACTGGTGAAACCACACGAGATCTATAATCGGAAATTACAATATTAAAAAACTAGAATCGTCTCGTTGGGCGGGAAAGAATGGGTTATGAAAGGAATGCTGGTTCTTTGTGACATCCTTGTCAAAAGTTTACTCGGGGGCTTTGAGGATTTTCTTTGAATATACTAGAAAAGAGCAGGCTAGAATGAAATAATGAAGGGTCAACATGACTTTTCACAATGAGGAAAGTTATGGTTGCAGACATTTGCCTGACTAGTTTTGCTTCTTTAATAAACCTGAAGAGAGAGTGATAAGGAAGATTGAATATGCTGCTGTTTTATTTGGAGATGTGAATTTGCAATTTTTAAAAAAATCCTCACAAATATATCTTTCAGTTTTTGAGGAATAGATATAGTAATTTAGGGAGGCTATCTGATTTAAATAGTAGACTTTATAATCACTTCTTTTGATGAAGACAAGTGGACAAAGTGGAGAATAAAAAAAATAGCATCAACAGGACATTGCTACAGGTGTCTTTTAGAGGAGTGGAAGAAATTTTAATATCTTATAGTGGAAAGTATAAGATGGTTTTCAAAAGATGTGAAAGATGAATCAGATGCAGACTGTTTATTTGCCTAAAATATTGATTTAAAGAATAAATATCCCAGTTGGCTTTTCAGTGCTTAAGTCTCATAAATACTTATGTGTGTGAGTGTGTGTGTACACGTGCAGAGAAATGTTTCAATATATTAATTCTTGTTCTGCCTAGATTCTCCTACATTTCCCTTGTCAAATTAGCTTTTCCTTGAGAGAAATTGTTAATTCTAATTAATTTGGGCCAAACTGGAAAAGTTCTTTGAAAAGTTCTCAATCGTTGCCAGCTTTTCAGGCATTTTCTCATACTTGTGGGGTATTAAGACAGTTTCCAAGCAATATTTCCAAAACAGATGGCCTTTTCTGAATTCTTGTCCATGCACAGTGGATCATTGGTCTTTTGATGCCCGTATCGTCAAATGCACGCGTCTTATTCATTTTCAGTCACTGTACAGCTCGCCATAAACCCTTTCCCACCCTCCCCAGGTCTGTTGAGAGCCTTTTGACCCTAGCCTGAGTGTCAGACTCAGTTCTCTTTCTGGTTCGCCTTGTCACATGGTTGGTTCTGGTTTCCATCAAAACCCTTTTGTATCTCCGTGAGGCACGGTTGCCCGTGTTCTCTGACTGCATTTTCCCCAAGGAAGCTGTTGTATACCGAGGAAGCTGAGATCCATCCGATGAAGCCTGCAAAGATTTTCACTTAAAGACATTAAACATACTTTCAGAGCCAGAGCGAACTATTCCTGCCCTGGGCTAATCCCTTACTTCAGCCCTGATGGGGACTTAAAAGAGCTGGAAGGTGGAGGAAACAGCATCTTCCATAGAATGATCTCTGTGGCCAGAGGTGGAGCCAAGCTCTGTCACCTGAGAACGAATCCCTCTCCAGGTGTGAACAGGAGAGCTGAGAGCGACCCAGCTCTGAATCAGCTTGACCGACTGCGTGACCACGAGAAAGGAATGAAAGGCCGCAAGTACACTTGGCTGGAGCACAGAAGAGCTCTATAGTGACTATTTGGTTTCTATCTGAATGTTCCCAGCATTAAGTGAAAAGGCAAGTGGACTCAAAATGTTTTCAGGATTTACTGCTCATACATTATATAGTGAACAAGAATGGGTTTTGTCAAACACATTTGGCGATTGTGTGCTGTGGGTCATCTGTAGCTGTGATGTGGTGTACCCTGAGTGAGAAGTGTTTGTTCCCTAAAACACATGGTTCCCAGACTTACAGTGTGCTTTGATTTTGAAATGCCAAAAGAAAGGAAAAGAAAAAAAAAAAACCCTGCAGAATGCATTAATGTAGACACATTTATGTAGGGAAATTGTCAGGGGTGAAGAACTAATTCCAAATAGAGACTAAGCTATGGGTGGAAGGTGGTGTAGTAATCAGTCTGTAGTCTCATATTGGTAAAGAGATATAAGTCTGGAACTTTATATTTTACTTAAGCTTATAAAACTTCGTTGTGGGCAAAGCGTGAACAACGTTATGATACAGAATCCCCAGTCGGCAGGGATTCTTGGTTCTCTTTTATGTAACATGGGACCTCAGGGCCCATCCCATGCATATCCCAGCCTTTAACTGCTGACCCTCCGGCAAAGTCACTGGCTTCCGAGTGTGTGGGAGACTAACCATTGTGAAAAGTTGACCGCTGAGCCTTGAACAATGAGTAGCAAAAGTCTCTTAAGAAAAGAGAAGAAGAGATGATAGAGGACGGGAAGGAAGTATTAAAGGAAAGCTTATTCTAGAGAAAGAGCTTTTTAAAAGGCTGATAACATTATAGACCTGAATGAAGATAAACCAACAAAAGCATCTCTGTAGTAGATGGTGTACCAGGATACTGACATGAGTGAGGGATGCTGACAGCTGCATGCACAGAAGGGACGAGCAAGGTGGGCGGTGGGCGTGGAGGCCTGAGTGTCTGTGTGCCTGGTTACACTTGCAAGGGGAGATGGCAGACTGTGGCAGAAAACCAATGTTAAATGCAGTGAACACCAACACACTGAGTTCTGAGTTTTAATTTCTGATATAATAGGTTTGAGTGATCCCTTGCCACGGGAATAACTGCCAATAACAATCTGGTATCAGATATTAGATAGAAAAGGAGAACTTCTATTTATAAAAACCATTACTTTAAGCACAGAGGACTCTGGAACCCAATTTTGATTTGAATTTTTCGGGGCTCTGGCTGCCTCCTCGCGGGTGTCTCAGACCCGCCTCCCAGGGTTTTTGTGAGGATGATACAAGGTTTTGATGTTGAGGCCCAGGATACGCTCAATGCATAGTGAAGGTTCATCCCCTTTGAAAAATTCTCACTTTAACATAATTTTTGTTCATTTTATAAGAACTCTTCTTAACTTAGTTTGGGGTACCATTCTGAAGGGTGAAAAGTTACCACGGGCACATTTTGGTTTCAGAACAGGTTACATGCAAAATGCGACTGTATTTGCAGCTTCCTTGACTTTCCATCTTTTCTCCAAGGTCACCCATCACGGGCCTGTTTCCAAGGTGACTTGACCAGGCTGCTGCAGGGATGTCCTCTTTGGTGGCAGGGGTGGGGGAGTCCATAGAATTTATGTTTTGAGTCACCAGATCATTTGGAATGAAATCATGGAATCCAGACTGATCAACAATCTTTAAAAGGCTCATGAAGGTTCTGTCTAACCTCTACTGATCTCATTTCTGCAGAGTTTATAGTTCAGATCCTCTGGTTCCCATTTTTTTTTCTCATTATAGGCTGGCTTGTCAATCTGCCTTTCTCACCCTTTATAAGGACACTTTTTGGAATGTCTTTGATTGGCTGCTGGCTCTTAAACTCTTCCATGTGATAAAAGTTTTAGCGGATACTGCCAAAGGGGTCTGATAAAGAAGGTGATACCTGGACTAAATACCTATTGTATGAAGTTGAATGTTTCCTACCAGTTGTTGAGGGTACATTTCATTATTCTTTTCACTTAACATTTGTTAGCCTCTGGGCGTATTTAAAAGAAGATCCCCATCCACCCTGATGGATGCTGGTATTCGGCCAGATCTACAACTTAGAACAAAGTGGAGGAACGACTTAATTATCCTTGCTCATGCCTGAATTATCAGTGTAATTGGGACGGGGATGCACAGGCAAAGAATGCTGCCTATTGCTATTTTTAAGTTCTGCTCCTGCTGTATTGTTCTTCTTATGTTTCAGTAGTGCTGTCACAAGCTTTAAATATTTTACATATCATAATTAATGACTTGGTTGCACCCTGAGGCTTCCTCAGCAAAAGGCACAATTTGCAAATTGAATAGCAAATAATTGCATAGGTGATATCGTTTATGAATAGGAAATGAACAGATGGATCACGGGTCTTCAGGTTTATGTATTTAAACAGCATGTACTCAATTTATTAGTGAGGGTTTTGAGAGGGCTGTTATTGTCAGAAGCGCAGGTATGTGTGGGAAGTGAATTAACATTAATAGGGTGATAATTGACCTTTAATGATATGGAGAGAGCGTGGTCTGCTTGACCTCCAGACTGCTATAATGGTAAAGAGGAAACACATTCAACGTGATTTTCTTGTACAAGTAAAAATCTTTTTGGTCTCTGAGTTTTGTTTTTGTTTTTGTTTTTTCATTTTAAAATAGAAAGTGGAACCCTAACCCTTAAAACTGAAACGTAATAAAACTCAGTCAAAGACGGCGCTTCAGACATACCTGACTTAGTACTGAGCTTCCATGCCAGGTGTTACATGGTTATAGTTAGTAGGTCTCTCCAATTGTGCTGAACGCTCCTGTTTACTAAGGAATGGGTAACTTTCATTGAAAGTTAGATGTCTCCCTTCAGAGGGGAAACCTGCTTTAATACCCAACCTAAAAAGGCACTTCCACAGCCAAAGACAACTTGGCTATAAATAGACGGTCATGACGTTATCCCAGCTGAGGAGATTTCATCCCATTAGAAACTTCACTCAGAAATGTAGAGGAGTGCTTAATAATGAATGAATGTGATTTAAGGCCGCTCTATCCTGATGACACTTTTCCTATAAATATTACAGAGACGTTTAAACTTTTATCTCCCGTAATTCTAATGAATGAATTTCCCTGACCCTTACTGAAAATTATACCTGTAAAGTCTGCAATTTACTGATGATTGCTTGGGCTATTAAAGAGAATAGGGTTTCAAAACATTTTCATTTCATTCATAGATTCCTGTAATGCCTTTGGAACCAAGGTTTAAAGAAACTGGGTGGGCTGTGCTTCCAGCATTAACCATTGGGAGAATCTTCCACAACAAACCTCATTAACACATTAAAAGCCTAACTAAAGTAGAAATGTTGGGGGCACACATGAAGCCACTTTCCTGCGGATCGTGTGCTAGGAAAAAAATATTTAAAAGGGAGAAGGTGCTGTGACTGCTACTGTTATATTTTGAAAGAGTCTATCCAACTCACTTTTTAAAAAATTAATGATTTTTAATTGAAGTACAGTCAGTTACAAGATGTCAATTTCTGGTGTACAGCACAATGTCCCAGTCATGTATATATATATATATATATATATATATATTCATTTTCCTATTCTTGTTCATTAAAGATTGTTACAAGGTATTGAATATAGTTCCCTGTGCTGTACAGCAGAAATTTCCAACCCACTTTCATTTGTAATCCAGTATTCCTACTCCTGTATTCCAGCTTGAAGTGCAAAGAGAAGGAACTGAGAGGCCAAAGTCTTGTTATAATCATTTCCCATGTCAACACTTACTAAGTACTAACACTGATTAATTTCTATCAAGTACGAGAGAGCAATGCTACATTTAGCTAAAATTATCCGATTTTTCAGATAACTGTAGCTTAGCTCTTCCGGTCATACAGGGTTTAGGTTGTATTAATGTATTCATTTTAATGGAATATTGTCTAACTTGCCAAACTTATATGGCCTGGAGGAAAGTATATCAAACATATAAATTCTTTCCATCAATATGTTTTGAGTATCTACAAGTGACTGAATCACAGGGCAATATGAATGTGCTGTTTCAAAAAATGTAGACACAGGTTCACAAGAAGGACAGAAAAGGTACTAGGAGAAGAGAGTAGGGAGAGATGAACTGGGGAACTTTCTAGATGTGATGTTGGACTGAATTTTAAAGGTGAGCTCTTTCTTGTTCATGGAAGAAACATCTCAGAGAGCAAGTATACAAAGCATCCATAAGTAGGGAACAAAATTTGAATTCTCTGATAACATATGCCTTCTAGGTTCAGCCTTCTCCCTCATTCCTGTCCCAGGTGGAAAATTTCCTCATATGTTTAATGAGTCACTGGAAATTTGATCTCCCAAAGCTCTGTCTCTCTCTCTCTCTCTTTTCTGCCCTGTGGCCACATCCTTAGTTCAAGTCCTCCTTCTTTCTTCTGTGGACTATCTCAGAAGCCTTCATGCCTCCAGCCTTGCCTTTCTTCATCCCATCGTTAACCCTGTTCTCAAGACGAGCTTCCTGAAACACACATCCAGTCCCATCACTCCCCTCTTTTGACTCCACAACCTCCCGGATGAAGGTCAGAGGCCTCTTCTCCCATCACATTCCCATGTCCACCTTCACAAACTGACTCCTTCACAGTTTCCCAAATATTTCATGCTTTTTCCTGTCTTCTTGCTTTGTTCTACATGCTTTTTTCGATACCTCTATTTCCTAGAATACCCTTAATCCTTTGTCCCCCTAACCTAACATACCTGTCAAGACACATTTCCAGTATTCTCCCCTCTTGGAAGCAATTTTTGATTCCTCGTGCTTCACTTACATGTACCTTCTTTGCTTTCTCATAATATATATTCCTGAATTCTAGCATGTATCACACAGTAATAGACAATCCTGTGTGTGTGTGTGTGTGTGTGTATGTGTGTGTGTGTTCCTTAAGAGTATTAGCATCCTGAGGGCAGAAACCATGTTTTCTCTCTTCATATATGATCCTAACACAGTATTCTACATGATAGACTTTATCAGTGAATTAATTAATGAATAAGCTTCTCCTTCTCAGGAATACAGTGTGTTTATTTTTCTTATTATACATACTTAGATCAACACCTTATAGAAAATTCAGTTATATTGACATTGTCTTGATAATTTTGGTACATTCATTGCCTAGGACATTTCCTAGCTCATAGACTTTGGTTCATAAATACTCACTGACTGAATGAATAAAGAAACTGTTATTTCAAATTGTGTCCCCCCCACCAAAAAAAAAAAAAAGATATCGGAACCCTATCTCCCAGGACCTATGAATGTGACATTCTTTGGAAGTAGGGTCTTTGTAGATAATCAGACTAAGATGAGATGATTAGGATGGGCCCTAATCCAATAGGACTGGGTCATTATATAAAGGAAAACTTTGGACACAGAGAGAGAGTGCCAGGGGAGTGCCAGGTGAAGAGTTGTGCTGCCACAAGCCAAGGGATGCCAAAGACTGCTGGCAAACCAGCAGAAGCTAGGAGAGGGTCATGGAACAGATCCACCCTCTTAGCTTTCAGAAGGGTCCCACCTCACCAACACTTTGATCGCAGGTTTCTAGGCTTCTAGAACTGTGAGGCAATGCATTTCTGTTGCTCAAAGCCATTTAGTGCCTGGTACTTTGTTACAGCAGCCCTGATGCATCTGGGGATGACGAGGAAGGTGTTTCATTGTGTCCAGGCACTGGCGTGGCTCTGTGGGAAGACTGCTCATGGCACTCGTGAAGATTATGGACATCAGGAAGGCAGAAATTCAAGCATTGTTTTCAACCATGGCTGGTGAGAGAATTACTATAGGGTTTGTGTTTTTTTTTTGGTGGTTGTTGTATTTTGTTTGTTTGTTTGTTTGTTTGTTTAAAGAAACAGATTCTTGGAGTAGGAGTATTAGGGACAGTCTACAGTTTACAACAGAGAATTCGATTTTCAGATTAGTGACCAGGTATGTGCATTTTTATAAAAAGCTGCAGGCGGGCCCCAGCGCGGGTGGTCCTGCCTTCCTGCAGGCTGCCTTCTCTTCTCAGTGTGCATTCTGCTCATGGTCAGACTGCAGTGGGAGTTTGTCAGGCGTCCTGGTTCATTCCTGATGAGGCTCTGTCCATGGATGAGAAACCTATGTTTACTTTTACTATTGCAAGTTTTTCTCATTTTTGTTTACCTATCTTTCTGTTTTCCCAAACCCACCTTAGTGGTACATAGTCCTGATAAAACTTCTGAAGTTCTGCACTTTCCAATTATTCTTATTTAGGGAAATAAATCTTCTTTTCTTTTTCTTTCTCTTTTCCTTTTCCTTTTTCTTTTCTTTTCTTTCCTTTCCTTTCCTTTTCTTTTCTTTCTCCCTTGGGTCTTACATTTTTTTCTCTACTTCTTGGCTCTCATATATTCCTATGTCAGACTGGATGAACTCAAACATTGCCACGGAGACTAGTTAAACATAAGTCTTTCCAAGTTAACTGTTGATTTATTATCTGATGGAGTCTTTTGCCCTTTTTGCTCTTTTGAATTCAAAGTAAATCAGAATCCCCAGAGAATCAGACGGAAAGAATATAGTGTTAAATGACTGTTTTACAAAGATTCGAAAAGGAAAAATACTTTCAGAAACAGGCTAATGTGCACAGCTTATGAAGAAATACAGAGATTTAAGTATGTTCTGTTTTTTTCCACTTAAAAATACCAAAACAAAATGGGATCAAGGGATTTGAATATAGTGTGCATGAAAGAGTTTGTAGAAATTCCCTTGCATTTAGAGCAATCAGCTAGATCAGAACCTCCGTGGAAATGGAGATGTTTGAAAAAATCTATATGCTCACTGCAGAATGGTGTGTTTGAGAGACTTGCTAAGTGCTTACATTAATACATCCTGAAGTAGTTTCTAATCAAACATATTATTGCATTACTTTCCACACGGTTGTAAGTTGGAAAGGTTCCTCATATGTTAGTGGTTTTTAAAATCACACATTAAATCCTCACGGCAGATCCATTTCATCATCTCCCATTATTCTAAAACGTTGTGTTAGTTTTCACGAAGCTTGTGGCTGGCCATGGTTATGCCTCGACATACCAGGCTGTCAGTTTGGAGATGGTGCACCTGCTGATGGAGCTTTGCAAATCAGCAAGTGTTATTTCCACAGTAAGACCAGTGGCTATTGGTGTGTGTGTTGGAAGGGAGAATCCCTGCAATGATGGCAAGCGGAAATATTTCACCTGTGGCGGCACAAATCATTTTTGTGAAGCCAAGTTCAAAGCCCATCCAACATATGTCTATAGTGACTTGTGGCTGAAATTTTACACCTGCTTATATTATACATGAATTGGGCCTCGTATCATGTGAATTGTTGATGGTGAAACTTTAAACCATGTGAAAATTCTCTGGTTTCAGGTTTGGTTTCCAAAGCAAGGCTCAGACAATAGTTATAGAATGTTTGACTGAACCTGGGCAAATTTGTATATTTCTCCTGGTTTAAACCCAGGGAAATATTTGTTGTCCTACCTAACTATGACTTAAAACTATGAAGCAAAAAGGAAACGTGAGCATAAGTGTCTAGAGAAAATTTAACAGGAATCGGGGATAATCTAAAATGAAAGCAGCTGGCCTTGCTCCCCTCCCTACTTCCACATCCCCATGCACTTTGAAACTTGCTGTTAGTCCTTCGATTCAGATGGTAGCTTCTTTGTGAAACTTTCCCTGACCCCACAAATTAGCATAATCCTGTCCTCTGTGCTTCCAAAATACTTCATCTCTGTCGATTCTAAAAGTAAGTAAATTGTTTTTGGCAATTTCATTTGTTTCTTGCTCCCCCACCTCAACACTGTGGATTTCAGAAAGGCATGAACTTTTGTTGGTACTTTTCCTTGGGTTCCAAGAGTCTAGTATAGTGCCTAGCATGCAAAAGTCAAGCGATACTTGTTGCATGAATAAATGACAGAGTTGGCTGACTATGCATCATCATTTTTTTGTTGTTGTTTAGCTGTTTAAGACATGAATGTAAACAGAATGTCAAGCCATAAAAAGAGCGCAGAAGTAACTAAGAAACTGGCTTAGTGTTGTAAATAAGCTTCAGAAGTTGGTAAATGTGGAGAAGACCTAAGGAGGCCAAAGCTTGAGCTAAAGCAAATTGTTCCTAAAATCAAGCTTTAGAAAACTTGGCTGAGTCCCTGAAGGCCAAAGGAAGTCAGAAAGGAAACTTGGATGCGAGATGATAAAGAACGGGTTAGAAAAAGAGAGTCATGACCCGTCATTGGTTATCTCCACTAGGATAAAGCAGGAGTCAATGGAACAAGGATTAAGCAAGATATAAAAAAGTTATTCCATCTTGTGATGAATTACTATGGGGCATGTTCTTGTTTCAAACTTCATCTAATAATCATCCACACTGCCATCAAAGGAATAATCACAAATTCCAGGACTGACATTACCCTGTCCCAGCTTAGAATCCCTCATTGAATATTTGTTATTTCCAGTATTGTTTTCTAAACTTACCTGAAAATAATAATTCCCCCAGGACACTGGTAAACACTAGAGATTCCTACCCACCTTCTGAATGAAAATCTTGGAAGATGGGAGTTGGGGAATCTGTTTATTTTCTTTTTAGTAAAACATTTGGTTATCCTTATCCTCAAGCAAGTCTGGATTTGTCTTCAGGGTAAAGTGCTTCCTCCTTAGAAAGGCGCTCTGGGCCCACTCCCTGGTGCATGGCCTCATTTGCCACGTACCCTCATAATGTTCCAGTAATAGTAGCGTACTGTTTCAGTGTGCTATTTATTTCCAAATGCTATTATTTCTACTTAAATTCTATCCACACTTTAACACCAACCTCAAATGACACTTTCTCAAAAACCTTTTTTCACCCCCCACCCAGCAAAAGTACTAGATGTTATCTTACTGCATTCTCTTCATTTGTTCTTTATTTATATTTTTCTGTAGCAGAAGCAACTAAAGATGAATAAATATGTCTAATTTATGTATATTATGTGTCCAAAACCCCGCGTAGTGCCCAGACATAACAGGGTATATATGTTTCTTGACTTCTGTTGTATACCAGATAGCTCTAAGCCATACATCATTTGCCCTTTGTTAAAAACTACCCCACATGAAGCCCCTCCATGGTCTTCTGCGTGGCTTCTGATTTCCCAGTGCGAGCTCTTCTTTACAATCATCCATAATCACCACATCCTGTTTGCTTCTCTGTCTCTTTTTAAAATGTGTGTCTGTTGGACTAGTGTGCAAATGGCTTATGAGCAAGGAAAACATTTATGTTGTATTTTCATGTACCCTTGAGTTTGAGAAGCTCATGAACGCCCTGGAATTGTGTATAATTTTTAAAAGTATGTGCCTTTTTGGGGAGACAGAGCTGATAACTTGAACTAGATTTCAAAGAAATCTACAACCTCAAATCACTTCAGAGCAACTCTTCTGAACTTGCAATAATTTATTGTAAGAATAATTTATTTGTGCAGAATTACAATTTACAAAGAATTTCCTCATGAATTACCTTTTCATTTTTATAGCAGCCAGGAAAAGTGGCCACGACAGGTATTCTTGGCTCTATTGATCAAACAGGGGAATGCACACTCAGGGAGGTTAAGAGCCTCACTGGCGATTAAGTCTCATGACTCCAGAGTTCTTTCCACTACATGCACCAAATGGCTTCTTTCCTTAAACACTGGTTTGCTTAATCCTCTTTGGACATATGGAGTAGGTTAAGCTCCTGCAGGCAGCAGACAGGCAGGTAAAACTTAAATTACCCTTTATAGTTAATGAATGAGGTGAGTTACTTTACTCTGAGTCATTTGTCTTCAGTGTCCTGCTTGTGTATAAAAGGAATTTCCTTTTCATGCCTTCATCCTAAATACAGATTAATTAGGAAAATCCCTGGACTCTCAACACCAGCATCACTTTGTTCATCACTGAGAAACATTTGTTGAATGCATTTCATGTGTGAGGCACTGTGCTTAGTGCTAACAACTGTAAATACACGAGCTGATACAAGCAGACCACTGGACAGTTCATGCTAAAATAAACCAGCTGGTCCAGCCAGCATTAGGAAACTGTTTTGGTGATACTCAGTGTCCTGAGGGTCTTAAAATGAACTATATCCTTTAAACCAGTAATTCTACTTCTAGAAATTGGTCTTATTTAATTCTAAATCTAGAAAACATTTTATGTTCAAAGTAGCATTATTTAAAATGGTAAAAGAATGGAGACAGCCCAAATCTCCAACAATAAGTCAACTGGTATATAAGTTTTGGAGTTTTTCTCAAGCTACTTAATTCTTTTTAAAATTAATTAATTAAAATTATTTTATTGAAGTATAGTCAATTTACAATATTGTGTTAATTTCCAGTGCACAGCATAGTGATTCATATATATATATTTTTTTTCCTTTTCATATTCTTTTTCATTATAGGCCATAACAGGTATTGAATATAGTTCCCTGCGCTATACAGTAGGACTTTGTTGTTTATCTATTTTATATATGATAATTAGTATCTACAAATCCCGAACTCTCAATTTATCCCTCACCACCCCTTTCCCCCCTGGTAACCATAAGTTTGTTTTCTATGTCTGTATGTCTGTCTCTGTTTTGTAAATAAGTTCATTTGTATCCCCCCCTCTTTTTTTAAGATTCCACATATAAGTGATATCATATTGGCTTATAAAGTTTGATTCATTACTTGTGGATGAACAATTGATCCTTAATCTTTTTTCTACAACAATGCACTTGAGGGGTGTAACACCTTTATCGTTACCATTGGCTTCCTAATGCAGAGAATTACAGAGGGGTCAACCCCAATTTAGCAACGGATCCAGTATCAACCGGGGTCCTTCTCTGAGAGCCAGGAAAGCTCATTCCTCTGAGATTCTAAGTGAGAGGATGTCAAATCACTTTCTCTCTTTTGCCACATTGTGTGAACTTTTCCTATTTGTAATAATTGAGAAGAACATCTGATCTACCCCTGTTCTTCTAAGTTACATGAATGAACTTTTTTCTTCTTTTTTTTCTATTTTTTTTGTACTCAATTTGGATTTTTATCACTTGCAACCTAAAGATTCCGGAGTATAACCAATTAGTGTGGGATCCTACCAAAATAAAAACACTAAAAACAAAACAAAAATCCACCAAAATTCCAAAATTTTATTAATACTAATACCAAAAAATACTGTATGGAGCTGTTCCAAAGCAATGATTATTAATTTATTAGAGATAGTATTTTTCTTGCTCTTTCCAGTTTTCCATATTTTCCCTCAGATTTCCTGTAATAGGTACATAACTTCATTTTAAATTGTAAACAGCAGCACTCACAACATATATAGTTTAGCACCATGGCAACATCCCAGAAGAGGAAGGGAAAAAGGCAGAGATGCAGGCAGTTACGTACAGACTGCTTACTGAAAAGTATGTTGTTTCCCTTTCACTTCCGCCAATTGCTCTTGAGAAAATATGCTAAGCTCTGCGGAAATGTTTAAGTTACACGCTGTCAAACATCTATAGCTGTCGTGAAGGTTAGTAGTGGAAAATGGTAAATCGCCATTTGTTCCCAAGGAGTGTGTAGGTGCTTTAATGGGAAAGCATGTCAGATAAATCGAGGGAAAGGTTAAAAAAGAAGGCTTTCATTTTAACAGAGAGCAAAGAGTAAATATCTTGGTATATCTTAATAGACTCATGCAATGTTCTGACACCACTGGTCTTAAACTGCCGAAAGAAACACTGACTGGGTCAGGGCTAAAATGGACCATCGCAGCAAGCCATCCAGTCTAATCCCGGTGGCCTGTTGTTAGATGACGTTTGACTATTACTTTAGCGGGAGTGAAATGGCTGTGATGATCTGTATATCCTCTTAGCTTTATCAGCAGCTAACAGAGCCTTGAATCCGGCAGACACTTTAGGTTATATTTCTTTATCTGAGAAGAGTCCCAGGTTCTGGAGTCCTGTGGTGTATAATAGTCATCCACTGTAAACCCAGTGAAGAAAACAGCCTCCACAATACACTGTGATAGGGTTAAAACTGGGGTTGGTTTCTGAGTCTTTGTGTAGGCAATTTGCTGGCAAAGGGCAGGGTATTTAAAACTGAGCTGACATTATAGTATCATAGGATTCAGTCTCATTGTCAAGAGATGGATGGAGCAGGGCTCTCCAGGACGATGTAATTGTTAAAGGGATTATAAAAAGATTGTATCAGAATCTATGTATCATCTTTGGAAATTTGGACAGTAAATTTAGGCAGTCTTATTGAACTGAAGAATTGGGTTCTGAAAACTCACTGCCCAAAGTAGACAGGATTGAAAGATGATATGGAAAAGTGGGGGATGCCTCCCAGCCCTGTATTTCTAAGACATGTTCTTGGGACAGATTATAACATGAATTTGGTGGTTGCCTATAATTGTCAAAACACTTTATTATTTGGCCCTGTGATAAGGAGGTTAATTTAGCACACACTTTCATCAGACCTTTATCATACCTTACCTGGAACTCTTCCCTCGTTGACTGTCTGACCTCTCAGCCTCCACCTTTAACCCTTTCTGTTCACCATCCTCACCACTATCAGAGGGATCTTAAAAAAAAAAAAAAAATCTTATGAGAACTTGCTTCTATCCAAAACAAAACAAAATGAAAACTGAGAAACCAATTCTCTCTTTTAGTTTTCTTTTGCCTATTAAATTAATTCGTCTTCTTTATCTTGATATGTGATCTCACCTCCACCTACCTCACTGGACCACCTCTTGCTACTCTTTCCATGGTTCCCATCTCTCCAGCCACCTTAAGCTTCCAAATAGTCCTTAATGTGCCTCAACTTTTCATGTCTCTGAGATTTTACTTGCATATGTTCTTTCTCTGATTGAAATGCTTTTGCCTCCTTCCTCATCGGAGGAAGGTGGTGAATCATGAGGCAGGAGAGAAACACAGAGGAGGGTGGTGGAAAGCTGTTAAGTTTGCACTTTATCCCTAAGGTCAAAAACTAACGATTCAGATGATCTTGGATCAAAACACTTGATTTTGTGATAGCTGTCTGGAATTCCCTGCTATTATCAGGGATCTGGGATCTCTGGAAAGAAAAGAACTCTGTAACAGACCCCGAAACAGTGCTAGAACTTCCCTGATAAAAATAATAATAATAATAATCTTCACTTTGCAAATGAGGAGACTGAGAACTACAAATGTGGATTGATAGCCTAGAATCTCGTAGCTGGTAAATCTGTTGTACTGTGTTGCGTCTACACTACCTCAAGTATCCCATCTCAATGGCTTCTTGGCACGTTGCTTGTACATCTGCTTTAACATCTGCCAAGTGGTGTTATAACTTACAAGGCTTGCAGCTTTTTCTTCCTCTTTAAATTGAAGTCTACAAGTATATGTCATTTCAAATTTCTTGCCACAGTGCCTGGCACATTATAGGTGAGCCAAAAAAAAAAAAATGTGGCATGACTCGTAAGTAGAAGAAAATTGATCTAAAAGCACATTTTTAGGCATAGTGTCCACAAAATATATTGTGTTCTACCCCCAAAATTGGTATTTACAATGGCCCTATTTACTAATTTTTTATATTCTGGATAACAGAGTGGTGACCAGCAATATTGTTAGGGCAATAATATTTTACCTGACTCCAAAAGAAAAGGATTTATATTTTATGTATATAAATATATTTTATATATAAAAATATATATATACTTATATATATATTTTATATATTTATATTTTGTATTAAATATCTCAGGAATTTGAGCAATGTGAGCATGTGATATAATACTATTTGTAATTACTATGTAAAGAAAAGAAAAATCATCTCTGAATATATATTACACAGGGCAAGCTTTAAGAAGATTGCAGAAAAGAATTTGTGGGTCATTTGGGATCATCAGCAAAACAGGAATTCATAATATTCATACTTTATTGTTAATTAAGTAAAACATCTGTGAATTGGTAATGAAGTATACAGTTATCATTTATGGCTTTTAGATGACTGAACCTCTGTCTAAAGTCTATGACTTAAACAACAACTAAAAACTAGAAAAACATCCATTGATAAAGGAAAAAGGTAGGTAGGCAGTGATAAAAGTTGGCATCTAATATGTATTAGGCATGTTGTTATAGATGATTTACTCATTGTCACATTTGATCCTGACAACAGCCCTTTGAGAAAGCTGAGTAAACTGGGTCTCACAGTAAGTTACTCATCCAATTGGACAATGGTGGAGCCAGGATTCTCATCCAAAACTGAGTCCAATTGCTATAACCTTTATCCAATACCACAGTGCCTTCAGAAGAAATTTGATTTCTTTGGCCTAGAAAAAAACAATATTCCAAGCACCTATAAATAGTATAAGGGGTATATATTTATACACGAAATGGGAGTCACTTCTTCCATCAAAGCCTGGGCATGAGGCCGCTCTGTTATGCTGCCACAGCAGAAGTTTCAATTACGTCATCTGAAAAGGACACTAGACTATATTGCCTTGGAAGGTGGTGGAGTCTTCTCAGGAGATCAGATAAGGCTTTCAGGGCTCTCTCTCTGGAGATGAGGCGCCACCATGATGAAAGTCTTGTTCCAGCCCTAACTTTTGACTTTAGTTCAATAGGGTACTGTGTGTTGGCTGAGCATCCTTAAAAGACTCCGGGGAAGGCAGCAATTAATACTGCTCTGCTGTATAGGATAGCAGGACTTCTGTTGGAACAGCTGTTTGTTGATCCAGCTGACATTCTCTTTCATCCACCCATCCATTGTTCTCCTTAAACAATAGCGAGATACAAATGTGAGTTTTACTCACTCTAATGAAAAGGGTAGAGTTTCTCTCCCTATAAATATTTTCAAAAGCCTTGATGATTCATGAGATTTGCACAAATACATTTAGAGCTGCAAGTTAAGTGTATAAGGCGTTTGGAGAATACTCTGCCCCTGGCATTACAGGGAGGGGAGGGCTCCTACATTAAAAATAACTCTGCCTGTGCTTTTCAAGGCAAACATGCTCTTCATTACTCTCCTCCCTACCCCAACTCCCCCCTGGAAGAAATAAATATTATCCAAAACAAAACTTGACAGAAGAGAAGACAGCTTCTTGGGTGGGCATGAATGCAGTCTCGCCTGAAGCAAGGGGTACACACAAGATGACCTTTAAAATTTCCTTTCAACCCCATTATTCACTGAGTTTATCTAAACATTGTTTATGAAGGAAGGTAAAATATGGATGAGTTTTCAAATAAAGAAAGAGGCAAAGACTTACTGACTCTGTCTTGTTGCAAAAGGGAAATTGGATTTGTACCTTCATCTCCTACATGTCTCATTATTTCATTCAGGCATGCTGGGGATGTTAGCAAGTATCAAATTCACCCAGGAAGCTCAGCTTATACAATAAAAACAGGATGGCTGCACCTCTTCTGCTCTGCAGAAATCTACATTTTCTTTTCAAGTTAGTAGTTGTTCTTGATATGTCTCTGTTAGAGGAGATTCCAAACTTTTAAAAATCTCCCTCTGGGCATTTTGCTTTTAGAGACACTTCTGAAAAGAGAGGCTCAAGGTATACATGAGATTTGACTCAAACACCTGTGGTTTTTCCCAAACATTTTCCAAGGTATCAGATCACAAAACCTATGTTTTGTTTAACTCCCTATCTTTCATCTAGACACTGAATCACACTCATTTAGCTAGCTGTTTCTTATAATTCAAGATGCAGCTTGAATGCCACCTTTTCAAAGATCTTTCCTGACCACCCTAACCTGAAGTAGCCATGCAGTCACCATCACATCCAATGATTCTAAGTCTCTACCCTGAATTTGTTACCATCTTAATTATTTAATGCTCACATCTCTCAACTGGAATGTGTTCCATAAAAGCAGAGGTCAAGTCTGCTTTATTCACCTCTACACATCCAACAGTAACAACAGAGCTTACCATGAGTACATACCCAATTAATGTTTGTTGGATGAATGAATGTTATGGTGCCCTCAACAAGAAAGACGCTGCAAATGTCCATAAATAATTTCACATTATACAAATAACATAGGCATGGAGAAACATAGATGAATATTAATTACTTGGCATTAAGTTTGTATTGATTGATAAGGGTCAGAAAGTTTGAGAAAACACAAAATTGGGGCGGATTTTCCTAAGATAGAACATATTAATGGTAAATACAAGGGTTTATTCTGACATTGTCCCTTTGTATCAGCAGAACTACTTTCCCTGTAGAAAAAACCCAGTAAGTTTTTGGCATCTATGCTCTCCTCAAAGGTGGTCATGATCTCTTTTTTCTTCTTTTGATGTCCCTATCCTTTCCCTCCATCTAGTTTACATCTCCTTGGACCCAGATCTCTTGATTTAAACACTGCTCTTGAGTCAGTCACCATTTCTTTGAACGGATCTTAGTTCCATTTTTCAGCTAAAAATTGTTCATACCCCTTGAAGTGTGTCTGCTCTTAGCCAGTTTGGGTAACAGACTAAGCAGACCTGCTTTGGCTCCCTGAACCCTACCTTGGCCTCCCTCCGCCAGCAACCAGACTAAGAGACCTGTGTTTTTCTCAAGTCCCTGTAATTCTCAAGTCCTTTAAAGCGTCCCTCTTCTTAGCTGATCACTCCTTCCATTTTCATCCTTTCTCCCACGTTTGTCTCCGTTCCTTCCGTTTGACTAGCCAGCCATGTTTTATCAGTCATCAGATTTTAAGTCATTCTCAATCTGCAGGATGAAGAGCAGTTTGGAAATCAAGCTATAACTCTAATATCTGTCTTAATCGGAGCTTATATCAAACTGTATTGACTCTGTTTACATTCACCAAATATTTAAAAAATGTATTGGTGTCAACATTAAGTATGCTTGGAAGACTTCCTCTGAGGATAAAGCAGGAATTTTGTATTTCTTAAACTAGGCTTCAAATTGCACATTTCACTAACGGTAATGATTTTTGGTACCTGAAAAAGCTACTTTTTTTTTCTAAAATTTATGACTAGTGACACCCATAGCATCAACATTTAAGTGGAACAGAATTGCAGCTAAGTGTCTCTTTAGCTGCACAACCAGGACTGGTGGCAGGGAAAAGTAACACAACTTGATCATGGCTTTTGAAGTCTTCCATTAGTTGGCTCAAAACTCTATTTAATCACATTTAAAAACTTGAATGTATGTAAGTATAGAAATATAATTACATAACAATTCCTTGGTTGCTTTCGGAAATTTAGAAAGTACAGATTAGGAACCCCCACACATACACACGCTTCCAACCTTACTTTCTAGCAAGGTTTCAACTATTCTGCTAAACTGCTTTCTCAGCCACGTAGACAACTGACATCTCAAAGATACATCACGCTCTGCCTGTCCCAGCTCAGCCTGTTCCTTCAACATGAAAAACCCCTTTAAATTCCTTCTCTTTTTGAAATCATCATTACCATTCAGAGTCTAACTCACATGCTACCTTCTTTATCAGCATTGCTCAGGTCATTTCAGATGAACCCCATTTTCCTTCCTCCTCTCTGAACAATAGACTTCTCTCTCAGACTTTTGAATTTCCTGGGACTTGGCGGGTGGACTTCATAGTTTGATAAGATTTAGGTTAGATTTACTTATTCTTTTTTTTTTTTTTTTTTGGCCTGGATCAGGAGGCCCATGTTGTCATTTTCTTTCTCATTTTAAAGTTTGGTAGTCATGGATTCTTAATGCCTAGATCTGCTTATAATTAGGGGGATGTCAAATAGTGATATTCCAATTCTTCTGTATTATTAGTTGGAATACTTTTATTAAGGAAAACTTTCCTCTTACTTACCATTTGGTTACTGCATGGTAAAGTTTGATCGGAAAGGCAGAATAAATGTGTGATTTTTATTTCCCTCTTTACTTACCAGATGTCAAATAATAAGTTGATTCACAAGAATCCTGCAAAGATGAACCTATGCTAAAAGATCATTTTAATCAGTATTAAAAGTATATCTAGGTGGTCCTGTATTATCAGATAAAATGAGAGAAGGTATCTAAAAAGACACTTCTTTTTTTTTAACATTTTTTATTGAGTAATAGTCATTTTACAATGTTGTGTCAAACTCCAGTGTAGAGCACAATTTTTCAGTATATACGAGATCTTGTGGTAGCTCACAGCAAAAAAGAATGTGACAATAAAAAGACACTTCTAACAGCAAACCATTTTACTTTCCACAAACATATATTCTATCCTTGTTTTATTCTTCATTTTCAGGGAATAATAATTTTAAATCTTTCACATGTCTCTGCTTACTACACCTTGGAAATCTCATCCAGTCTCATTATTTTAAATATAATTTGTATGTCAATAGCTCCCAGATTCCTGGGATTTGGATCCTGTCTGGACATTTCCCCCAAATTTCTGTTTCATGTACCTAACTCTTTACTTGGCCATTGACATCTCTACTTAGATGTCTAATGGTTGTCTCCTACTCCCCATTTCCAAAACCCAACTCCTGATCTTCCTCTATCCTTAAACCTTCTGTACTCAGTTTTGTTTCTTTTTCCTCCATTTTATTCAATGGTAACTCCTTTCCTTCAGGTTAATCAGGCAAAAAATTTGGAGTCACCCATAAGTCCCTGCTATCTGATATCCCTTGTTGGCCCTTGATTAAAAATATACCCAGAATATAAATATTTCTCATTTTCTTCACTGCTACCGTCTTGGTTTAATCACCATCATCTCTTGTTTGAATTATACCAATAGATTCCAAAGTATTCTACCCACATTTGCTCTTAATTCCTACAGTGTAATCTCAAATGCAGAATGTTAAGATGTATGTCAGATAGTGTCACTGTTACACTGAAAGCCCTGTAATACCATCTCATTTCACTCAGAGTAAAGCCACAGCCCTTGTAGTTAATAATCTCATCGCCTACTATTATAACCACACTTAACTCCTTATTTTTCCTTCAGCAGACAAATCAGCACTCTCTTTACATCTTTTATTCTTTTAGCCAGGATGGCCTTTCTTCATATTTTATATGTCATTTTCTTTTACCTCCTTCATTCAACCGTAACCCTTTCAGCCTCTCCTTCCCTTCTAATATCACCTTCGGCTATCATCTTCTAATATACTAGATGATTTTTTTTACTTACATTGTTTATTTTCTGTTTCCCTCATTAAAGCATAATATCCAAGAGGGAAGAAGATTTTGTTTTGTTCACTGTTTTAACACTTTCTCTTATAGCAGTGGCTGGAGTAGTTGCTCAATAATTACTTGCAGATTTCAACAGAAAGAGATTCATAGACATAGAAAACAAACTTAACCAGGGAGGAAAGAGGGTGGGGAGGGATAAATTGGGAGTTTGGAATTTGCAGGTACTAACTACTAAAAGAAATAAACAACAAGGTCTAACTGTATAGCACAGGGAACTATATTCTATACCTTGTAATAGCCTTATAATGAAAAAGACTATGAAAAGGAATATATATAGATATATCTATATACACACACACACACATATGTATAATTGAATCACTGTGCTATATGCTAGAAACTAACACAACAGTGTAAATCGACTACACTTCAATAAAAGATAATCCCCATAATAATGTCCTTGTAGCAATAAAGATAATTATTTGTAGATTTAACACATTAATTCTGAACTTTTTACTTATGATCTTTAACTTCCTATTTTCCAGTTTCAGAATGTTCACTTGGTTACTTTTTAGAAATTACAATTCTCTTTTAAATTTCTTTCCTTTTTCTTCTACTTTGTTCAAATTTTCTTCTACTTCTCTGGGTGTGTTGATCATAGTTATTTGAAACTCCCTGTCAGATAATTGTAATATCTGAATCATCTGTGGGTCTATTTCTATTGCCTATTTTTTTTTAAACTTTCAATCATTTCATTATGTTTTTTTGTTTCTTTGTGGGTTTTGGTTTTTGTTGTTGCATGCTTCATACTTTTGACTTGATGGATGAAACATTGTAGGTGCTCTTGTGATGGACATTTATCTAAAGCAGGTGAAGATTTTTCTGTCAGGTCCATGGGTAACTGGCAGATCACTAGAGTCCTGGTCAGACTTGGTTTTAGGCTTTGTCAACATAGGTCTGTTTAAATTTTGCCCTTACATAGAGTACAGCACTTAATCCTAGGATGGCACCCTTCTGAGGTAACGATTGAGAAATTCAAACATTTTTGCAAATGCCTCTTTATTTTGGCAAGGATTAACTTTAATTTCTGTCTCCTTGGTACCATGTGGCTGCTGAGATTCATTCTTAAGCCTCTCAATTCCAGGTTATTTGGACTTTCATTCTCTATATAATAGAATTTACATATTATTCATGGGTATTTATAATATATATTATTTTCATATACTTATGCAGTTTAGGAGTCAGTCAGCAGTTGGGAAAGGGGGATTTTAATGTAGATTTTTGGGTTTCTTCTCTGAACTTCTCCACTCTCCAGGCTTCTTCTCTTAAAAATCTATCTTATCTCTCTTGGCAGCCCTGAACTCAAACTTCTGTCTGCTTAAGCACCATCTTTAAGTATTTTTCTTTACTAAAACTTGACTACTTCTATTAAAATAACATAATTATTGTAAAAACTAATATTTGTGGACATACCTTACAGTTATCACATGTCATAGTATCTGATTGTAATAACAATCACATGCTTTTATTTGTTGCATAGCTTTGCCAAAATAGAAATTTTGAGTCAAGGTGCATGTTTTAAATGTTATTAGCTGCTGCTGTGTTACTTTGCACAGTGCTTTCTTTCTCCAACTAGAAATATATTTAATTACTGCTTTCCCACAGCCCCCCAGAAGAAAATGTGATTAACATTTAAAAATTTTAATGGACTGAAGTGGGTTAATGATAGAATGTCAACGTTGATTTGATGATATTTTCAGTTTACCCTTGAGCTGAACATATTTCTGAAGTTTATTGGCCATTTGCCTACCTTTATGTGTGTGATTTTTAAATTTATATTCTTTTTACATTAAATATTATCTCATTAATATTGATTTATAGGAACTCTTTGTGAAGAAAGGAATGTTAAGGCTTTTTTAAAAAAATTCTTATAGTCTATTATTTTTATTTTAACTTTGCTTCAGTGATCTTTCTATTCAAATTTTGATTTTCATGCAGTTATCTATTAATGTTGCTTTTTATGGCATCTGGGTTTACTGTTTGATGAAAAGTTCCCTACCTTTTATGTTATATAAACATCTCCCTAAATTTACTACAATTCTTTTGTTTTTTTACATTTATATTTTAATCCTTCTGAAATTTAATATTTTATGCTGCAAAGTTGAGATTTAATTCTTTCATTTTAAGATGTATAGCTATTTATACTAAGATCATTGATTAAATAAATTACTGATTTTCTTTCCACAAATACTTGGATTTATGTGTCTATTTTTTAACTGTCTCCTGTTCTTTTACTTTGTTTTCGGTCCTTGCTTATGCTAATGACATACTGATTTGATTTCAATAACCAGAAGAGTAAATTTTATATGTGATAGGGTATTTACTCTCATCTCTATAACAAAATGTTTCTTAGAGGTTATTACATATTTATGTTTTTTGTATGTATTTTAAAATAATCTCTCCATTTTCTTTTTAAAGTTTTGAATTCTTAATGGAATCACATTAAATTAAGCCTCTCAATTGCTGTTTTATTTTGGGTTACTTAGACCTCACCCTATGTATAATATCATATCATATCATACCATATAAATATTAATATATAATATAATATATTTATATATTATATATATAATATTATATAAATGTAGTTTCAGAGTCTGTCAGCTGTTGGGAAGGGGCGATTTGAATGTAATTTTGGGGTTTCTTAATTTAATCTTAATATGTATTGATTAATATTAATATATTTTAACTTAAGGGAATATTTATATTTTTATAATATTGTCTTATAATTCAGGAATAGAGTACAGATGTCATTGAGTCTTTCTATTTATTCAGGTCATTTATTTATGACTATTTAAAATATTTAATAACTTTACCTTTTAAAATTTATTACAAGATGTGTTACAGTGTTACCACTATTGTCAACAAGGCTTTATATATATATATATTTGAAATATAAATATTTTTGAAGTACACATATTTCAATGGTTGTTAGAATGAAGAAAAATAATATAAAATAGTTTTCTTTTATCCGGTTAGCTCATCAGATTTTTCTCGTATTTATTATACATTTTATAGTGTTTATTTCAACTATAAAATCATGCAACTAGAGATGTTTGTCTTTTTGTTTACAAGAATTATACAGCTAATTGGTTTTATTATTGCATTGGCTTACCTGCAATGCTGTATACTTGGGATGTTGGTCATTCCACTATTCCCCTTGTTTCAATGAGAGTGACCTTGGCATTTTAATAGTTAATATCATGTTCATTGCTTGTTTCACTATGGTAAAAATTTGCCACCATATCTAGGTAATTACTCTTCAATTCTTAAAATAGTTTATATTAAGAGTGGCTACTGAATTTTATGAAATGTCCCTTAGATATATCTTAGCATAAATTACATGTTAACTGTCCCCATTAATATGTAAATACAATAGATTATGACTTAAGAAAACTGTCAAAACAATTCATACATCCAAAACTTATAAAAGTAATGTTACCTTAATGAAAAAAGTATGATCTTTAATATGCTTTTTTAAATGGGCTCATACTATGTTTAATATTTTTATAATCTTACTTTTCCATTTAATGACTTAATGCCCATGTGTTTCTTGCTTATAAACACAGCTCAACATTACCATATAGGTGGCTACATCATATAGCATGACATGGATAGATACCATAATGTATTGTGTTGGACATTTAGGTTATTTGAGGTTTTAGCTATCTAACGTTTTTTAAAGATATTATTCAAGGATGTTTTGAATAACCTTGCAACTGGAAATTTACAAAATATGATTTTAACTGATTTAGATAGTTTATTCATAGTCACACAAATATTTAATTTCTTCCTTTTCTTTCTCAATCATAGCGTATGCAATTTTACTGTCAATATTTCAAAACTGCAAATTTCCTATGAATCCCTAATGCATGATAGTCTGTTTAAAAATTACTAGCCATGAATGGCTACTTTTTTTTCCTCAGAAAATTTTATAATTATACGTGTTTGTTGGGCTTGAAATGATAAGATTTCCATGTATTCTTATCCTTAACAGAAGAAGGGCATTGAGGTGCAGTCAGAGAGGAAGAATATGAGGGACTGGGGAAAACACTCTGTGTGTGAAGTGAAATGGGGTGAGGTCACCGTCAAAGAATCTTTCCTCCTCAGGAAAGTTCCTCCCCCTAGAAACTGTTTTCACCTCAGGTGATCATCTCCAGCCTTCACTTGTCTAGATCCTTTTATAGAAGTTGATTTCTAGAACAGGTCAAACTAGGTAGTTAAAAGACAATATGGAACTTTTCTTAAAAATAGTATGTATAACTTCTGAAATAAACTGAAGGTAACAGTCGGTCATTGAGCACCAGGATTATAAAAACAGACTTTGTCACCAAAATCATATGATTTTGAAAGATATTTTCAGTCTTCCTCTACATTGTGGAGTATGGCTAGCCTTGGAAATCAGAGAGACATAAGTTCGCAGCTTTATGTGTAAAACACAAACTCTCTGAGATTCAGTTGTTGGATATAAGATGAAGGTAATAGTACTTACCTTGCAAGGTGAATGTGAAAACTAGAAAAAAAAATACGGAAAGTTCTTTGCACAGTATGGGGCACTTTGTAAGTGCTCTATAAATGGTGACCCATTACTGACAGCACTACTGTTGGTAATAATAATAATGTTTAAAATATGTATAGTTTACAGACTAGAAAATGTTCAGAGTTTTTCTTTTAACTTTTTAATGATTTGTATTACTTATCTAGCTACTATTTGCTTATACGCATTAGTATTCGACCTAGAGAATGTCTTGGCATAGTAGGTTATTGATGACAATGTTTCCTGTTCCACTTTTTGTTTGGAAGCAAGATTAATTTATATGCTGATTAATTTGGGGGGGCTGGGCACCTTACTCCTCTGCCTTTGTCACAGATCTCATTTGTTTGTAATCAATTTCTCTTAACCTTTATACACCCAAGGAGATGGCATATGAATACATTACTTACTTGCTTCGTACTTTCACTCATAAGACAAATAGCTAAGGGATAGAATGTGAAAAAAATTAGGTGAATTGTGACTTCTTTTGGAATCATGACTTTCAAACTTGTAAAGATAAGTGTTGTAAAAATACATGCTACTGATATTGTGTGTATATAAATGACAAGATGGATATAATACATATTCATGGATCATTAAGTATGTATGTAACTAGGATGGTATATCATAAAAGTATTTTTCCCTGCATAAAATGCATGTATCAATTTAAGGTAAAGAAAAGACCTCTCAGAATGACTGTATATTTTTTTGAACTCAGACTCACTACTTGGTTAGTCTAAGGTTTGGGAATGCATTCCTGTCATGATGCCTTTCAACTGTGAAATCTTTGATTGTAACACTGTTGAAATTCTTCTTTCAATGATGATTTTATTACATCAGTTAACAGACAGTTGACCTTGAGTGGTAGGGCAGGGGTACAATATTATAAATAAGTGATATCTTGAGAGTCTAATATATTTCATAGTGGACACCATGAATGTATGTAGCTCAATGTTGACCAGGATTCTGAACTTTTTAAATGACATTAGATCATCATAATTTTATCTTAGTCATCTTGTAGTCTTGTGAATAATCATCAGCAGTTCTCAGAATTGGTATATTTCTTTTTATTTTTTGTCAGTAAAGTTTTATAACTAGATGCAATGACAAAAAATGATTCAGGGAAGTGGAAGGGTTACTAGATGGTAATTTGGAAGAAAGAAGAAGAGTAAGGAAATTAAGAAGGAAGAGAAGATGGGAGGAAGACAAAGATGAAGGAAGGAAAGAAAGGAAAGGAACAAAGAGGAGGGAAGGAAAGAATTAAAGAATGGAAAGACGTGGAAAAAAGAAAAAAGGAAGGAAATAAACTAACAGTCATTTTTTACTCTGTCTCTGTCTAAGGCTAACACACTGCATGACATTGGATCCTCACAGCATTATGAGGAAGGAATTTCCCCCATTTTATAGACACATACCAGCGCAGTGCCCGTGCAAGGAATGTGATTCTAAGGGGTCACTGATACACAGAGCATGAAGTTCAGCCAAATCCTCCACACCTTGTTTCTTCATTGGTTTGTATTTTTGGCTTGATTTCCTGTCTTTTCTCCATAACCATCATGAGCACACTCTGTGGGCTAATTTTAACCACCAGGATTTAATGTTACTTTTAACTCTAGATGGCTAGGCAGTTAGGTAATTTTGTTTCCCTGGTGGCAGCCTGTCAGGATAGTGCTGATAAGGCCACTGTAGCAGGAGGTCACTCACTTGCCAAGGGCTCCAATCATTTATCTTGGTCACAAGCTACCTTAACTGAAAACACAAAAACAAAGTGGCAGAATACCATTGTGGGTGAGACTCTGGCTCGGGACGCAGAACGACTGGGTTTGAGTCTCAGCTCTGCTACTTACTGGATGGGATATCCTTAGGAAGATTGCTTAGCCTTTCTATACCTCAGGTTTTCTCTTCTCTAAAATGAGGATCATAATACTATTTAGATCATAGACTGCTTCTAAGCATTAAAGGAGTTAATATGTAAAATGTCCTGGCATATAACAAATGCTGATACCGCCTTTATTATTATTTTCCATGAAGTTCATTCTAGCTTTATAATTCAGTAATTCCAGGAGGTACCCTAACTGTATACTTACTCCTACTTTCTTGAACCATCCCTGAACTCCAACCGCATCCACCCCCTTGTTCTTGCAGGAGACCACTGTCTTTGTATGTTGCTGCTCCCCAGCCTGGGAATTAACTCTGAAATCATATTCACCTCAGCCAAAATTTTCTTCGTAAAGTTAGCTACCTCCTCCACCCCACCCCAAAGAAGGCAGATTAGTAGCTCCTATGCCTCTCTATCATGATCATCTTTGCACACATTATAAATGCTGTCAACTCCCCGCCTCCCGCCGGCCCCATCTCACATACACACCTGAAAGGTAGCTATTTGAGGACAGGGACTACAGTACAGCGGGCTCTTTTTGCCTTCAGGGCACATATCACAGTGCCTGGTACCCAGAGGTCTGGCAGTAAATGTCAAAAGAATAAATGAGTTTACCACTTTTTGGAGGACAGCAGTCCAGGGGAGATGAAGTAAACGAAGCCTAGGGACCCGGGGGATTGGAAGGTGGGTGTGCATCCTGGCACAGGCTCGTAGGAACAGTTATCAGCCTATCTAGCTATCTAATAAAACTAATACTTTGTAAATGCCTTATCCAAAACAACTAGTAAGCACTGTACATTTGACATCTCATTTAATATTTACAACAAACTCATGCAGTATATGCCGTTATTAATCCCATTGTATTGATGAAGAAAGAGGCTCAGACAATTAAATAGCACAGCTATGACTTGCTGAAGCTGGGACTACAGCCCTGATCTCTCGGACTTCAAATTCCATGCTCCATCTTGTAAATGGATCCTATACACATGCTGCCTTTCAAATTGATAGATAAGGAGTTTTTTTTTATACAAATATTTTATCTTGTTTCAACAAAGAGTTGAGACATCTCCTGATGGTCAAATCTCTTTTACAGCCCAGGATAGTCTGGGGCAGAATGGGGGAGTATAGGCAGGGAAAGTTCAGGGACTTATGATTGTCTCTTCTCTCTTAGTTTTTCAAAAATCCTGACCACAGTTCAATATTTGTACATTGCTTTTTAATCTCCTCTTTTATTAAAAAAATTCAAAACATTTAACATATCTCTGAACTCAGGGAGAAAACACATTTATATTTTTAAAGATTGAGGCAACTCCATTTGGCTTAAAGAATGCCTCCAAAAACAAATTAAATGCAAGACAAAAATTGACAACTGCCATCAACTCCTTTGAGAGTCATTTTGGAAGGGGCAGATTGTCAACTTTTAAATCCCAAGCAGTTGGGTTAGGATGGAAACCTTGCCTCATTTGACCATGTTTTATTTATTTATTTATTTATTTTTTTACTGGCAGAGACTCAACCCTAGATGCTAAACAACCAGAACTTCATCTTCTAAGAGACCTGACTTGATATCTTAGTCTGTGCAAATGAGGATAAGGTGGTGAAGAATGTGAATGGATGCCTTGGTTTGAATATTTTCCAAAGGTAGAATTTATGAGACTATTGAAATCCTGCTAGACAAGAATTATTGCCTATGCATTTCCAAGCTGAGCAATTTAAGATAGATTAGAATGAAACCTCTGTGATCAGAGCTGCTAACAAGGAGGCTTCTCACCAATAAGCAATATATTATGATAGTCTTGAGTGGGGGAAGAGGTTGTGGCAGCCCGCCCTTTCTGGCATAATAGGAAGTGGATCCAGCATTTTGATTCCAACTCACCACTCCTTGCCAAAATAGGGTACTTTGCAAAGGCTATCAACTTTTGATTCATTCCACTTTTGAAATCACATTGAGGGAAAGGAATTTTCTTCAATTGCCAGGTAAAGAAGAGTGGGAGGTGGAGGTGAATTTCAGGTCACCGTGATGGGTTAGGAATTTGGGCTGGAATGTGGTCTTCCGGATGCCCAGTATTTATCATTTTACACCCTTCAGCATGCTCTCTGCTGTTAGATGCTGGTGACTTCAGCATAGGAGAATCTAGAAGCTTTCTCCATAGCTTGTGAAACTAGATCTTGCTCCTCTGGGAAATAAGCAGGGGTTTGTGAGCTTGGGCATTTATCTCTTGGGATCAATAAGTAAGTACCACTGTTCATTCTTCTCTTTATTGAAGAAAGATCCTGCAAGAGATCATGGTAGCATTCTCCAGTCATGCTTCTCTCACAGTTCATGAAGAGGAAAAAAACTCCACTTCATCTGTAGAAAAATCATTGCATAAAACCCTGTGTTGAGATACCCAAGTTATCACCTTCAAATGTAAGATTTCTTAATGTTTGAGCACTCCTTGTTTTCTCAGTTTTATGTGAAATTATTCATATATATTACTATACTCTCATACAATTTCGTTTTTTGCTTGTTTTATGATTGGTGATGATTTATTGCTTTTGCTTTATTTCCCTCTATTTATTCTCCTGTAGTTTTTGTTTTAACTTCAATGTTTATCTTTGCTTTACTTACTGACATTAGTGACAGATTCTTCAATTTCAGGTACAGTACATTGAGCATTACTGAAAACAACTCTGTATCAAACTGACCTTCCTAGAGAAGGTAAACAGAGCTCGTTGGTTTAATCATTGCATTCCACAACGGGAGATGTCACTTAACCAGCTTTCCTCTCAGTGCCAAGAAATCGGCTCAAAGTATTTTTATTCAGATAAGTGAACATGCTTGTCATAGCTTACTTATGCCTGTTAAATCTTTCTATGAAATATTTTACAGAGAAATATGTAAATATTTTGACTGCTTGTGCCATTCTTTTTAGACTGCTTTGAAGATTACACATGAATCTCTATATGAGACAAGAAGGAAAAGCAAGTAGAAATTTCTTAATGTAGCATTTTTCATAAATGAAGACAGAAAGGCTAAAGGACATTTTTTTAAATGGAGTCTTAATGTAAATAGCCAAGAAGAATATTATATACTCTATGAGTTGGCCTCAAAGAGATACCAATGTGATGGAAGTACATTATCAGTTTCCAGGACAACACGTCCTCTTACCTTTACTCATTGACAGCAGATAGGTAAACCAGAGCTTAGGAGTAGAGTATTTGCCAAAAATGCATTAGCACAGAATTTGTACATAGCAAGACTTTTATGAGTTTGCTATAACTTATGTGAACAGAGATCTATAAACCAGCCTTTAATCTTAGAAATACATATTCTTTACAACCAACAGTTAACAGATGTGATATATTCTGAGCATAGAGTAGAGAAAAGTGAGGGAATTTTCTCCAAGCAGCTCTCATTAAATGTAGAAAGTCTTTGTTTCAATTCAGTTACTTAATTTTTGCTTTTTTTTCATGATTATTGTTGAATAAATAAGATAATATTGATGAGACTTGAAGATCAATGTCATGGAATAATTGCACTGGTCCCACCAACTGAGATGACATGGTTGTAGATGTTTTTAATCATCCAATAACCATATCTTCCATTTTCTCCAATGGAACACATTGAAAAAATGGAATTTTATTCAATTTCAGAGGTTATACATGTAAATATATGACTTGACTGAGGAGAGCATTCCATCACTAATACTTGCTCATGACAAGAGCTGAATAAAGCATCAGTCAAGATTCCTGGTTTGAAGCAATAGAAACCATCTCTGGCCTTAACTAAAAGGAGATGCACTGGGAAAATAGCAGGGATGCCCATAATTAACAATTGGCTGGTATCCTCAAGCTTAGAAAATGGAGCTTGGCAGGCCAGGCTGCAGGAAGTGCAGTGAAAGTCACACTGCAGCAACTGTCTGATCCATGGGCTGTTGCGATGGTTAGAATCATCCAACTTCCTCATTCTTTGTGTTCTCCATCCAAGATTCAGAGTCCCAGAACAAATGCCTTGTCAACAAAGCCTAGCTCATTGGCCTGTCCTGTGGTACAGCCAGGAGTGGTAGAGAAAGGCCCCAGCTTCTGTGGTTTGAGATGGGAACAAGCACTGGGAATTGTTTTCCAACTACATTGGCACACAATGAGGAACTGATAACAATAGTGCAAAGTGGATTATGGTCAGCTGAAAAACAACAGATGTCTACTCCGAAAAAATCTTGGCTTGGAAGTCAAGATGAGTTTTTAGATTGGACTATTTTTATCATTGAGTTTTGTGAGACCTTGGATGAGTCCCTTTTGCTGTCTGTTCCTCAGGCTTTAAAATGACAAATTTAATCCAGAGCAAGATTAGCAGGTAGATGGCACTTACATTGTCTTTCTACTAGTTTGCATAGCAGACATCACTAATCAATCACTGCATTCTGGTCTCCTGAGATCAGACATGACCTCAGAATCCTTCTCAATATAGTATTCTGGCAGCAACTACTAAATTATTAGAGTTGACAAATGAGATAAACCTTGCAAATATCTCTGAACTAGAGGTTAATTACATTTTTTAAAGTGTTAATGTTCTTTCAAGTTCCAGGACTAGGAAGTATTGTTAGTCTAACTATTTTTTTAAAAATTAGAAGGAAAGTAGACCAGGTGAGAATAGATTCATAAAGTAGTGAATCCAGTAATATCTGATTGAAGGGAAAGAAAATATTTTCAAACTTGACTGGCTTTCATTATGAATGTGGTGATGTTGAAGGAACACTTTGTTTCATTGTAGAATGTGCTGTTCATCCTCTGTCATCAATGCAAGGAAGTCCTGAGCTCATAAAGACTATCCTTTGAACAATAGAAAAACAAGATATTGGTCTGAGGTTACAACTATGAATTATATTATTGAGGGTAAATGAATATAACATTATATTGTTAATGGTAAAGAAATTGTCATTAACCACAAATTATATTGTTAATGGTTAAGAAACTACTATTTAAGTAGTCTTTTAAAATTTATAGAATACAGAATCTGAAACAGGTCAAAAATCTATCCTAGAATTCACTGTGATATGTTAATAGCAAGTTTAGCTACTGTGACCAAATAAACTTATTACTTTAGTACAGTTTTGTTTGTTTATTTTAATATTGAGTCTTTGTATTTAGATCTTTTTGAAATATCTCAAGCCACTATTTAGACTAGATGGATTTGCAATTTAGGGCAAGTAACACCAGATGGAATGACTACAGTCCAGGAATTGCTAGTCTCCAACTAGTTACTGCATCCCTTCTCCACCCAGGAAGTTCCATTATCTTCCATTAGGCTTTGTTTGTATTCATCTATGCATCAAAGTTTCTTTTTGGAATGATAATGACTTGTAATATGTCCTTGAATCATGCCAGGAAATTCTCTTTCTAATTCTAGGGAAATTCCTGGTACCAAGAAACCACAAAAAATCTTCTAAAACAATTTTTGGACACTGGCTTTCTGTAGGGTACCTAGAAAAAGGTTAGTTTCACAAGTCATCCTTCCTCTGTGGTTCCTGTGGTAAATTGCAAAAGGACCCCAAACTCTTCTCCTTCCTGTATTCATGCCTTTAACAATGCAACTTATATCAAGAGGCAGAGTCTATTTCTCTACCTCTTGATTCTGGATTGGCCACATGTCTTGCTTTGGCCAAAGGGTTCTTAGCAAATGAGACACAAGCAGAGTCTTGAAAAGTGCTTACATTTACACTTTGGAGTTTATCTTCATGCTGTTTGGGGAAGCACTGAGCCCACCAACCATGTGAATTAGCTTGTGCTGGCCTTCTGGATGATGAGAGATACATAACCAAGTTACCACCATCCCTCTAATTAATGTAGAGTCAGTCATCAGAGATGTCAGTGAGTCCTTCCAACATCATTCAGCCCCGTCTGCCCTGGCCCACTATGAGCTGCCCAGTTAACTCTCAGAATTATAGAAAATAACAAATCTTTAGTGATTTAAAGACATTAAGTCTTGGGGTGGTTTTTTAAGTGGCACAATATGCCCCAGTAGTTGCATTTAGTCTCCTCATCATTCACCCAGTAGTTTGCCTCTCACGCAGAGGGTAATCTGTAGCAACTCCTCAGACGTGCCCACCGTCAATGAAAGGAAAGCATCCTTAGAGTCATTCATGGGAAAGACGACTAATACCCTTCCCATAGTTTTAAAAATAAAACTTTGGACTTTTTGGTTTTCATTATTTTAGATTCAGGGCATTATTTTTTAAAATGAAAACATCAGATGTTGAAATTCATTTTTTAGCACAAGCCAGAGATACGGGTGACAAACACCTTAACATATAATGAAAACTTCATAACATCAGCGAATTTCAAACTATTGCAAAAGAAGTAATTTCTCAACTGTTCAGGGTTAACGGCCACATGGATTTGGTATGGCATTAAGGAGTGAAAAAGGCAAGGGAGACCAAAGTTGTCTCAAAGAGAGAGGGAAGGAGCCTTGTAATATTTAAGCTGCACAACATCGCCCTGATGGGATCTAAAGATCAATTTACGTTTAGAATTTATAAAGTTCTTTGAGACATTTTGCTCTAAATCCTACCTTTCTAAGCTGTATCTTACCCTATATCCCAGGGCCAATAGATTCATGTCTTCCCTCCTCTGTCTTCAAGCCATTTCTGACAACGCATCGTCTGTTTCCCCTGGGAATTATTGTCCTTACATAGAGAGTTCTCCCCAGAATGTTCATCTGTTTTGACTGTGGTACTTGGTCCCCACTCAAAGTTTGATAGTTCGTTTATATATGTACAGACAAATGCATGTATTTATGTCATGCTTCTCTGTGGTTTCTCTGTGTGCTTGGAAATGGTTTTCTGGTGGAAAATTGGCCAGAGACATGTTTGGAAGGAATGGCAAAGTATGGTAATCTATGGTCAGAGAGATCATGCCTAAATTATATATCATATCTGTACTTACAAAAATGCTTTTTTGTTTCTAATCATCATATTTCAGTAATGTGATAGTGCTTTGGGGCACACAAATATGCTGCTTACGCAGTTCTGGAGTTCGTTGGTCTAGTATTGTGATGTCAGCTCTTTCAATTGTTGCACCTCAGGAACCGTGGAGCAGTTGAAAGTGCTCATTTCATGATGAGGCATATGGTAGCATGGGTGGTGCATTCTTTAGAATCAAATACCCAGATTCAACATAGGACCACAGTGTTCCCTGCAAGGTGGGAATAGGGTCACAATGGTTCCTATGGCAGCTGGGTTTGAATAATTACTGGTAAGAATTCGCCTTAGATTGAAAGTATTAAATGATCAAGAATAAGGCTCAGACAAAATGTCTCATCATTTTTAGTTCAACACCCCCTGGGTGTGACATGTAATGTGCAGTGTTTTCTTTACAGGTCAGTAGACTCTGTGAATACTTCTATTTGGATAATTCAAATTTTCTGCAAATTTTTCCCTCCAAAATAAGCATATCAATTGTTTATTGAAAATGCTACTGGCTAACTCTGGGCAATATCTTGTAAAATCCATTGACTGCTGAAACAGAGGCAGCCAGAGGCAGAAGTGTCTCAAAGAAATATATTCTCTTAACTCCTTGTCTGTTAGGACTGCCTGTATCAACAGGGAGAAAGACTAAAAAGGATATTCTGTGTTAACAGTGGATAAAGCAAATTGGGTCCCATAATTAGTAACTTGGAATCCCTTCTGCTTCTCAGAAGGACAACAAAGAAAAAGGAAGAGGTATCTGGAACCTTGGAATGAGATCGACTCTAGCTGACCATAATGAGCTGATAGGATATGTGAGAAGAATAGCTCTTTTCTGCCTGTTACTAAGAAGACACTCCAAACCTAGCTTCTAGTTATGAATGCTCTTATCAGTATCTGGTAAAAACTGGTTAAAGCATTATTAAGCAAGAATCTTGACTGTGCCTGGTGCGATAGCTTAGAATCAATTTCTCATCTTCCCTGATTCTTTGACCAGTCAGTGGGAACAGACGTGGATTTCAACATGATTTGTATCCTTCAGTGAGATGTTTGCTTATAAGTATCCCTAAAGTAGACAATCAAAATCAGTCCTATGTTATCATTAAACCTGTCCAGTATTTGTGTGGGAATTACGAGGAAATGAGCTGCCCTCAAGGAACCTTTCAGCCAAGGCCAAAGTTTAGAATTACCTTCTACCCTCCCAACTGTCTCATAGGCAATGATTCTATTTCAGTAGCTCCTAGAATGATAACAATGCCAAAAGTATATTGGTGATTCCATATTTACTTTTTTCCACATCTATTTACTGAGTATCTTGTGTAGCATATGCAAAGCACTGTGCTGGTGCAGTTGGGTTCAAAAGGAGTAAGACCAAAGCTTTGACCTTAAAGCAGAATCAGTTGAAGATATGGCGTGGAACCACCTTTTCACCCTTAAGGAGGGTCTGGTTGTCAATTAAGTAGGGGATATGGTGTTTATTAGCTTTGAGGATCCAATCTATCTCATCTTAAGTATAGAGCATGTCTCAGTCCTGCCTCTTGAAGGCATGATGCACTCATTCAAAAACACAGTTGTTTTATTGAACACCTATCATTCTTCATTCACGTATTTGTTCATTTAAGAAATATGTACTAGGCGTCTATTATCTGCCAGACCCTGTACTAGTCTCTGGGGATAGAGCAGTGAACAAATTGGAGACTAATCCCTTCGCTATGGAGTTTTCATAACAGTGGGAGAAGACAGATGGTAAAGTGAAAAAGTTAAAATACAGTAAGTTAAATGAAAAAAAATCTGTGGAGAAAAACAAGCAGTGCTGCAAAACACAACAGCACTTTTTGTGGCTATTATTACTGTTTGAGGGTAGTTTAACTTAATTATGTGTATGTATATACACAGATATGCCCATATATATATGTATGAATATAATCATATCCATGGACCTCATAGATTTAAAAAATTTTTTCTATTAGCTTGTCTCTTTTCCCCTTTTTGCCTCCCCTATTCCACGGCATCTCTTTACTCCAAATAACCCATGTTAACAACCCATTATATATTCTTGCATATTTTAGCTAGAAAAATGTTAATAATATTGAGCAAACATTTCTTCCCCCTGAATGTTAAGGAGACTACTGCTGGAGCTTCATCCGTAAATATGATAATATGATCCTTATTTTGTACATGAGGTACCCATATTTATAAGGTTAAGAATGTATCTTTCTGTTCCTTTTTATTAAATTTTTCAAAACAATATATTCTAAGTATTATCAAATGTATTTTTAGTGCCTATGGTGATGTTTTATGATATTCCTTTTGAATGTATCAATATGGTGAGTTATACAATCAGATTTTTCTAGTACTGGACTATCTTTGCTCTCCTGGAGTAAATCCCAGGGTGTTGATTGTGGTGTATTAATCTTTTCCCCCCAGCGTTATTGAGATATAATTGATATCATGTAAGTTTAAGGAGTACTATGTGATAATTTGACATATATATATATACATATACATCAAAATGAATACCACAATAAGGTTAGTCAACACGTACTTCACTTCATGTAACTACCATGTTTTTGTTGTTACGGTGAGAACATTTAAGATTTACTTCTCTTAGCAATTTTCAAATGTACAATAGGACATTGTTAACTATATTTACTACACTGTACATTAGACCCCCAGAACTTACTCCTCTTATAACTGGAAGTTCGTACACTTTGAACAACATCTCCTTATTTTCTCTGCTCCCAGTCCCTGGGATTGACCAACTTCTTCCTATTTCTATGAGCTTGGCTAAATTTCCACATATAAGTGTTATTATACAGTGTTTGTCTTTCTCTCTCTGACTTATTTCTCTTAGTATAATACCTTCAAGAGTCATCCGTGTTGTCACAAATGGCAGGATTTCTTTTTGTTTTATGTCTAAATACTATTTCATTGTGTGTGTATATTAAATCACTATATATACACATATACTTACATACATATATGAATACATTATATTTTATATATTTAAATTTTATTTTTAAAATCATATTACACATACATTTATGTAAACATATTAATATATGCATATATAATACATATAAATTTATATATTAACACATATGTTTATATAATACATATAAATATATTAACAAATTACATATACATATGTCATATATATACATATATTCCACATTTCCTTTATCTATTCACTTATCAGTATAGTGCCTCCAGCTTTGTTCTTTCTCAGGATTGCTTTGGCTATTCAGGGTCTTTTGTGGTGTTACACAAATTTTAGAGTTGTTTTTATATTTCTGTGAAAATCACCATTGGATTTTTGATAGAGATTATTGACTCTATAGATTGCTTTGGTGTGAGTAGTGTGGACATTTTAACAATATTAATTCTGGTCCATAAACATGGGATACCATTCCATTTTGGGTCTTCTTTAATTTCTTTTATCAATGTCTTATACTTTTTGGTGTATAGATCGTTTGTCTCCTTGATTAAATTTATTCCTAGGTATTTACAAAATTTTTGATGCTATTGTAAAGGGAGTGGTTTTCTTTACTTCTTTTTCAGGTCATTCATTGTTAGTGTATAGAAGTGCTACCGATTTTTGTACATTGATTTTTGTATCCTGCAACTTTACTGAATCTAAAACATTTTTTGAGGAGTCTTTAGGATTTTCTATATATATGATCTTGTCAACTGCAGACAATTTCATTCCTCTCTTCTTATTTGTATGTCTTCTATTTCTGTTTCTTAGATAAGTATTTCTGGCTAGGACTTCCAGTACTGTGTTGAATAAGAGTAGTCACCGTGAGCATCCTTCTCTAGTTCCTGATCTCAGAGAAAAAAAATCTCTCAGCATTTCACTGTTGATACCATGCTTGTCATGTATCCACTCAGCTACTCTCTGCCTTTTGATTAAAGAGTTTAGTCCATTTACATTCAAAGTAATTATTGATCGATAAGGACTTACTAATTTCATTTTAGTAATTGTTCTCTGGTGGTTTTGTAATTCCTTTGTCCCGTTCTTCCTCCCTTGATGTCTTCTTTTGTGAACTGATGATTTTCCATACTGGTATGCTTTGAGTCTTCTCTCTTCATCTTGCGTGTACCTACGGTAGGTTTTTGCTTTATGGTTTACTTTACATGAAAAAAATCTTATAGAGATAAGTCTAATTTAAATTTGCATACAAAACTCTATTCTTTTATTCTTCCTTCTCCGCATTTTATGTTTTTGATGTTATAATTCACATCTATTTATATTATGTATTCATTAACAAATTATTGTAGCTATAATTATTTTATTACTATATCCTTTAACCTTTATGCTAGAGTTAAGTGACTAACACACCACCATATTACAGTATTAGACTTTTCTTCATTGACTATATACTTACCTTTACCAGTGCATTTAATATTTTCACATGTTTTCATGACACTAATTAGGGTCCTTTCGTTTCAACTTGAAGAACTCCTTTTAGCATTTCTTGTAAGGCAGGTCCAGTGTTGAATTCTCTCAGCTTTTGTTTGCCTGAGAAAGTCTTTATCTATCCTTCATTTCTGAAAAACAACTTTTCTGGTAAAGTATTCTTAGTTGGTAGTTATTTTCTTTCAGCACTTTGAATGCATTATTACATGACATCACCTTGGCCTGAAGGGTTTATGTTGAAGGATCTGCCTTATGGGAGTTCCTTTGTAAATGAAAAATATGGACTGTTTCATGAATTTGCATGTCGTCTTTGTGTGAGGGCCATGCTAATCTTCTCTGTGTGTCTCCCATTTTAGTACATGTGTGGCCAAAGTGACACTATATTAACTTTCTAATGTTCTCTTGGACTCTGTTTGTCAGTATTTTATTCAAGGTTTTATGTTGACATTCATAGATGAAATTTCCTTGTAGTTATTTTTCTTGTACTTTTGATATTAATGTTTTTTAGCTTTATAAATACAAAACGGAAAATGTGTGACTTCTTTTTCCGTGCTCTGGAAGCGGCTTTGGAATTAATTGTCCTTTCAATAATTGGTAGAAATCTGTGTAACTGTTTAGCCCTGGTGTGAGGGGGTGTGTTGGAGGTAATGTTGCTCTTTGACAGTTAAATTTTCCCATGGAATTAAGTACAGAGTCAGTTTTGGTAATTATTTTTCCCTCGATAGTTATCTATTTTAGAGTCAATTTATATGAAGTTTATAAATTTGTCCCCTTATGACTCCCTTAATTTCCATTGCATTTGTGGGTTTTTCCCATTACTTATTTTATACATTTGTATTTGCTTAATTTGACTAGGTTAGGCAAAATATTTTTTAAGAAAAATTGTTAGATATATTTTCTGTTCTTGATTTACTAATTTTTACTGTTAATGCTTTCACCTTGTTTTCTTAGTTTTATTATGTTTCTTTGTTTGTACCATCCTGAGTTGGATGATTATTTTATTTTTACCCTATGCTGTTTATAAATGTAAATTTAACACTGTAACTTTTCTTTGAGCACCTCTTTAGCTAGAACCCATATAGTTTGGTATCTATTATTTCATTATAGTTATTTTGAAACACGTCATAATTTTAATTTTACCTTCTCTGTAACCAAAGAGTTGTTCAAGAAATAGCAATAAAATGTCAAGGTCGTATTTTTTTATTATTATTGTTTGTTTTGTAGTTTCATGGTTGATGAGGAGTTTTTATAAGTTTATTTTTATCGAGGTATATTTGACTTACCTTATATTAGTTTCAAGTGTACAACATATTAATTTGAGATTTTTATACACTACCAAATAATCATCCCAGTAAGTCTAGTTACCATCTGTCACCATACAAAGTTATTGCAGTATTACTGACTGTGTTCCCTATGCTGTACATTATATCCTCACGACTTGTTTATTTTATAATTGGAAGTTTGTACCTCTTAATCCCCTTCACCTGTTTTGCCCAGGTCTCCACCCACCTCCCCTCTGGCAGTCACCCATTTGTTCTCTATATCTATGAGCCTATTTCTGCTTTTTTGTTTGTTTGTTTGTTTAAAGATTTTGTCTTATTTTGTCTTATTTTCCACATATTTTGTCTTAAGATTCCTTATATGAGTAAAGTCATACAATATTTGTCTTTCTCAATCTGACTTATTTCACTTAGCATAAATGTTTTAGTACTATTTCAAAACTTTTGGAATTTTTGAAGGTTTTTAAATTACTAATATATAAGCAAATTTTAGGTGTGTGTAATATTCTGTGAACATTTAAAAATGAGGCCTTTATTTTAAGGTCACATACATTTTTCGCATCTGCATGTGAAGTTTGTAATTGATCATGAACTTTTTAAACTAAACTATAGTCAGTTTACAATGTTGAGTTAATTTATGGTGTACAGCATAGTGATCCATTTATACATATATATGTATTAGATATATTCCTTTTCATATTCTTTTTTTATTATTTTTATTATTTTTTTTCCTTTTCATATTCTTTTTTATTATAGGCCATTACAAGTTATTGAATATAGTTCCCTGTGCTATACAGTAGGACCTTGCTGATCATGTATTTTTTTCTTATTGAAATATAGTCAGTTTGTAATGTATCAATTTCAATCACATAATTTTTAACCTATATGTTATCTCACTGATTTCTCTCAAAGACAGTGAAGTAAATTAAATGCTCCTACTTCTAATGTACTTTTGCCCACTTTTCTTGTACTTCTTGAGTTTTTATTTTATGTATTTTGAGTGTATGTTATTTGGTTAATAAATATTCTGCACTATTTATTAGAGATTATACTTTTTCTCATTTTATAGAACTCTTCTTTTACTTGTTTATTACTGTTTACCTTGAACTCAAATTTGAATGATATTAATGATAACCCAAGCTTGTTTTTTGGTTTACATTTTCTAGATATGTTTTTTATTTTTGTCACTTTGAGTTACTTTGTTTTAGATGTCTCTCTTATAGATAGCATAGGACTGGCTTTTGTGTTACTTCAAAGCCAAGACTATATTCTGTGCTAGGAAGTATTTAAACCTAACTTCCCTAAGACAGGGCATTGACTGTTAGTGAGTTCTTTTTTTTTTTTCCTTTTTTTCAATTTTGGTCAGATTTTTATTTTTTCATTTATCTAGCTATCTATTTTTATTTGTAATTGAAGTATAGTCAGTTTACAATGTGTCAATTTCTGGTGCACAGCATGATGTTTCAGTCATACATATGCATACATATATTCCTGTTCATATTCTTTTTCATTATAAGTTACTATAAGATAATGAATAGAGTTATTATTCCCTCAGCCCAAAGATACTCTCAGCTGTGCTCATGAGTATCTATGCTCCACTTTATTGACACTGTTTTGGGCAAATAGAGAGAGTAGTTTTGAGTTTTCTTTCAGCTCTTGCTTTAGTTTCATATCAAGTTGGCTCTTGTGAGGTTTCCACTGCTGACTGGTAAATTTCATTCCTGTTGTATGAAACAAGTAGTCATTAGTTTTGTCCCCTCATGGTGTGTCATCTACTTTGGAGAATTATATTCTGATGCCTTTTTATTCCCCTGAAATCTGCAGCTACAGGTACAGTTTTCTTACCTGTTTGATCTTCACTGCATTTGCAACCTTTTTTCATATATTGGGAATTACAAATTTGTTTTAGTTTCACTAAAGATGAAATTACAATTCTATTTCTTCTTATTTTTGTTCTGGATAATTTCTCAGAGCTGATACAGCATGATCTTTCTATCATATTTTAAAACTAACATTTAAACATCACCTTTTGATAACGTTAATCCTACTTAATTCAAATTATTGTCCTATGGGTACAAATTTTATTTTCAAAAGATTTTCCTCTTGGACTCATGTATTTCTCTTTTCTTATCAAACATTAAAAAATGGGAAAATGTAAATTTTGCATTTTTTGGTGAAGTTAAGAGAATAGATTCTCTTGTAATGATTATTTTATTCAAGTATAGTCCTCCATTAGATGTATTCCAATCATGATTTTAACTGATAGCAGCAGTTATCTGAGATCTGCAGATCTCAGAGCTATTTGAAAATTGCTATCTCAGACTTCAGAGAGAAAAATAGTGTTTCTATAAAAGGTGTCAATTACTTATAGTATATTTAGACAGAGAGAAGAAAATAATGACCGATGTCCATGTCACAAAGCTCTATTTTAGTAAAACAATAGCTTTGATATTAATGTAATTTTTAATCATACTATGTGTTATATGTGTAAGAAACATAATAACAAAGGGAGTCCACTGGAAACTAAAGTGGAAATTTAAACAAATTTTTCTTTTTTTTCTGGAAGCTAATAAATAATTTTAGAAACAAGAGCATCATGAGTTGATTACCTCCTTTTGCTGATGAAACTTAATTTATGCCACTTTTGCAAATATGTTTTACAATGCCATCTAACTAACCCCAGAGGACCCAAATCCAAACGCTTTTACAATTTTTGGCACGCAAAGCGAAATTTTGATAAAATATACAGGGGAGAAACTATGGCAGAGGTTCCACAGGTATTTGTTCAACATTCAAGTCACCTTAGAAAATCCAGCCATTTGATTTCAGTTCAGAATTTAGAGATGCTCTAGATTGCTTTTGGAAAATGTTTTTGGATTACAGAAGGGGTGTCTGAACATTGATAACCCAATTCTTGTCTGTTTTAATATTTTAATTTCACTCATTCCTTACTGTACTGAGGATGTAGAGAGAAGATTATCTCATAAATTATATCATTTAAAAACTTAGGCCCTCAAAAGCCCAGCCAAAAGTACATAAACAAAACACCTAGGTGATACTTAGGACCAAATATTTTACTGTACAACTGACTTAAAGTTGGATTTTTCAAAACATGGGAAGTATCATTGAAACCCAAGTTGGGGAGCTTGCATAAATGCTAGATTAAATGCTGTAAGTAGCTATGAAAATCAAGGCTGCAAACATGGAAAGCAATCAGTCCACTCATAATTACTATGCCACTTGAATTCTAGTAATTTATGGGGAAGGGAAACAAATCTAGTTACTCATCCTCTTCTTGAATGAAATGTGCTCTGCACCACAAATGCAAATTATTATCCCTCATCTAAATCATTGACTTAATGATATTCTATTTCCCAAATCTCATCCTCATGTCACTGACAATGAACAGGCTTAATCTAATGATTAAAAAGTATTCTCTGTTATATTCGAGCTGGAGTTTATTTCAGAGTTGTGTGCTGTAAAAGAATGTGAAAGAAGGATTTTATGCTTTTATATCTCTGTAAGAGACTATTGAAAAATAAATATTTCTATACTTTCTCCTCAAGAGGAATGATGCAAACATATATATTAGTTCCTGTCCAGAGAGCTCAAAATCTATTTCATAGAGACAAGATATAAATAGGGCCTGCTGGACAACTACACAGGAGATCAGTAAAAATCCAAAATGATAATATAATCTCTGAGGGAAGATTGAATAAATAAAACCTCTTTTTTTTTTTTTTGAAAATTTGGGAAATATTCTAAAATTATGTGACTTTTATTATTTTAAGTAGTGAAGCATTCTTAATTGTATGACAGTTTACTGGCATTCCAGCTTAAATGTTACACGCATACCTCTCCCTTACTTTGTAACCAAGTCGATGACCGTAAATTACACTTTTCCTTGGTGATTTAAAATTGTGGTTGTAAATGTCAACTGTTATAAAACAGGAAGTGTGTTCTTTACATTTAGTATTTCCTGATGACAGCTTTTTAATCGTTGTCTCTTTTTTGGTTGTTGCTGTTTTCCTGCCTTCTGATGTGCTATTTGGACATTTTCTACTTGTTCTTCTTTAGAAAATAAGGTATGGTGTGGGGGTGGGGGTGAATATATAAACATGTGAGTGTGTGCGTGTGTATTTGTACATGTCTGTTTGTCTGTGTCAGATTCCTTTAGTTCAAGGAACTGAAACACTTGTTATACCTACACTTCTAGAGGATTTTTTATCATGTGCGTGTGGAAATAACAAAGGCAGAAATGTCTCCCGGGTGATCATGCCTCAGGGAATCTAGCAACAATTGTGCAATAAAAGACTAGAAAGTGGCCTGGGAACTAGTAAGTCATTTAGGATGCAGAACAATTCTGGGGGCTAGGCTATTTCATCACCTTCTTTTCCACAGAAATCCAGCAAAGAGCTTGGACCCAATTTGACCCATCACCTACTGTCTCCTTTTATTTTTCTTAGTATTTCTATCAACCACTGATGAAAGTTTTAGTTAGTTCACTTAGCTCTCTTGACTTAAGTGGAACTTTAGTTCTCAACCATTTTAGAAATCCCCAGCCAGCCTATGAATTGGCTGCTTATAAAGCCAGGTATATTTGGTGCCAACTTGGCTATTTATTGAAGTAGAAACCCCTGAGAAAGGGACAGCATTTGAGCATTGTTAGATACCATGAGTTTTGGCCAATCCACATTGCATGTGAACCAATTACTTATGACTGTGTTTAATGTAAGACTAAATTTGCTTGGAGAAAAGCTCTCAGGAAGTGGAATCTTTTATCTACAATGAAAATAAACTTATGGTTACCAGAGGGTAAGGGGGTGGGAAGGGATAAATTGGGAGTTCAAAATTTGCACCTCTTGGGGAGTGATGGAAATGTTAGGTATCTTGATTGTAGTGGTAGTTTCATAGGCATATACCTCTATCAAAATTAATCAAATTGTACACCTGAAAAAAAAAAGTATAGGGAATACCCTTTTCAGGAATTTAATAATGAAAGGAAAAAGAAACAGTACTGGGTAAACCAAAAAGTTGTCACTGTCAAGGAAAGCTTGTAAATATATTTTGGACTGGAAAGAGCTGAACATTTATGTAATCAGGGAACATATAAATCAATATCTCATAGATAGCAGCTACCTAAGGAAGGAAGAGTTCTTTGATTCCTGGGTTTTTTTTTTCTTTTTCACGTAATGTTGTTGAATGACTTTTATGGTACAATCATCTATTCTTAGAGCTTGGGTTACAAAGATGAATATAGTACCATATTTACCAATAACTTACAACCTAGAAAGTGAGAGAGACGAACAAACAACTGAAGTTTTAAGTTCCGATTTGTGAAACCTAAGGGAATACCAGATTTGAAGGTCTTGATGAGGGTGCTAAATGCACAAAACCCTGTAAGAAAGACCTCTGTCCTTCATATTATTAATTCTCTTTCCAACATTCTATTTGAGAAGCAGTATTTAAAAACAGAAGATGTCTGGAAAAATCCTTCCGAGTTTGGGAAAAATTGAAGCTTCAGGGCTCTTGGTGATGAATCTGATCGTAAGCATGTTTCATTAAGAATCAAAGCATGTGCATACTTCCGCATTGAAGCCAACAGCAAAGCACAAACAGCATTCCCAAGGTGCAGTGACTAACACTTTGAGGAAGGCCTCAGCGTTCCCTTTATAGATCAGGTGTTAATACACACTGACATGCTTTTCACAGCACTGAAAATTAATACGAACGCAGTTGGGCTAAATAAAGTGCCACTCTGAAAATGCAAATGCTTTGGGTAGACTGGGAAACATTTTATGTTTTCTTTAGAAATATTCTCACAGTTCCTTTGAAGATAAAAATAAAGTGCTAAAAATCCCATTAAGACCTTTTTAGGGGTGGCTGTATTTTTCCTTCTACGTCTTGTACTGAAGTGAAACCTTTGACTTGTGTTCTAATAAACACATTTCCAGAAAGGACAAGATAGAATTAATTCATGACCAAGTCTTTTATCCAATGGCAATCACTTTTATCCCTTGAAACAATGATATTTCAAATTAAGTTTTTTTAAACTGTTTCTTCTGGGTGGTTTAATTATTGATTTGTTGGTTTGGAAGGGTTAGAAGTGGTCAGTTAATCTTGGATTGGGATCTTTGACCACCCAGTATCTTTGAGAGCCAACAGTGACTATTTTAGAGGCTTACTGAGCCTGGAAGAACCTCAGAGATCAACCTAGCAGGGGTTATTTAAAGTTCTCTGTAATTCTGAAAATAGTTTCCTTAAAGTGGGTTCAGGTAGAAAAGATAAAGAACATAAGTTCAGACATAAGGAATTTAACAATGATGTAGCTAGTTATGCCCTTTCTATGGGCACTGGCCCAAGTTTAATGCATCAGTTAATAGCATGGAATATGGCCCCAGACTGGTTTAGAATCCTCTGTTGGCCGCTTAGTAGTTGTGTGACCTTGCAAGGGTTACTGAACATCTCAATTTCCTTCTCTGTAAAGTGAGAATGATAATAGTCCCTACTTGATAAAGTTTTTGTGAATATTGAGTTCAGAGATCAAAAGTGCTCAGAACAACCCTTGACAGATAAACATTACTACTTATGTTTAAGTTTGCCATTATTATAATTTAATTCTTGCAACATTATTAGAGGTAGCTAATGTTTTAATTTTACAGGTAGGGAGATTGAGGCTTACAGAAGGCACAGTGTTATTCAGTGAGTAAGCAGTACAGCCAGGTATGGAGCACTGTTATTTTAACTACAAAATATATGTCCTACGTGATATTGCTTTGAAGTTTCTCCCTTTGTTATAACATGGTTTTCATTCAGAGTTCATGTTCAAATTTTAATTAAAAATAAGATTATGGTATCATTCCAAGTCACTTATTTATAAATTTTATATTAAGTTAAAAGATACACAAGTTTTATTTCCACATACTTTTTAAGGAAAAATAAGATACATTAATTGTTTATTGTTGCTGTAAAATTAGCATAAACCTAGTGGCTTAAAGCAACACAAATTTATTTCTCTTAAATTTTGGAGGCCAGAAGTCTGGAATCCATTTCACTGGAATAAAGAAAGGTGTCTGCAGGCTGGATCCTTCTGGAAGCTCTAGGGGAGACTCCGTTTTCTGACCTTTTCCAGATTCTAGAGGTCATTTGCATTCCTTGGCTTATGGCCCCTTCCTCCATGTTCAAAATATATCACTCACATATTTGCTTCCATTATCACATTGCCCTTACTCTTTCTGATCCTCCTGCCTCCTTCTTATAAAGATCCCTATAATTATAGTGGGCCTACCTGGATAATCCAAGATAACCTTTCTGTATCAGCATCCTTAGCTTAATCACACCTGCAAAGTTTCTTTTGCCATGTAAATAACGTATTTGTAGTTTCTAGGGGTTAGGATGTGGACATCATCAGAGGGGCATTAGTCAGACTACAACACAAGGTTTGGATTAAGAGATGCTCATTTCATGTCATTTTGAAAACCTTGTAAATAGCATAAATTTGAAGGATAGACAGAAAATTTTGATAAAACTCTTAATACCCTTTCATCTTTCACTCTCTCCACCCACATACTTGTTCACCAAGGCTGCTGTGAGATCTGATGTTTGTTAATTACCAGTTTTATTGCCAGAAAGATGCCTACTTAGGGTACAGTACTCATCTAAATATATAAAGGAACACAAGACAACAAATGTTTGGCTGTAAGTATTACAGGGTTAAAGGAAAACTGTAATAAGAACCTTAATTTAAGGAGAAGAATGCAAATTCCTTAAAGTTTCTGGCTGAGTCAAATTGGAGCTACATTAAGTATATAATCCAAGTTTGCAGGTGTCATAACTACTCAAAAACCAGAATTGAGAACCTAGCATGACCTTAGAGAGATCAACTTGCACAGGTGAACTTAAACTAGTTAGCACCATTCAGTCAGCAAAAATAAAAACTGAGAATGGACATACAATTTATCTTTGTAAGATCACTTGTTATGTACATGGGCCCATACACATCATTGACATATTATTATATGAGTAAAGGCACCATTCCCACTCCTAAAATTTAAAAGAAGTAATTTTAGGAAATTGTTTTAAAAAGGGAACTCTCAATAGACTAATATTTTCAGAGAATGGGTTGGTTGCCTTAATTAGATAACATGATCAATTAAGTTTCATCAATTTCAAAGACCATTGAACTCAACATTTAATATTAAAGTCCCTATTCATCAAGCATACAAAATATTTATATTGAGTTCTTACTCTGTGCCAAGCACTGTAGTAAATATTTTAAAATGCAAATATAAATAAGGTACCATTCTTTTAAGATTTTGAGAGTCCCATTGGAAGTCATATAAGTAAACAAGCAAAAAAAAAAAAGAGTATACAATGATAATGATATGCACTATGATGGAGAGATATATATAGGATGAGAAACCTATCCTCAAAATACACAAGAAGGCAGGGCTTCCTGGAGGCACTGCTTGAGCTGAGGCTTCAAGAGTAACAATTGCCTTTATTAGAAAAAGGAAGAGTCTACATCACTGTCAAAAGCATAGACTGGCATAATTGTTCCAGGGAAATATTTTATATGGCAGGATAGAAGAGTGATAGGCATTGAGGCTGAATAGTACTAAGTTGTGAATGACTTTTTGTGTTTAGCCTGAGAAGGTGAGTTTTATTCTGAATTCAATCAATCAAAATATAAGGAACAAAATAATCATATCTGTGGTTTGAAAAAAAATCAATCTGGTGTCATGTCAAGGCTGGATTAGAGAGACCACATGGGAAAACAACTAAGTAAAATCCTATTTCAGGGATCCAATAAAGTAATAAGGATATTGACTAAGAAAACAGAAATAGGCATGGGTAGGAGTGGCCAAATAGAGATATGGATGTATATTGAACAAAACAGAAGTGAAGTAAAATTGAGGACTCAGGAATTCATCTCAGGTAGATGGTAACGTAGTCACTAACGTGGGGACTGTAAGTAAACCAGCAGATTTTGTAAAAAGGATAATGAATAAGTTTTTGGACCTACTTAGTTAGTGGTATCCATAGTATATTGCAATGGAAATGTCACCTGTATAGTTCGGTATATTGGCCTGGGGGTCAGAAGTCTGGGATATATACATACATACATATATATGATATATTCACAAAAAATTGAGGCCATAGGTATCATTAGATTTGTCCAAGGAAGGTAAGAAGAGTCAAATGGTTTAGGATGAAGGCCCATAGAATACTACCCTTTAGAGGAAAAAAAATTAACAATAAAAGGAAGACATGCCACTGAAAGGTCTAAAGCCTGGTAAAATAGAAAGAAATAGGGGAATAGCTTTAGGGTGTGAAGGAAACATCGTGGCAACTGCTACTCTCATTTCCTTACCTTGAAGTAGCAAATTCAATGGCCTCTGGGAGCCAGGAAGTTACATAATGAGCAGAGAAGCTTGGGTGTAGGACAATGATGTGGGATGTCCAATGGCACAGAGCACCTTGTCCACAAGTGGAAGCTGCTGTCTAGGTTCTGCCTATCATTGCCCTGTGGGAGTTTGGGGTCAGTATTGTCAGATACTTTTCAAGCTTTTTCAAGAAGAGCTGAACCTCTGTATGTATTTGATAGGAAATCTGCCAATTTAAAAACATTCCAAGTTCCACAAAAAAAATGTCTATGGGATTTTTTTCAGCTCACAGGCTGCCAGTTTGCAACATTTGCCTCAGCATCCATGATGGCAACAGTCCTGGGCCAGGAAGATCACTGGTTGGACCCACTGTTGTAATCTTCCATTTCCATATACACGAGTAGATTCTCCCCATAAGATACCTGGATGAATAATTTTGACATTCTGTGCTACTGTATATGAAGGTTGACAATTGGAAAAATTATGAAGTAGCTCATGAAAACAAATACAATCTAATCAATGCCTAAGAATGTTTTTTAACCTTTGTTGGCTACTATCGTGTAAAACCTTGGCGTCTATAAACAACAGGCTGACCATGTATTTTAGCAGTCAAACATTTGGGCACATTTGGGGTTGAAAGAGGTGCTCTAAGCAGCAGCAGGTGTAAAGTGAGATATCTGATCACCCTAATTATAAATGCATATTATCAGTATTGACCTATCTATATTTTATTTAGACCCTGTGAATTTTAAGTTCCTAAGTTAAACGGGACTCATTTTCTCAAAATAAATTAATCTTCAGTGTCTATCTTGAGAGTAGACCATGAGCATTTCAGTATTTTTAAGCCTCACTTGTTAGTCATATAATTTATCTGGAGCAAGAGAAATTTTACTGTGTATCAGTTAGTGGTTTCTTTTGTTTAGGAATGCACAAAGTAACCTTAGATGAGGAAGAAAACAGCCTGTGTCTCTTCACAGGTTGTACATGTAGTTTTCTCATTTATAAACTGAGCATCCAGCGATGCTCTTCTTCTGCAAGTCAAAGGCCATTCAATTAGTAGGACTAATTTTCCCTGGCTTTATGTCAAGTTCTGCTGTTTGGCTTTGGGTTCTGAAGCAGATGACAAGTACATTTTAAAAAAGACTGTTTTCTTTTTTTAAGGGGATGAAATAGAATGTTTTTTCAATACATTAATGATAAGTCTTTTGTGCACCTTTATTCCTAAGATTGCTGTTGTGTGCCCCCACAATTTTTTTATTCCACAGTGAAGATGCCAAGAAAACACCTACTCACATGGGCATTGCTGGATATTCTCTGCTAAATTACACTGAAATGGCCTTGAGGGGAGGAAAATAAAACATAATGATCCCATATCTAATATGCTGCATGGAATTTGATGGCAAATGTGAACTCTAGATAATGAGCTAGAAAACCTTCCTGGTTATAAGGAAGACTCCATTTAAGATACTTTATTTGGAAGAATTACCCAGCAGCAGGGAAAGAAAATTTACTTGGGAAAAAGTAGAAGTAAGTAAATAAGTAAAAAGAGTTCTTTCTGCCATGTTGTTACTGCAAGTATGAGTCATGGAATTCATCAAATAAGGAGGTTTTAAAATGCATGTGTGGGACAACTTTTGAAGTCTCATAAATATTCACGTATTTCAAAATATGATGTTTGAGTAAGATAACTTTTGGTATAAAATGGATCAGTGTCCCTTTTAGAGCTGAAAATGGCCTTTGAGATTTTTCAAGTTCAGTCCTTCCTCTCTGCTTTTCAGAGGAGGAGTTTGAAAAAAAATCAGAAGACTCGTTAGTGGAAGCATCAGGAGTCAAATCCAGGGAATTTTCAACTATATATCTTCTGTTTCAACCATTCTTTATAACATAAATATCATTCCAATATCCAGGAAACCAAGTGAAGAAATCTTTGGATGTTTAAGTTGGTGTGACACACCATGAAAGAGTTCATTAATTTTAACATGGTATATCTGGATGGAAATAAGACTTTTAAATGACAATTAAACACACACATAAATACATATACACTCACTTTATCTGGTGTTGTTCATCCTTAGCATATACTCTTCTTGCAGAAAAATGTGTTATAGATCGGTGTTACAGCTCAGTTGTGACAGCAACCTGGATTTGGGCGAGAGACCAAACAGCACTCAGAGAGTTGGAGAAGTCAAGTTTATTATGCCAGCGGGCCCAGAGGAGTTAACACTCCAAGCTCTGGACCCTGTCTGTAGGTTTACACAGGCTTTTATAGGCTGCCAGTTTTACACTTCGCAACATTATATACAAATAAAGTATAACGGAAGTTGACCAACCAGGAACAAGCTTTGTAGAAATAGACCAATCAGGAGTGAGAGAAATAACCAATCAGGAGTGAGAGAAATAACCAATCAGGAGTGAAGAAAATAACCAATCAGAAGTGAGCTCAGGGAATCAGTAGAATTTTAGGGATAAGTAAGCCATTTCAGAGGCAAAAAGTGAGATAGAGCCTCTGGGCCAGGGAACTAGACGGTGCTGGCACGAGAGTAGTGGCCCTGCTTGGGGGTCCTGCCGGTCTTTCTATGGGGCTTCCCGCCTCACTCTGAGCGGCAATAGTGACTACTTGGTGTTATTTCTATTTTTAGTAATAGGTGGAAGGATATTTGACTAGTGCTTGCCTTGCTAAGAGGTTTCTGGAGACAAATATCCTTTCAGAAGTCCTGAATCTAAAATCCTCTCTCCTAAGAAAACACCTCTTTTTAACAAAAGTTTGCTTTATTTGATCATCCGATTCTCTCCCAAATTAGTTAGAAGTTCTGGACTGTCATATAAAAACTATCCGTTGTAACTTGATCATCACACAGCACTTGGCATTTAGACACAAAAGTGACGTTTGAAAGGTGTGATTGCGAATAGTATGTACCTACGTGTTTGCCAGGGATTCTGAGCTGCTTCTGTCTGGGTGGTCTGTCCCTAAAATGCCAAGCTACTTCTGAACTACACCTATTTGGACCCATTAAGGAGCAGCCGAATAATTATTTCTGTCAGAGATGAACCTGGTCTGTGCTCTCTTTAAAAAACTCACTTATTAAAGGACAAAAAGAAATTGCTTTATAGCTCCACTCCAGGAATTAGACAGTTATTTTTAATTAAAATAATAAACTAATTATGAATAGTAAATATAAATATAAAATATCGATATAAAGATAAAATAGACTAATACAGAATTTTATGAAGGAAACAGGGATTAAATAATAAGATTCCCCTATCACAATAAGGAATGAAAATGGTATACTGTTTGCATCTAAATTAAGCATGATTATCTGTACAGATGTGAACTCTAGATAATGAGCTAGAAAAACTCTTGGCTTGTTTGGTTTTGGATGTTTCTGTTTCGGCCTGGCTTAGGTTCATATTCTGAATTATTCAGAATCCAGGGTCATCTCCTCCATCCCATGCTGCTCCTTTCTCTCAGAGGCTGGGCTGTGACAGACGTCTCCAGGGTGATCCCATGATTCCTGTCTCCTGAGGCTCACACCCTGGTATAGATCCCCTCCTCCTGCGTGTGTGCAGTATGTGACTTGCTTCTAAAAAATAGAATATGGCAAAAACAAAGGGATGTATACAATGATGTGTACGTGACAATACCACATAAGACTGTAATGTCCAACTTGCTGAGACATTTTTTATTCCTTGTTGGCTCTGAAGAAGCAAGTTGATGTGCTCCAAGCTGCTAAATGGAGAGGGTCCTGTGACAAGGGACTGAGGTCAGCCTTTAGCTAAGAATCACAGCCTGCAAGGAGCTGCATTCTGCTAACAGTCACATGAACTTGGAAACAGATCTTTTCCCCCTTGAGCCTCAGATGAGACCACCACCCTTGCTGGTACCTTGACTGCAGATTTATGAGACCCTGAAGCAGATGACCCAAATAAGCTGTGCTTAAACTCATGACCCATAGAAACTGTGAGATAATAAATATGTAATGCCTTAAACTGATGTTTGTGATAATATTGCTACTCAGTAGTAGGTCGCTAGAACAGTGGCCTATATTAGAATGTTTCTTCCTTATATTAGGGTTCATTTGCTTAGTCATTTATTGCACAGATGTTTCTAAGGGTCTTGTGATGCATGAGACTGCAAGATGTCCTGGTCTAACAGATGAGAGAAATGCTGTCATGTCACATAGGTACTATGAATGGAATTTGGGCACGTCCAGTAGAAACAAAAAGAAGGAAATGATCTGTCCAGTTTTCGACCAATTCAGTAAGAGGTAATAATAGCTATAGGCTGTGGTAAATGCCAATAATAATCAAAGCCAATAATGATAGGCTGTGAGAAGTATTATAAGTCACATACATAGAATATGGTGGTAAATAGTAATCATGGAGTACTTATGTCAAGTGCTGTTTGCAAAAAATGTATTATTCTGTGCTCTGTTTTAGGCAATGTAAGTGAATTTCTAAGCCTTTATGTAAATTAATAAACACTCATACAGTAGTTCTATTAGCATATTCATCTTGTAGATGAAGAAACTAAGAGGCTGACAGATTAAACAACTTGCCCAAGGTTTCCCAGTGAGTCAGTGGGACTTAAACTTTGGCCATTTTACCCCAGAGTTTATGTTCTTAAACAGGGGGACCTTCTTTGGGTGGACAAGTCAGGAATTCTTCTCCAAGATGAATTTTAGTGATAAATGAGAGGAATCCAAGGTGCAAATGGCCAGAGGGAAGGGCAGTCCTGGCAGAATGAACAAAAAGGGAAAAGTCATTAAGAGAGAAAGAGTTGGCATAGTCTAGGAGCCAACAGAAGGCCAGTGCCACCAGCCTTCAATGAACACTGGTGACATTGGAGAAGGACATAAAGGCTGGATCATGCAAAGAGGTTTACTTTATTCTAAGTGAAATATAGTGGTGTTTTACACAGGAGGATGAATTGGCTGCTGCGCAGAGAGTGGTTTGGAAGGGATAGAAGTGGGTAAAAAGAGACCAAGGAGGAGATAATTGCAGTATTCCGAGTGAGAGACAATGGTGGCCTGGACCAGAGGGGAGGCAAAGTGATAGAAAGACTAAAGGTCTACTCTGGAGGAAGAAGGGTGAGATGTGCTGAAGCAGCAGGGCATAAGGAAAAGGGAGGCGTTCAAGTTGAAGAACACATTTCCGGCTTTAGTCCTGAATGGGTGGTGCTGCTTTGGTCATTTTCTGAATATGCATTATGTGCCAGTCACTGTGGTAGGTACTGTGGTGGTGGATACAACACCTTCTTGTCATGGGTTTCTTCAACTGAGAGACAGAGAAAGAGAACTTGATTAACAACAGACTATAACATGATGTGGTAAAACATAGCAGCATCTTAGTGCCATGGAAACATGGAGGAGTAAGAGCGAGTGATTCACTCTGCCTGGTGTTCCAGGGACAGTGTGGGCTAAATATCAGGAAGAGCTTTCACAGGGAAGAGGGTATTTGAGCTAGACCTTCAGAAGAGAGAGAGGGAAGGAAAGAAGAGGAAATGACTTAACAAGGGCACCCATTTATCTAACTAACGTCACTTAATATTTATACTCATTCCATAAGGAATCTGAAGTAGTTCACGGAAGGACAAAAATGTATGAAGTGTTTGGAGAACAATAGTCCAGTGTGGCTAGAAAATTGGAAACATGATGGGAAGTCAAAGTTTGCAGAGGCTCGTTCGGGACGTGTTAGTGAAGATTTCTAGGCCAAGCGGGGAGATTAACCTTTCTCCTACTAGGACTTCGTGCAGGTGTGACAAACATCTTGGTAAGTACAAGATGTATTCATTGTATTTAAAAGGCCAATAAAATCCCCAAACAAAAATAGAAGCAACATGCTGTCTGTTTCTTTCCACTACTTTGCAGAGAATCAAATTGTACATGTATTTATTCATTCAATAAATATGTCACAATATATTGGAGTCTTATTAGTCGTAACAAGGTAAACATGATGATTACACTTAGGGTGCAAACCATCTAGTGAGAAAGATTATTATTAAACTGATAATCTAACAAGGTAATTAACTGGATTTGTGTGAAGTGCTGGAAAGGAAAAATGCAGGTTGCTATGACAACATTTAAAATGGGGAACTTCACTAGTCAGGGAGGTCAAGCTAGTGAAAATTAAGGTAATTAGGTCAAATGATAATGAATGCTCTGTGGTGTGTGAAAATGCCTGTTTATAGGAAAAGGTAAACAGCATTTGTAGACGTTTGTTCATTTATTTATCCAACACAGTGACGTTCCACCAGGTTTAAAGCACTTTAATAGAAACAGAAACAAATAATGTAACACTTTGCCTAGAAATTTATTTTGCACTTGCTAGTTTATAAGCCATTTTTTAACAAAACAGATACTAGTTTAACTACAGCAAAAAAATAAGACTCTGCAAATAGATATCCTTAAACATATCTTACGTGGATGATGAAACCAGGGCTGTCTTTGAAAACCACGGCCTTATGGGGAACCAGAGGGCAGGTAATAAAGGCAGAGACTTCTCTGGCTTATGGAGGATAGAGCAGTCTTATTAACAGTCAGTGGAACCATAGGAACGAAGTGAAAATGTTCCCCTCACCCAGTTCAAAAGGCTCAACTTTGAACAAAGCACATGTGATTGAAATAACGGAAAGAACAATAGTAACAACAACTTCTCTCATTGCATCATTCCTTGGTCTTAGAGTTTTAGTTCTGACCTGTCAGCATTACAACCAGAAGGAACAGGGCTGACGGCCTGTCCCTAGAATGTCAGCTGCTTACGCAGACACTTGTCCCCAGATATCTCCTCAGATTTCCTCTCCTTGGAGATTTATCTTGTGAGCAGCAGCATAAGCCACAAAGTACTAAGGAACCCAGGTTTTAACCAACGTTTAGTTATAACATGTACAAGGTGTGATTGCGTCTTCCCTCATGTCCAGTAGTAACAGAAGTAAGGAACCCAGGTTTTAACCAACGTTTAGTTATAACATGTACAAGGTGTGATTGCGTCTTCCCTCATGTCCAGTAGTAACAGAAGAGTACAGATTATTTACACCAACTAGAAAAAGTAGAAGGCAAGATATTCTAATGAAAAGTGAATGCACTGAGTCGCTGGGACCCCAGAGTACCTGCCTCACTTCTGACTAAAATGACATATAACAGAAACAGGAAAAAGGAAGCCTCAGAAGTCACAATGGCCTCGAGAAGATGACTCAGTACATTACATTGTTCAGACTCGTCTGCAAAGTGAGTCTCTTAAGAATACAAGCAGAACTTATTTTTCCATTGCGACCATCCCTTTAGGTCCCTTGGCCAAAAATGAATAGCAGGGGAGATAAGATACACATATAAATAACCAAAGTGTGACATGCAGTGTCGGGGGATACAGATAGAGTGATATTATGCTGACTGGCTACCCCATTCACGGCACGGGGGCATTTCTTTTCAGGATTTGACTCTCAGAGGAGATGGCATAAAGCTGAATAAGTGCCAAAGATAGCTTTGCTCTTTTCACTTTATTTTATTTTTAAAGATTTTATTGGCAGCTTAAGATCAATTCTGAGACTGCTGCTTGACAAAAGTACTCCGAGCTTAGCTGCATTTGGGACAATTTACTATGTGATAAAAATCGTCATTTGTAGATGCTTTTCCTGTCAATAGAGACTAAGGATTTCATTACCGCCAAAATGCCTGTCTCCCATGTAAAGGTCAGAAGCATCTTGGAGAGAATGCTCATATATTTCACTGTCATGACATCGTTCTCTTCCCACAAACTCGAAAAGGTACTCTCTGAGGGTTCACCATTTATTGCACATAGAAGGTATGTGGGCACTTGGTTATAGAAGCTAACATTTCACATCTGATGCATTTTTCATTGGTGGAGAGAGATGGGGAGCTGTAACTTGCACACTCAAGATGCTTATGGGAAAAAAGAGTGGGCATGTGTGGGAAGCGAGAGGCAGGAGTGGGACAAAATTTGTCTCCTCAGGCCGTTTCCTGCCAAACTTTTTAATTCAACTCAACTCGAGAGACAGTACTTTGTGGAACCTAAATGATTAATAAGCCTTCCCAGCAGGGCCACAAACCAACTCGAACCGTGACAGAAAGTTACAGGTTACTGTCTAGGGTAAGAGCAGACGTTCTCAGAGGGCTATAATGACAATCAGGAAGATCAAAGAGGGCTTAAAATGACATCAGTGAGTTACTGCCCAGGAGAAAAAGGAACAACTCGGCACGCTTTGTCAGGATACCCAGGCTGCGCTGGGATGGCTTGGATTTTAGGTAATCAGAACGAATGGACAGAGTTGTTAGGTGCCTGGGTGCTCAGAGGTCATGCTGCCCCTTTAGCTCACCTGGGGCTCCCTTTTCATATGGGATCAATCCTGAACCTAGCTGTGCACTGTACCAAGATGTGCTTTATTTTGCTGTTTTTTTTCCCCCCAGTTTCTTTGGACACGTGTCGCTAGGATGGACGGGGTGGAGGCCAATCAATGTAGCTTCACGCACATGGTAATAAATAAAGCATTGCTCAGGTTAGGGCCATCCCTTCACATTCTTCTACAGACGCAGGTGCATTCCAATTACTCCAGGAATTGTTTCTTAGAGCCAAACAAGGAAAAGGCCTAGCCAGCTGGAAAATGGCTTTGATGTTCAGCTAAAGAGATGGATTTTGATTTGGAGATAATGAAAGCATTGTCCAAAATCAGCAAGTGAGTTAGTGACAACATAGACAGCAAGGAAAAGGACACCATTATCCGGAATCAGCATAGCCAAATTCTCAAGTTCAGTTTCCGTGTTCTAGATAAGGAAGAGGGGAGGATTCTGAATAGGCAATGGCCAGCCATTGATAAAGGGAGCACAAACACACACACACACACACACACACACACACACATACATATATATGCGCGCACACACACACACACACAGCCACCTGAGGTGCAAATTCTTTTCGAGGTTCTTCTACATGATTAACTTTGTAAATCCGATAGTAATATGGGAAATGACTATTTTCTTGCCTTTACGTTTCTATCGAGCATTACCATTCAATTATATTAATGTGGACTTTACGTCTGTGTTAGTTATATATTGTTGCTGTAGCAAATTACCACGGATTTAGTGGCTTAAAACAACACAATTTTATTTCTTTCAGTTCTAGAGGTCAGAAGTCTGAAAGGGGACTTAATGAGCTAAAACCAAGATGCTTTCTAGAGGCTCTAGGAGAGAATTAATTTCTTTGCCTTTTTCAGCTTCTAGGGGCTGATTGCATTCTTTGACTCATAGACCCTCCCCAAATCTTCAAAGCTAGCAGCATAGCACCTTCAAATATCTCTTTGACTTCCTTTTCTATCACCCTCTTCTACGTCCCAGGACCCTTGTGATTATATTGGGTATGACTGGATAATTCAGGATAATCTCATTCTGAGGTCAGTTGATTAACAAACTTAATTTCATCTGCCAATTTAATTCTCTTTTGCTATGTTGCATAACATATTCACAGGGCTTGGAGATGAAGATAGGAACACCTTTGGGGAGGGATGCTATTTTGACTAATACAACATCTAATTGAATATTAAATTAACTTATTTACATGCAGAACATTTTTTGCTCAAATTTACCTTGACAAAGGAGACAACATAATCCAAGCTTCAGAACCTCTGCAGATTCTGAATTACTCTATGATTCTAAACCTTTAATCTACCAAACAATCAACCAACTAGACCCTGTCTACCTCTTTCTGAAAAATATGCCTGCTTTTCCTGGAAAATCATCTAAATTCATTAGTTTTGAATTCTTCCTTAAAGGAGATTTTGCTTCTCGCAGATAAGTTGGCTTGCCTCCGTAATTTTAAATTCGCACTACTGTCACCCTTCCTCCCACCCCATCCCTATCCATTCATTCTCATATTCATCAAGTCCACTACGTGTCAGAGACTCTACAATGTACAGGACACTTAAAGCCACATGGTCACTACTGCTTAAGCAGGATCTGAACTGAAGGCAGAGAAGAGGACATAAAACTAAAGAATAACAATGTGGTTTGAAGTACAGTACCATGAACGTTGAATCAGAGAGAGAAGTCCCAACTCTGGTAAGGTCAGTAAAACTTCTCTGTAAGGATGGACTTTGGATGTGATGGGTGAGGGCAGGGTGGGGATGGCACTTCAGTTAGGAAGGAAGAGCAAGTGGAGAGGGGGACCTACACGTCTCCTTTGCTCTTGTTTGTTCTTCCTGGAATGTCCCCCCACTTTTTGCCACATCTGACCCTTCTTTCTTGCTGTCCCCATTCCTAGGCCACCTGGGTCAAATCTCCATTTCTGTTTCATTGAAAGAATAAGATGAAGACAGAATAAAGTCTTATTATGTGATGTATAAACTCCTTACGATTTTTCTTGCTTACTTCTCCAAATACATCTCTCACCACTTGTCCATCTAGACCTAAATTCTAGATATTCCAGGTTTTATTTCATATCCCTTTTTATGTATTCCATTGTGTAATGGGAAAAGAAGAGACTTGGGACTAAGACGGACCTTAACGTGAACCCTAGAGCAATCGTTGACAGAGCGTGTGACCTTGAACGAATTGCTTTAATGCTTTCAACCCTATGCAGCAGGGATGTTGTAAAGTCAGTAACACGTGATTGATTTATTGAGTAGGTTGAACTTGGTTCGTTTCAATTGAGAAACTGCTTTTTTTTTTACAGCCTTCAAACATTCTGTTGTACTTCCCTAGTCCAACAACATTCAGGCAAGACTTTACAGCTTTAGCTCATCTTAATAAGAATCAATTCCATTTTGATCACAAAGATTAACTTTCAGGCACCTAAATGGTTTTATCTAGACTTAAATCTAAATTCTAAACTTCAGTCTCAATTCCATTTCATCTTGACTAGGGAGGCAGCATGGTTTCTTTTTTAGTATTCCTCAATATTTCTTTCCTTCTGTAACTCCCCCACTTTTTACCCTTCAACTCCTCCAGGGTTAAGAAGAAGAGGAGGAAAAGGTCAAAGTTATTTTTAATTTATCTTGGCCTGTTTGAAATTCTATCTTGGCTTACATGATTTGTCATTCCCTCTGTTTTGGCAAATGTTTAAATGCTCCTGTTTTTGTAAGGCGCAAATCTGTGAGTGCTTGACTGTCCATCCTAGACTTCCACACTGGGCAGCTGCTGGTACACACGATGCATTCGACACCTGGCCTGTTGCACCCACTAACCAGTCTACCTCTCGTACAGCGGTTCACCCCGAGATACGTACAGTATCCCTTTGCCTTGGGGAGTCTCAGTAACATGGCTCAACCTAGTTATCTTCTGTGGAATCCCTCTGATGTGAAGAGACTCCATCTCTTCCTTGACCAATGTGGACATGTGCAATCATTCTATTGCAACCCTCTCCTCTTGTCTTGCATTCGAAAGCATCTCTAGTCATCCTCCCATCTTCAGAATTTTCTGATGGAAAGCAGGTACTAATTTTGATTTAGGACAAAACTCTAGAGGATACATACCAAGATCCTAAGACATCTATCCCCACACTTTCTCTCAACAACACTGAGCTGGGCCCATGGGTTTTTCTGGGCTACCAAACATTGAACCTTGGAGGGAGATGTCTGTCTTTTCTTTTTTCAGGCGTTCTAGTTCTAGATATCTGTGAGTTTTTATCTTGTTGCTCTGTGTCTCTTGACTGGTGGGCATTAGGGAACCACCTACCTCCTCTCTCCCACTGGAGAAAAGTGGACACACTGCCCACTAGGCTGTCAGTTCTCCTCCACCTGACCTTAGAGGAGTTGGATGGAGTGGTAAGTTGAAGGCAGAAGGGCTAATGTGGCCACTCCTAGGGCACCCGCGGTGGCTGTCTAATCTGCCTCCTTTACTGCTGCCTTCAGAATGCAGAGGCATGTGTCTCCCATTGTCTATATGTGTGTCATTTTAGCCCCAAAGCTCAGACAACAGTAAATGTTCCATTTTACACCCAGGTTCATGTGTAAATTTCATAGCAGTGTCTGACAAGTTATGGGGCTCAGAAATGTTCATTGTTTTTATTCCTTTGTTTTGTTCATTTGTTTTGTTTTTACTTTTACTTGCAAAGTATCAGTTGGGCATACCCGTAATGCAACTACTTATATAACTTTTTAAGGGGGTATTTAAATCTAATCTGGCATTTTTTAAATGAGCAAGAAAGCTAAAAGAGGAAAAAAAAATAGATCTCAATTTTAAGAACTGCTTGGGGGAATGGAGGAAAGTAACACCTTTCTGCATTAAAATATTTTTTTCTTCAGTTCAGAGGAAGAACTTGGGTCTCATTTACTCTTGCCTTTCCCAGAAGCTAACTTGTAGCTCAGCACCTGCTTTTAGGAACAGGTTGATTCATTTTACCTTAGCATCCAGCTAGTGCATTTGAAATTGCTGATGAAAGGTACTGTCAAATCCCTGGTCTATTTTGATAATGATTTGTACTTGTAAGGCAGTCTGCCCATTAGTGCAGAGAAGGAGAATTGGGCAGCACCTTACAGAACGGTCTCTGAAAGCAAGCCTGGAGCCCCGGAGTCTGCTGGGCAGGAATTTGTATTCCCGTAGCATTTTGACTCAGCACATGAATGTGGGATGGATGGGGGTGTTTGCATCAGTGCCAGATCGTTTGCCTACACCAGAGACTGTCCTTAGAGTTTTGTTGTATCTGCCTTTGCTTACAGATTGGAACTTAGGGAGCCTTTATTTAAATGCTAAGTTATAGCACAAGGTTTCTCTACATTTTATCTATGACTGCCTAAATGTAACCACCCTCCAATAATCATGATACATCCAAATGTATCCAGTTGTTGGGCAACTAGGTGGAATAGAATCCACCACTAATCTGCTCTTGTGAATGTTCCCGATAAAGGTTACTAAACAGGAGGCTATTTGTCTATTGTAATAGGCAGTGAATCCTCTCCCATCCCTGCTATGAACTCTGCCACACTACCCCGATATTTTACCTCAGAAAAAGCAGTTGTATTGAGAAAATATAAAAATTACAGTCTGGAGTAAATTAGTTTAAATTTTAAGTTTTGTCAGTTTAAGTAAAAAAAAAAATCTTACATTTTCTAAGCTACATTTTGAAAGAGCAACATCTTCGTTTGCTGTGAGGAAAAAACGAGGTGATACGTGCACAGGGTCTACAACATTACTTGGCATGTAGTCGGTGGTCAGGAATTAGTCATTCTCTTCTGTCTCCAGTGTTAAGGGAAGGCTTACTTGTTACTCTTGCAGCCTAAACTGCCACTGGAGCATCAAAAAAATTTTTTTATAGTAATTATTCCAACAGCCTTGGATTTGGGGGAACTAGCGTTATCTTGAACTGGCGTGCCTTGGGGAGAGAGTAGAAGGTGACTCTGCTGCTGTCTTCAGCTCTTGTGGAGTCTTACTTTGTGTGGAAGGAAGCCATCTTCTCCTTTATGATCCTTTTCATGATAGGAATTTGTGTTCATGAAGAAAACTACTTAAAGGGCTCTTTGTCTCCTCTTGGTCAATCGTAAAGGTGAAGATTTTTGTCAGGATTACTGTTACCTTAAGACTTTTAGGTGGTAAGCTTTAAAAAATTTTTTTTTATTAAAGTATACTTGTTTCACAATGTTATGTTAGCTTCTGGTGTACAGCACAGAGGTTCAGTTATACATTTATATATGTGTATTCTTTTTCATTATAGGCTATTACAAGGTATTGAATGTAGTTCCCTGTGCTGTACAGTAGGGCCTTGTTTATTTTGTGTATGGTAGTGTGTATCTGCAAATCCCAAACTGGTAAACTTTTATGAGTGCTCAGAGGTTTAGGATTATGGTCCTGGGTGTCTCATTCACCTGGAGGGACAGGGAAGGGAAGAGCACAGATATTAGAGCCAGGAAGCCTGGCTGTGATTCCCTCTGTTGCCCATCTCTGTGATGTCAGGCAGAGCAGGCTTCTTCCAGTTCTTTGACCAGATTCCCTGCTGTCTCAGGTCCTGTGTGCCCTCTGCTCCTTCTCTGTAATGCCCCCCTTCTCCTGACTGAGTACTACTCATCTTCTCATCTTTCCAGGCTCAGCTTAGGCATATCAGTTTCAGAGAGACCTGTTGTGGGTTGATCCTCCTCCCTCCTTCAGTCTTTTTTTTTTTTTAATTTTAATATTTTTAATTGAAGTACAGTCAGTTACATTGTGTCCATTTCTGGTGTACACCATAATGTTCCAGTAGTACATATACATACATATATTTGTCTTCATATTCTTTTTCAATATAGGTTACTGCTAGGTGTTGAATATAGTTCCCTGTACTATACAATAGAAACTTGTTTATCTATTTTATATATAGTAGTTAGTATCTACAAATCTCAAACTCCCAATTTATCCCTTCCCACACTCTTTCCCCCCAGTAACCATAAGTTTGTTTGTCTCTGAGTCTGTTTCTGTTTCATAGGTAAGTTCATTAGTATCTTCTCTTTTTTTTTTTTTTAGATTCCACATATGAGTGACATCATATGGTATTTTTCTTTCTCTTTCTGGCTTACTTCACTTAGAATGACAATCTCCAGGTCCATCAATGTTGCTGCAAATAGCATTATTTTACTCTTTTTTATGGCTGAGTAGTATTCTGTTGTATAAATATACAACTTCTTTATCCAGTCATCTGTCGATAGATACATATTGTTTCCACGTCTTGGCTATTGTAAATGTGCTGCTAGAACACTGGAGTGCATATGTCTTTTAGAATTTGAGTTCCCTCCAGATATATGCTGGATCATACAGCATCTCCTTCCGTCTTAATCACAGCTCTTTGGTGGCTATCTTTACCTATTACCATCTGAATTAACATATTTATTTGTTTATTTGTTTATTTACCCTCCGAGCATCTACACTAAGACAAACTCCTTGAGGGCAGTATAGGGAAGATGCTCATAAATATTAATGAGCTCACTGGACAATTGAACGTTCCAGCCTCCCTTGCTTCACCTGTAAACAAGATAACAATAGCACTTGGAGTGAGATTTAAGTGACATAGAAATGAGAAGGATCTGGCAGAGTGCCTGACCCAGACTTGGCATTATCATTATAAGTACATGCATTATTTTTCCGACGATTGTGTAATCTGGGCAATTTTCTTAGCCCTCTGGTCTCACTTAACTCATCTTTCAAATGAGAGCGTTGGGCTATTTCATTTGAATGGTCCTCTTTACCTATATAATTCTCCGTTAGTATACAAAAAACTGTATCTGGACTTTTTAGCATATAAGACACCATCTTGATTAGACAATTAAAAATATTATGCTACATCACGGCCAAATATTTGAGTTATTATGTAATAAGAACATGAAACCACTCCTTTTCCACTGGGAAATTCATTACCACCCAAGGGAAAAGGAGAATATTTCACTGGTTGTAATTCTGTGAGGCTTACTAGCAATAAAAAAAAAAAAAAAAAAAAAGGAGCTGGAAATAACACTATTTCTCTGCTGTGATAAAACATGTATAAAATTCACTGCAAAATCAACAGCTTTTACCATTTATAAAAACTGCAACTGCTTCTTCCATATTTCTACATTTTCTATTCTGAGGGAGGGGGTTGGGAGGATGTAATCTTCAGATGTGATCTGTTTAATTAAAATTGTGGGCTTGCCTCAGAGGAATCAGCAGGAACCCCTCCTTTGCCAATGCTGGCATGGCTCATCCCCTTATCCGGCAGTGGGGGCGTTTTGCCTCCTTGCCTCCGAGTGACTTGCTGTTGCAACACAACGTAATGCATTCCCCAGTTTGCAGGGCTCACCTGCACCTAATCTGAGCTACACACCCTGTCTTCCCATGATGCCTTGAGGAGACGTGTTGTTAAGACTAGATTCACTTGAATCATTTTTCTCCTCTATTTTCCAGCATTCTGTGACTTGGTACATTTTGCCTCCATTTTCTCCAGTTAGAACAACCACCACCACAACAACAAAAACTAACATTTAACAAGGGTTTACTTTGTTTTGAGCACTGTTGAAAAACTTTACATGTATTAACCTATTCACTCCTAAAGTTGTAGGAATTATTTTCTTCTACCTCTTTACAGGAGGGGGAGAGGTTAAGTAACTGATTCTGAATGACAAGTTAAGGGATCGAGGCAGGATACGAGTGCAGGCGGTCTGGTCCCAGAGTCCATGCACTTAACCACTGTATTTACAAACGTCTCCCATCAGTGTGAATACCCGTGGTAAGCCACGTCTAAAATGACCCCCAGTGATCCCTGACTTCTGGCATTCAACCCTTATGTAATGTCTCCCCTTTGTGTAAAGAGTGGTTCTGATGACTTGTTACAGAGAGAATGCAGGAGCAGTGAGGAGGTAGCACTTCTGAGATCAGGTTTTAACAGTCCATGACTTCCAGCTTGTTCTTTCTCTCACTCTTTCTCTGGCTCTTCCTTCTGACGAAGCAAGTTGTCCTGTTGTGAGCTGTCCTATGGAGAAGCCTACTTGGCGAAGAACTAATGGCGGCTGACAGCCAACAGCCATCAACAAACGGAGGTTTTCAGCCCAATACCTAGTAGAGAAATAAATCTTGCCAACAACCATGTGAGTGAGATTGGAAGTGGATCCATCCAGAGTTGGGCCTTGTAAAGACTGCAGACTAAGTTAACACTATTGCTCTCTCTTGTAAGAGAACCCAAACTAGAGAATCCAGTTACACTGAACTTGGATTTCTGACCCACCCAGCCTGTGAAATAACAGGTATTTTAAGCCACTAAGTTTTGGAGTGATCTGTTCCACAGTAAAAGATAACTGACACAACACTCTATTATTATTTATTATCTTCCTTTCTTCCTTGTTCCTTCCTTGCCTTTTTTTTTTTTTTTTTTTTGTCAGTGCTTGCTACGTGTCAGGCAATATTTTCAAATACATTGTCTTATTTAACCCTCATTATAGAACTATGAAATATATATTATAATTTTCATTCTCCAGGTCAGAAAACAGGGTCTCAGAGTGTTTATGGAACCTCATAGCTACCAAGTGAGAAGCCCGATATTAGCACCTGGGTGTCTGTGATCTCTTCATCTTTTATAAACTTATATCACTTCTTCCATAAGTCAGTCCCTGTTAGATTCAATCCCCAAACCCTAATCCTACAAATAGAGCTAATCATCTTCTTGTCTATGATACCTCTGTCTGCATCATTTAAAATAATTACTAGTAATAGATAGCATTGTTGAGTGACAAAATGGCAAACACTATGTGAAAAGCTTTATATACATTCTTTTATTCTCATAAAAATATCCTGAAATGAGTTCTATTACTTCCTTTAGTTTGTAAATAAGTAAGTTGAGGACCGTAGATGTTAAACAACTCATTTATCATGAAGAGATAGAACACTTTGTATTATACTTACTAGTTTCCATTGTAATCGTTATGCTTGATTTCCCCCATAAACTTTAAGCTCCCACATGGCAACCAGCACAGACCTTCCCTTCTGGGTGCTGAATGAATGTTTATTGAACTGAATTTCAACCTGAAGTCCTCCATTTTGTGCACATGGACAGTCAGACTTATTTAGAGTGATACAAATAACCAGAAAATGCATTCTGTACTTTATAAGATCATTATATATTTACATAGACTTTTATCTGTTATTTTAGCAACATGTTGGAGGGGAGGATTGCAGTAAGTTTTAAGAGAAAATTGAGAGTTACAAAAATCTAGTATCATTGACTCCCATGATATCCTTGACTCACATAGATAGACCCTCTCCAATCTCCTTTTCCTTCACAATTTGTATCTTTATCTCACATCCTTTACAACTAACAGTGATGTCCAGAATAGTGAATTCTGAGAGTACAAAATTAGTAGTTATAAAATAATTCAATAAATACCTTAACGCATTTACTCTTGCTCAAAGAACTGAAGGCGAGAAAGCAGTGTACAGAAAGAATTTCTAAACTGGGATTCAGATCAAATGATATTTGGAAATTAGAATGATGAGGTAATCAGAAAATTGAATCAAGTACCCACATTTCAGTAAATTGAATAATTAATATAGTTTATCTTAGAGGTTCTTACTGAAATATTTATAATTGCTTCATTAGAATGCAACTTTTAAATTATCAACTTGATTAATTCATCCACTGAGTTAAGCAACATTTAATGAATGCTTATGACAGTAAATCGTGTTTTTGTAAACAATAATATAGAAATGAATGAAACATGGTCTCCATGCCAAGGGTCTTTCAGTACAGTAAAAAATTTAGATGTGGATATAAATAGCTATAGTCTCATCTAAGTACAAAGACAGGTGTATATTTTAGGAACCCAGTTAAGGGAGTTTCTACTCTCAGTGATAGGGGTATATCAAAATAGTATGTGTTATATGACTTTAATCCATTCAAATGATTTCCATGTGATTCCATATTCTCTGAAATTTTCTTTAAGTAAAGAAATATAATTATAGAAACTACCAAATAAATAGAGACATTTTGGAAAGTTTTGGCTCCCTATAACAAATTCTTAGCAGCTAATGAGTCACCCAGAAATATGGCACAATTAACGTTATATCTCTGTATACTAACATTAGCACAGGATCACACCAGGAGAAGTCAGAGCATGAGAACCATAGGTACTTTGAACTCCCCAAATGTGTCTCAACTTCAGAAACACCTGTGCTAAATAACTTTGTGTGTATCTGCTGTGGTGACTCAAAGATTTTATAACTATGTGGGACTTTGAATTGCTAAATTTTCTCCATTATGATTCAGAGGAAATCTAGCACTGCATTATAGAATATAGAATTTATGAAGTTCGAACAGAATTACCTTTATTCTAATCTAATGGAATTATAAAACAGACTGACTTTGAAACTTGCAATTGTTCAGGTCATATGGAGGCAACATTTTAAGCCAGAATCATAAATGTATTTTCTATTAAGTTTATTTTATAAAAAATGCTGTAATATTTTCTGAAATAACAGAATTGTTTTTGTTAAATTAAGCAAAAGCAGCCATATTTGTCTTACAGACCACAGTTTCATCTTCGTTTTTCTTTTGAAATGTGTGATATTTTATCATACAACCCTCTGTTTCTCCTTGTCACTATCATCCAGCCACCATCTTGTCTACTGCACTCTTTCTTTGAAGGCTTTTTTACTTGTTGCATGAGGTTTGTATTTTAAGTATGGCTATCATTGTAGTTAACTTATGCATCTACATAAACAGCAGAGCTGGTATCCTGAACTTGGTGAGAATCCTCAACCACTTCTGAAACACAGCATATGCAAACTGGAACCCATGATCTGCTCTTCTTCCCTGTTGCTCATGTTGGTTTTCCCACTTCATACTCCAGACCATCGGGGAGAAATGTTTGTCGTCTTAGATCTCCCTTTCAATCTCTCTGTGCTATTCTCATAAAATGCTGTCAATTCTTTCTCTTAGATGTTTCCCCTTTTCACTTTCCCCTTTCTTTTCTTTCTTAGATCTTGCCATGGTGTTTCTCTTGCAGGTGTGGTTTCTTCCCCCTCAGGTTCACCCTGCATACACCCTTAGACGATCTTTCTACCTCACTGTTTCTGTTCATCATTCATTTTTGGCAAAGCACAAAGATGAATCACAACTGTATCTCATTCAGTCTTTCTTTCCCCTTACTTATTACCTTTCTTTTATTATAAGAGTTTTGCCTACTCATAGAAAAAGTGAGAAGTACTGATATGTTAAAAAAAAAAAAAGATAAAAATTCCATTTTCACTCTTTGCAATACTTGGTCTCCCCACTAAGAATATGGAATAACTACATTCTGTATTTAAATTTAACATTTTCTTACATTCTTCTATGTGAAGGTCTTACATATTTCTTTTGTGTAGTGTTTCTATTTTTTTTTTTTTACAGCTATTGTAACTGAAGACTTTTTCTTTGTGTTTCTTAACTGGTTATCATTGTTTTACATAAAAATATAGATATCTGTTAATTTTAAAATATTCTTACTTAACTTTCACTGATTCTAGGAATTTTCAGTTTATTTTCTTGGAGTTTCTGGGCACATAATCTTATATTCTTCAAAAAATGATAATTTTTCTACCCCTTTCTTTTTAACATTTTATTAAATTTGGTTAGAACTTCCAGGAAAATGCTAACTAATAATGGAAATAGTCCACATCATTATTTTGCTTTTGAAGTCAGTGGGAATGACTCCAGTGTTTTATTAAGTATCATGTTAAGTATGGTTTTATGATCTATGTTCATAAGTAAGTAGCCTTTTTTTTGATTTCTAAGAGTTTTAACCAGGAGTAGGTGTTTAATTTTTATCAAATGCTTTTTTGCCATCACCTGAGAAGGAAAATGAGTCTTTTCCTCTTAATGACTTTTGCAATGTAATCTTTAATAAATTTGCTACTGTAAAATGAATGTTCCTCATCTCCATCAGCTTGTGGGTATGACCTAAGATATATTAATATTGATAATCTAAAGGTTGATGGTTCATTGGTCAGGAACACTGCTCCACTAATAGTTCGAACCTGATACTACCCTACACCAAATTTCAGTGGATTCTTGTTTGCAGAAGGTATTTAAGAAGGTATTTGTGTTCAGGAAGAATTAATCTCATGGCCCTCCCCTTTGTCCTCCTAACTGATGTTGAAACCTCTTAAGAAAGGTGGGTGGTCACCCTCTATCTTCATTGGTGATTCCCTTTATAAGAAAGATACCCTTTGAAGAAAGATGCTTGTTTTATTATAGATTCATACCACAGGTGCCCACAGATTAAAGCCCTCAAGACACCAAATATCTTTGTGGATGTTTCAAACTTTTCTGCACTGTCACCTTTATGCTGAGTTTCATGAAGAAGAAATAGGGAGTCCTCCTATGTCCCTGGGACACTGTAGCAACATTGCTTGTATCCTAAAATATTGTAATGCATATCATGTCAAAGGGATGTCTGGAAGCCATCAGTCTATGGTTTGGACAGTCTCAGCTCTATTCTGAACCGAGCTCAAATTCAGGTAGGTCAGTCATATATTACTAATATTAATTATTCAATATTAAGCCATTTAGTCAAATGTATCCAGTTCAGTTATGTTTCCCATTGCATGAAATCCCCTTTCCCATTTTTGTGCCTTTTAACCTCTAGTCTTTCCACCTACATTGTCCCTGCTCCTGTCTTCCTATCCATTGGTTTTACCCTTAATTTTCCTGTAGTATATCCTCAAATACACACAAGTAAGAATTGTGAATGTTCAAATTTCTGAACTTGACATGTCAAAAATACATTCATTTGTTCTTCTTCGTGAATGGTTATTTAACTGAGTATAAAATTCAGAATTCCAATACATTTCCCTCAATCCTTGAACCACTGCTCCATTACCTTCCACTACTCAGGTGAACTGATTTTTAGACTTTGATAGGGGATCTGCTCTTCTCCCCCTTCCCTCATAAACCTTTACAGTCTTATTTTTATTTTTGAAAATCTGAGGAGGTGTTTTGTGCTTCACTCCCTGGACACATTCATTCTGAGTAATAATTCTTCTCTTTAACTCTTTTGAATTTGCTGTTCTCACTGTTGTCAATGTTGTTTTCCTCCCCTTCATTTTCATCTATTCTTTCTCCTTGGAATGACTATGAGTAGGATATTGAACTTCCTGAATGGTCCTTTATATCTCCTACCTGTTTTTTCAAAGTTCATTTATTTTTTGTGTTGTTTTCTTTGTTCTGAGACAGAAGATTTAAAAAAAAAAACCTATCTCCCAGGACTTTTGTGAGTTTGCTTTTTTTTTTTTTTATCTTTTAACTTCCAAAAAGTCTTATTCTTCTCAGGTTGATCATTTTTGTTAGCACTGTGTTTCTATTTTATCAATGCCATAACTTTCAAATCTCGTTTAGGACACATTAAAAATGGTTCCTTTAAATTACATAAATTATCTACATTTCTGCTGGGATTTATTGTTCTGCTTATTTTTAATTTTATACAATTCCTTTGTGCTACTAGTTTTTTCTCATGTGTTCTTTTGGCTCATGGATGTTGTTCATATTTAAGAATAAAGAACTTGTTTAAATATTCTCAGTAGCTAGCCTGAATTTCTTCGTTTATTGTATATGGAGTTCAGTTTTAACAACAGCCTTTTCTCCAAAATGGGAAAATTTACTGAAAGCAATTTGGATGGGGTAGGGTTTATGGATAAGAAGCCCTAGAAATAGGGTGTGTAGGTAGGAAGCTGGTTACCAGTGCTGGAATGAGAGTTTACTCTGGTGCTTCAACCTCAAGTCTTAGCTATCCCAGAGTAGTTTTTCCCTCCCTCCCTCCCTCCCTCCCTTCCTCCCTCCCTTCCTTCCTTCCTTCCTTCCTTCCTTCCTTCCTTCCTTCCTTCTCTCCTTCCTCCCTCCCTCCCTCCTTTCTTTCTTTCCTCCTCTCCCCCTCTCTCATTCTCTCTCTCCCCTTCATCTTTCTTTCCTTTTTCTCAAAGCCCTTTGATTTTCATTCAAGCAGAAAACACAGGGTTGACAATCCCTCATTTTGAAGTGTGGGTTATGGGGAATGGGTAGAGGGCAGGCTAGCGTGGCAGCTTTGTTTACAGAACTGTAACAGATTCTCTTGTTTAACAATCCCGCTCACATCTTCTCTTATCTTCTGACTCCATGGTGTTCTGTTCTCAGCTTTGAACCTCCCCCACGCATTTATTCTGGACTGCAAATACTTCAACTGTTTTGTCAACCCACTGCAGCTACAATCCATTTTCCAGTAATTTGTTGAACTCTCTTCTGCTGTAGATCTTGACCTGTTGATGTCCCTGATCTGATTTCTCCTTTCCTCTGTTCTGAATTGATTACTTTTCAGAGGTCTAGACTCATTACAATGGAGTCATAAGAGGTAGAGGAGACAAGTGCCTGTGTTCCAAATACCAGCATTTGTAAAATAAGAACTTTATTGTTCTATAAAAATGATACATTATAATTATAAATATTTCACACAATACAAAAAAACTGTAAAGAAATATGCCAAAAATCATACAGAATTCCATGATCCAGAAAATACTAATATTAATATTGGTCAAACACGGTATCAGGTACTTCTATATATATATAAATTTAAAAGTGAATGAATTAGAGATACTGATGGAAAAATAAAGAGGGACTCATATTGAAATATCCTTTATACTGGTAAAAATTGCATTTTACTCTCACAATTGCTTCTTGAATGAGACATGCCTCTATCCTCAAATTAATTTCAGTGTTAAAAACCAAATCAATCAATGTTTATGAATGAAGCCACCAAAGCACCAATTCTCAAATCACCTTGGCTCCGTGTTGCAACTTATTCACAAATGAGATCCTTTCTAGTACTTCCTGAATATTTCTGGGAATTCTCAAAGGATCTTTTCATACATCTGGGTTTCTTCTACTGGCTCCTGGCCCTGGCTGCTCAGAACTTCTCCATAATGTGCTATAGAGACTCTGAAAATCAGACAACAACTATAGTTTCCAGTAATTATTTGTAAATTAAAAACAATCCTGTATCTGCTGTTACATATTGGTTATTAAAATATTTATTTTGTATTTTTACTAGGTATGTTTAATTTATATATTTTTATAATATTTAAGATAAATCTTTAAATTATTGCCTTTACAACCTTTCTGAGCTTTTTTTCTTATTTCTACTTCCTTATTGTCTTAACTAGATTTTTATTGTCCTTCTCATCACTTCCTATAATATGAGGAGTTTAATGGAAGGAATTTGCTAAATAGTGAAGTTTTGCCCATATATAAGATTTTAAAAATGTATGTTATTTTCCTTTACATTATTAAAGATGCCTTAGATTTCAGTTTTGTTTCCTTTCTGCTTTTACAACAATAGTTATCCAGGATAGTGTACTTTAAAATTTTCCCTTTTTAGACTTTTATTTTACATTTTTGGTTTTATGGCATGGCCTGATAAATTATTCTGTAAAATTTCTGACTTGGGTGATCAATTAAAATTTATTTGAGGCCTATTTCACTTTGTAAATTTTTCAAAAATAAATGTGATACATATGTATTCACATATGCATATTTCATTACAGTAAAAATATATAACATGAAATCAACTCTCAACAAATTTGCAAGTATACAGTACAGTATGTTAGCTGTATGCAAATTGTACAGCGATCTCTAAAACTTTTTCCTCTTGTGTGACTGCAACTCTGTATCTTTGAACAGCAAATCCCATTTCCTCCTCCTCACAGCCCCTGGCAACCACCATTCTATGTTCTTATTCTGAGTGTGATGACTTTAGATACCTCTTGTAAGTGTAATCATGCAGTATTTGCCCTATTGTGACTGGCTTATTTTGCTTAGCATGTCTTCAAGTTTCATCCATGTTGTAGCATGTGTCAGGAGTTCCTTCTTTTTTAGGGCTGAATAAATAAAAATTACATTTTCTTTATCTATTCATCCGTTGATGGACATTTATGTTTTCCCCACCTCTTGACTATTGTGACTAACACTACAATGAACACAGGAGTTCAAATATCATTTCAAGATTCTGTTTTCAATATGGCTGAATAACTACCCAGAACTGGGACTGCTGGATCATATGGCAGTTCCATTTTTAATTTTTTGAGGAAACCCCACACTGTTTTCCCCAGTGGCTGCATCATTTTTCACTCCTGCTAGCAGTGCACAGGAGTTCCAATTTCTCCGCATTGTCACCAACACTTGCTATTTTTTTTTTCTTGCATAATAGCCATTTTAACATTTGTGAGGTCATATCTCATTGTGGTTTTGATTTACATTTACCCTGAGGATTAGGGATGTTGAGCATCTTTTCATATACTTGTTTGCCATCTGTGTGTCTTTTTTGAAACGTCAATTCAAGTTGCTCGTGCATTTAAAAATCCAGTTATTTATTTATTTACTTATTTATGCTAATACATTGTCAGAGTTTCTTACATACTTTGGAAATTAACCCTTTATAAAATATATGGCTTGCACTTATTTTCTTTCATTTTGTAAATTGACTTTTCACTCTTATTTTCTTTGCTGTGTAGAAGCTTTCTCGTTTGATATAGTGCCACTTGCCTAGTTTTCCGTTTGTTGCCTATGCTTTTTGTGTCTAGTCAAGAAACCATTTCAAGACGGATGTTACGAAGCTTTCTCCTTCTGTTTTCCGCTAAGAGTTTTATGGTTTCAGGTCTTACATTTAAGTCTTTAATTCATTTTGAGTATATTTTTATGTATGGCATAAGAGAAGAGTCCAATTTCATTTCCTTGCTGGGGATACTTAGTTCTTCTAAGGCTATTTTTTTTAAAGAGAATATCCTTTCCGCATTGCGAAGTGTTCGCAATCTTGTCCAAAATGTCGCTGATTTAAAAAAAAAAAATCTATGGGCGAGCAGGCAGGGGAGTCCCGGGATGAGAAATATCTGGGAGCCAGGAGTGCTCAATCTCCTCCTCCTCCCAGACTCCAGCATGAGGAGTTGAGCTCGCATCACGTATCACAGGATCCCCGGTGCTGCTGGACTCCTCTGCGGCCCCTGCCCGCTGCCCAATCAGAGCCAGGGTGCAGCTTCTCCAGGTCCCCGGAAGCCGGGCCAGAGGTGCGGAAACGCACCTGCTCAAACGCGGGGCGCGCGCGGCTTCCGGAAGCCGGGCTGGAGTGAATTGCGCGTGCACGGGCGGCAAAGCTACACCCTTCCAGAGAGGAACCGACATGGCCTGGGGTCCTGCTGGCTCTCCTGGAAACCTAGCGCTCCCATCCCATCTCTGTCAGGGGCAAGGTCACAGCAACTCAACCAGCCTTTCCATTATCTTCAAGTCCAGTTGTTTATCCTGGGAGCTTCGACATACTCGTACCAGAAGACCTCTTCTGCCTGTACCGTAAACGTCGGCCTTTAAGCGCAGCTGCAGGGCTTTACTCTCCGTTTCTGACTCGGCCCATCTAGCAGCAGCCTGAGGAAGCGCCCCCCCCCCCCCGCCCCAGTCGTCTCCATCACAACTATTTTCTCCTTTGAAGACCGTGGAGGACGCCCCGGCAGGGCCTGGGGTGGGGGTGGGCCTGGCCCAGGTGAATGGAGAGTGGCATTTCCCAGGAAGGCATGGGACACAGGAGTCTGCAGGATGTGGTACGCAACTTCGGGCTCATCTCCTTTGTTCACATTTCTGGGCTCTCGTTCTGTTCCTCTGATTTATAGGTCTGTTTTTATGTCAGTATCATGGTTTTGTTTGTTTGTTTGTTTTAAAATAAAACAATAGCTTTGTAATAGGTTTGAAGTCAGGAACACTGAGTGTAAGCTCGACTCTTCACCTCTCCCCCCAGGGAGAGGCCTCCAAGCTGTACTAGGTCTGTGTGATGTACCCCTGGTCCTCAGGAACGGTAGCCAGGCTCCCAGGCACTTAAGGGTATGCTAGTCCCATCAGGGCATCCACAGAGGTAAAACAGAAACCAGCCTCTGAGCAGCCCTCGGGAAAAACTACAACACTGGCTGCATGTTCCAGCTCTTTCCCTCGTCAGGGAAAAGCCAGGTGTTGGGGATTTCTTCCTGCTTCTGCGCGGGTCTGTGCGGCGGGGCCATGGCCAGTGAGTGTGTCCTGGTACACAGTGTTGCCTTTGTTCTCAGCAGCTCCCAACCGGATACCTTTTCCTGTTTCCAGTCCCTTGGGTGCCTCTCCCAAAAGTCTGGATGTTGCCTGAATATGTGTCGTCTCGTGTCCTCCCTAGGGAGAAGCCAGAAACTTGAAGTTTTCTCCTGATTGTGCCACAGCGAGCCAAGGGGAAGGACTAGGTGAGTGAGTGCCACACATTTTCCTACCAGCTTCGGATACAGCTAGTTTTGCCCTTCCATACAGCTAAGTGCAGGAACCGCTTAACTGGTTTAGGGATATGCCACAAAGGGAATTTGTCTCTGTATTGCTGTTGAGTGTTTCCTTAGGGAAAAGAGGGGTTCCTGTTCTGCCATTTTGTTGATATCCTGCACTTTATATTTTTAAGATACACAATTCAATACATATATTTTAATTTGATATTGTTATTTTATCACTTAAATTCCCTGTGCTCTTATCTATTTTTTCCAGATATTTTCTTTGGTAATCTGTGAGAGAATTATGTTAGATTCTCTCAGAAACTGAGTTTTTATTGTCTCCTGGCATTTCAGGCTATTTTTGTTGTAATATTTCAATGTTATGGCCTTTTTGTAACGTTATGAATGTCCATGAATTTATCATTTTATGTTTAAAAATAGACTTGATCCATGTAAAAATTTTCATTTTGCTTTTTTCCCTTAGATTCTACTAATTTTATGTATGTATTTCAACCCCTGCTTTACTTTGTGTGTTTGCCTAAAACGTATTCATTCATTGCTTTATTTTTAAACTTTATGATACTGTTTAGCAGTGCCTCTTAAGATTATTTATTTTTGATGTAATTAAAATCATTTCCTTTTATTAGAGGGATTTAAACCATTTGCATTAAAATAATAATTATTATATATTTTTAACATTGTGTATTTAAAAATATTTAATATCCTCAATGGACTTGGAAAGTATATCTTATGGTTGTAATTATATAAGTGGTTTCCTTAGCTTTCAGAACATTTCCTCATCATTAAAGTCACAAGTTTAATGTTCTTTTCTATTTCTTCTCTGTAGAATGCAAGTTTAATAGAACTTTGTTTTGTCCACATTCCATCTCTCTAAATATAACATAACTTTGTATCCTCATATTATTGTTATTGACTTTTTAAATTGCAGATGTTCCCTTCTAATCTTAATTTTATCATATTTGACGTTTGAATTTGGAGTTTTATTTAAATTAAAAACAATCAGTGTCAACTCAAAGATTTATTTTTACCGCTCACGTTCATTCCCTTCAATTCAAAAATTTAAAAACAATCAGTGTCAACTCAAAGATTTATTTTTACCGCTCACGTTCATTCCCTTCAATTCAAAAATTTCTATTTTCAAATACTTCATTTTGATTAATGTATGGGCCATCTCAAGTCTACAAGAAAGGGTAAATGGGCACATATTCTTAGTCCTTGTTTTGTTGATAGTGCCTTTCTTAGTCTTGTCTTGTTCTTGTCTTTACATTTACTTAAGTCAGATTGGCTGAGTTTCACATTTATGTCTTTCAAAACTCCATTTTGAAATAGAGCTATGTAACTCGATTTTTCTCCCATATATTACAGAAGGGTCTGAAAAAAATTCTGAATTTTATTCTTATCTAAGCATTCTATTTATTTTTTTGAGGTTGGATATTAAATTTATTTTACATTCTGCTTTTATTAATTCTGTGTATATCAATTCAATTCTTTAATGTTTAATTTTCTCATTATTTTCTTTATAAATTCCAACTCTCTTTTAATCTTATTCTATTGCATCTCTCAGCGTTTTCTATTTTCATGACTTTCTGATGTTGTTTCAAAAAATCATGTATTTTTGCCTTACATTGGTGGATCTGTGTAGAGCAAATTTGGGCTAGCATTCAAGTATAGAAATTTTTGATTGCTCCACCTTTTCCATCCAGATGATGGGTGAATCTCTTTCCAGCAGATACTGTTGGACGAGAAGTTCTTGTGCGGTGCCAGCACACATCTCCTTTTTTCCTGCTTCACACTTTGTTTCTCTAGAACTTTTTGAAAGAGCTGGTGAATATGAGAAAAAAAAAAAAAAAAAGGACTAGAAGCCTAAGTAAATAACACTTCTCACTGCTTCTCTTTCCATATTTCCCCTTATTTTCCTTTATTTGTAGGTTCTACACCTCCCAGGGTGTCATGTTCCCAGAAAAAAAAAAAAACTTAAAATACCTTTCTTGTATTTCAAATCTCCATCTAAATGTAAAAAGTTAAGGTACTGTGGCAGATGGGATGTGATTTCTTTTCTGGATACACCTCTTTTTTTGAGCCACTAGAGAATAAGGTGGAAAAAGACAAAAGATATGCTTGCCTACTTTTTGCAGGATTAGTGTACTCTTGATTGCCCTTTTCAGTAGAATTTTTCAGTTCTGTAATTTATAGAAACTTTCCTGGATTTTGACAGTAGTTGAATGAGCAGTAGTCTTGCTATGACATTTTGCTTTCATTTTTACTGTCTTTGGCTATATTTTAGTGGGAAATTGAGAGTGGCTCTCATGGAGAACTAGCCAGTTGCTTTTATACTTCTCTCATAATGTAATAATTTTGGATATCAAAGTCCTCCATAAAGTAAACTCACTTGCCCGTATTGAGTGATGTTTTTCACTGTTTCCCAGTAAAAACTTAATGCACCAATAAGGAGAAACACTTCCAGTATGCTGTTTTTCTCTGTTGCTTATATCTTCCTGTTTTTCTTATCCATATCCTACTAATCATCTAGGGTCAAATAATATATCATTATGAGGATGTCCTTTACTGAACTCTCAAAGTGTATTCTTGATGCCACAAATTGATGCTCTCTAAGTTACTCTTTTTGTCTTCTGATTTTCCCGTAAATCTAATCTTAATTCCATGATTGGAATTCTTTGGCAACAAGGCAGATGTATCATGCCATATTTACTTGTTAAGTATTCTTTGAACATTCATAGTCCTTTGCAGTAGACTTTGTAAGGATATTTAAGACAAAAAAGTCCCAGTTCCAGAAGGTTTAATATCCAATAAGAAAATTCTTTGTAGATATCCCCCCAAAGACTCAAATTACTGCACTATGGATAAGAAATACACATTCCGTACAATGTTATAAAATCAAAGGAAGGATAAATGACTTCTTCTGGTATTAATCTGGCAGGGGCCTTAATGATGTATGAGGAAGGTGAAGGGTTCAAAAGTATTTATGGACTAATTATTCTAGTGAGGAAGCCCTTTGATCAGTTTGTTGCAATATTCTAGGCACATGCTTGGTGGGTGAAAAAAAAAAAAGGATCTTTAGAAGTCACTAAAGAAAAGATGAAAAAAAAAATGAGGTAGGATTTGGCAATTTACTAGATTTATGAAGGACAGAAATGATTATGTTCCCTGGGCTAACATCTTTTAGATACAAAGACAGCCAAGCTGCTAGCAGCAATATATTTTCTTCAAAACTAGTTGTGCCTGCTTACTAAAACTTTATGATAATACTGCTCAATTAAGAGAATAAAGTGATGCTGAGTCACGTTTGAAATCTGAATGTTGCTCAGCAGGTATCAGATTTTCACCTAAATTACACATTTGTAACCATATTCCATCTTTCCTTTTATTTCAAGTCTTATTCCTTCCTATCAAGAGTGATGCATGATTATGTGAGTAATTACTCTAATTTGTCTTCAGCGAATCTTAATTTCATAGTTTCAAAATGTATAGGTTGTCATCTTCTAACAGATACATGTCTCGTTAATAAGCATATGTGATATGCTGCATTTACTATAACATAATGATCCATGCAATGAAATAAGGGTGTAGCAAATTAAAACACAAATGCTCAAATAACAGTTGCAGAGGGGGAGGGGTAGCTCAGTGGCAGAGTACGTGCATAGCATGCAGGAGGTCCTGGGTTCAATCCTCAGTACCTCCATTAAAAAAATAAAATAAATAAACCTACTTACCTCCCCTGCAAAAAACAAAAACAAAAATAACTGTTGTAAAGTCTTAAAAATGGCGCTTTTCTTTTAGGCTCTTTTGAACTGACAGCATTTGAATTTAAATGTTAGATAAAATTTGACCATCACATTTATGGTTGATTTCATGCCTATTTATATTTTATTTGGAATTTTATCTCTGTATTCATTTTTAAAATTCAAAGGATCAGGCTAAAGGTTGTTTAACACATTAATAACAGCCATAGAACCAGTGTTTCCTTTTTTTCTGTTCTTGACAAACGAGCATTTGATAACTTTGTAAGCTTTGAGGCAATAAATCTTGGAATCCAAGAGCTGGCATTCAGTGGACCCATCAGCTATACCTCTTCCATTTTTTAGTTCTGAGAAATGATGCATAGATTGGTTGAAGGATTTGCCCATATTCATGTTTTATATAGAATTCATATGGAAACCTACAAGTTTTTTGATGATGCGATCCAGGGATTGGCAAGGGTCATTGTTGAATTAACTGATAATGTAGTTTTTAATGTTCACTGTTATTAAAAACTAGGGAAAGATTTTCCTGAATCCATCTTTTCATTCTCATAGCTCTCTAATCATGGCTTTGAAATGATTCCTTTCCAAATTTACCACTCTAGGACATAAGTCACTAGGGCCAGGACACTCAAACAACAGGACCCTCAAGCTCATATGGTTCCTTCTATGTTCTTACATACTTTGGGCAACAATGGATTTTAGAGTTCTTATTTTACCCTTTACAGTGACAAGGTAATAGTTCTGGCTAGAAAAAACTGCAAGCCAAATAATTAGGGAGTTATTTTGCCTCTTTCTTATGGGATCTCTTTTTTTCTACTACTCCTGTAAACTCCTTCTTTGTACTTTATTGTGGTTTTTGGTTTTATATAGGTGTTTGTGGATTTCTGCTTGGTTTCTTCTTTGTTAGTTGAGCTTTTGCTTATCATGCCTTTGAACCCTCTGAAATTATGTTGAGAGGTATGTTTTTGCCCTAGTTAAATGGCTCTTCTGCCATTTTTGAGTGCTTTTTGAAATCTTAGCTTCTCATAGAGATCTGTTTGCAGTCACATGATATATTGTTATGTTGCCTGTTGATTTGCATTCAGATTAGCCACTTTAATATTATTTGTGATATTTAAGATATTTTAAAATTATACTGTCAAAAATTGACTTTTTAGGTTCTATCACCCTTTTACATCAACTTCCTTTTAGCCTTGGCTTTATGCCTATCCTTCTTCAACCGTTTTTTAAAATTTGTTTTTTTTTAAAGTTTATGCTGTATGGATGAATAACTTCCAGACTTCTTTTTTTCAGTATTAAAGATTTATGATCAAAAAGTTAATATTTCTTTAATGCCAACATCTAGTGACAATAGCAAGAGGTTATTTGTTTATTTACATTATTTTATTTATGTTATTGGCAAAGATTGAAAGATTATAACTTCCAGGATTGTAAAGGTATTGATAATTCTGATTTCTTAATGTGGAACGTAAATTGATACAACTTTTTCAAGGAAAGTTTGACAGTGCTAATCACATGTATATAAATGTACCTCATTCAGGTCAGTAGTTTCATTTTATAGATTTTCATCCAGTAGAAATATTGCTTGAAGTACAGATGGTATATGAGCAGGGATGCTAGTCCATCTTTTTTTTATAATATGGGAAAAGTTAAAACAATCTACATGTCAGTGGGAATTAGTTGAAAAGTCAGGATGCAATTATATAATACTATTCCACTGTTAGAAGGAATGAGATGTTTTATTATTTCATTATAACCCTTTCCAAATTCAAGATATTGAAAGTCATACAGATATTCATTAGTTTAGATCAAATAATCCTACTTCTAGCAGTATTTCTTAAGGAATTCACCAGAAGAACCAATACATTTATGTGCAAAATTTCAGAAATAACCAAGGGCCTATTATGAACACACTCAATGCATGTTGTCCTGTCCTTCCCCTGCAACTTCTTCCTCTCCTTACTCCTTCCCTTCTCCTTTAAAATATTAATCAGGGCTGAGTAAAAGAGAATGAGTAACTTACAGAAACAGAGCTTAAAGTTGGTGTACTTTCTTTTTTGTTGTTCTCAATACCTCACAAATTACAAATTTTATCAAGATTTCTCTTTGAGTCTCTTCCCCTCTATTTAGTTATTCTCCATGAATAGTCATTACACATATGGAATTGGGTCCTGTACACAAAGGAATTTAGGAGGCTGTGCTGATAGAAAGTCAAAAGTGACAACATAAATTGAAATTTTTTTTGGTGGCCTACAAAAATGTAAGGTATATTCTTACATTTCAGGTTGGAAAAACACACCATAGTGAAATGGTCAGGGGTAGCACAACTTGGTTTCTCAGCAGAAGTGTAATTCTGACTGTTTGGTTTTGAAAATAATTAGGAAGCTATTTTCAAGTGTTAGTAAGATGATTAGTGTCATGTACATATTTTGGTTAGATACGTACCTTTCAAAACTATGATTCATTTTCTCAAAAGGAGGAGTGAGAGACTATTGGAAATTTCTCTGACGTACTTTGAAATGTGGAGAGAAAGTGATTCAGATTGTATTGATTGATGCCTTCTGGTCATCTTGACCAGATTTGCAAATAGCCACATATTCTTGTTAGTGCAGTCAACATCTGCTCAATGAAATGAGAAAAATCAATTATTTGGATCATGGAAACAGTTTCTGTGGGAGGAAAGTTGTTTCAATGATTTTTTCCCCCGTACTTTTTAACTAGATGCATTGGCAGCTTGAGGAGGCAGTGTCTCTTCTGGGTTGGAGGTAGGAGTAGTTATCTAGTTATCAAGGGTTTCCGTATCTCACTCCCAATATTTTAATAGGAAATGAGGTCTTAGGTCTGAATGAGGTAAAGAATTAAAACTAAGATGCCTGAATAGACTGTAACCTCCACAAAAGGTAGATTGACCATAATCTGCTACAGCACAGAGAATTGACAAGAAAGCTTCTATATCTAGGCCTGGGTTCTTGATTGGGGGGTGGGGGTGGGATGGGAAAGGGTCACCTGAAAAACTGAAGACTTGAATCTGTATTCATGGATGTTTAAAAATTCACTTTATACTATTAAAAGGTTTTGAAACCTTTTGTGCTCAGACATGATCATAAAAATAGACCTGGATAATGATAATTCCTGCGCTTGGGACAGAAATAAAACAAAAACCATTCTGGAAGGATACTTTCACAATGTAGACCATTGGGAATCTTACACATTAAAAACAAACACTGCTGAAGATTAGCTCTCAACCAGGAACTTTAAAATGTATGGCCAGCAGTTCAACATGAGTGAGACTTGGAAGTCAAAACAAAATAGAAGATTGGAGATCCATGAAAATGAGATGCTCTGAAGAAGAATATAAAATAGTTATATTTAAATGATTAAAAACAAAAAATTACAAGGAAAAATAATAATACTTTAAAAAGTAGCAAATAGAACTTTGAGAAATGAAAAAAATTGCTATTGATATTAAAAACTAAAAAGATTAAGTAGATTAGGCATATCTGAAAAGAAAATTAATGGATTAGTGTGATACCAAGCAAATTACCTAAAATTAAGAAAAGAGATTACAAATTTTTTAAAAAATAGAAAAATAGTATGTAGGCAAAGAGAACAGAATGAGATAGTCTAGCATATGCATAATAAAGACATAAAAAGGGGAATGGGAGCCTGGGGCATAGGTACTGTTTGAATAAGTAATGGTTGTGAATTTTCCATTTATGAAAGATAAAAATCTTTCAATTCAGGAGTTATAATTCAGAACAGGAAGACAAACAACAAATCAAAGAAATAAATAAAAACATTGTGTATAATCTGTAGAAGAAAAAAATAAGAATAGTAAGTTGAAAATCTTAAATGTAACTGAGGATAAGAAGTAACAGACCTGTTAAGGGAGGTATCATTAATAAAAAGATAACAGAAAACACATAAATGTTTGAAAATAAAGGGGTGATTTTTTTATGCATTACTTCTTTGATAATAGCTTTACTGAGATATAATTCAGATACCACACAGTTCACACGTTTAAAGTGTATAATTCAGTGTTTTTTAGTATAGCTACAGAGTTGTGCAACTGTAATCACAGTTAATTTTGGAACAGTTTCATTGCCTCTGAAGGATACCCCACATCCTTCAGCTGTCATCCTCAATTCCCTGTCCCATACCCCCAACCTAAAGCAATGCCTAGTCTACTTTATATCTCTGCATATTTTCTTATTCTGGAAATTTAATATAAGTGAAATCATATGATATGTGATATTTTGTAACAGGCTTCTTTCACTTAGAATAATGTTTTCAAAGTTTTTCCATGTTGTAGTGTATATTAGTACATCATTCCTTTTTTTGGCTGAATTCTATTCTATTATATGGACATACTACTTCTGTTTATCCATACATCAATTGATGGACATTTGGGTTGTTTCCACCTTTTGGCTGTTCTGAATAATACTGCTGTGGACGTGTGTACAAGTTTTTACATGGACATATGTCTTCATTTTTCTGAGTATATACTTAGGATTTGAATTGCTGGGTAAACATGGTAATTTTATGTTTATTTTTGAGGAAGTGCTAGACCATTTTCCACAGTGGCTGCATCATTTTACATTTCCACCTACAGTGTTTTGATTCTTTAAGTCCTTGCCAACACTGTTATTACCCAACTTTTTAATTGTAAGTATCCTAGTGGAGGTAAACGGGTGTTTCTTTGTGGTTTTAATTTGCATTTCTCTGATGACAAGAGATTTTTGAGCATCTTTTCTTGTGCATTATTAGCTATTTGTATGTCTTCTTTGGAGAAATGTCTATTCAGATCCTTTACCCAGTTTTTATTTGGGTTGTTTATCTTTTTATTACTTAGTTGTAAGAGTTCCTTATCTCTTCTAGATACATGTCCACTATCAAATATATGATTACCAAATATTTTCTATCATTCCGTGGATTGTCATACCTTTTGATAGTTTCTTTAAGGCATACAATTAGACAAATCTGGATGAAGTTCAACTTACTTATTTTTCTTTTGCTGCATATATTTTTAGTATTATATCTAAGGATCTATTGCCGATATACAGGGTCATGATATTTACCCCTGTGCTTCCTTCTGAGAGCTTTGTTGTTTTGGCTCTTATATTTAGGTGTGTGATCCATTTTGAGTTAACTTATGTATAAGGAGTAAAATAAGGGTCCAGCTTCATTTTTTGCATGTGGCTATCTTGTTTCCCCAGTACAGTTTGTTTTAAAAGACTGTCTGCTCCCCATTGAACGATGTTGGCACCCTTGTCGAAAATCAACTGACCATAGAGGCATGGGTTAATTTCTGTACTTACAATTATATTCCATTGGCCTGTGTCAATCCTTAGGCCAGTACCATATGATTGAGTTTTGAAAAGGGAAGAGTGAATCCTCCAATTTTGTCCTTCTTTTTCAAGATTGTTCTGTTTCTTCTAGTTTTTTTGAATTTTCATATATATTTTAGCATCAGCTTGTCAGTTTCTTCAAAGACGTTAACTGGAACTCCAATAGGGATTGCATTGATTCTATAGATCGATTTTGGGAATGTTGCCATCTTAACAATATAAAGTCTTCTGATACATGAAGATAAGGTGTTTTTCCATTTAGTTAAGAGCTTTTGAAATTTCTTTCAACAGTGTTTAAAAAACAGTTCTAACTATACTATGTTGATGAAAATGTGGAGCATCTGAATCTCTGATACACTGCTGTGGGGAGTGTAAGTATATCATCATTTTGAAAAAAACAAACAAACTAGCAACACCTAATAAAGTTGGACAGATGCATATCTTATAGCCCAGCAGTTCCTCTCTTAGGTAAATACACACTATGTGCAACATAGTGGGTGTACAAGAATGTTCAAAGCAGTAACATTATTTGTAATCAACAGAAACTGGAAACAACACTGAAGTCCACCAAAATAGAATGGATAAATACGTCATGGTGTAGTCATTCATGAAAATATCATAGAGCAGTGACAGAAAACAACAACTGCTATAGTAACAATGTGGATGAATCTTTAAAACAGAATATTGAGGAAAAGACATAGAAACAAAAGACTACATGCATAAGATTTCGTTTAAGTGATGAGAGAGTTTCCTATGTGACAGAGGAGAGAATAAATATTAATGATGAATTAATAAGCTTTTCCCTAACTAAGTATTGTTTGAATTTGCTCTTCACATTGTAAAGTATAAAATTAGGTATGTATGTCACAGCATACATAAATTTTGAGTGGGGATTTAAGACCTAAATCAGAAAAACAAAAATATAAAAACAAAGCAAAATAAAAGAAATCCTTTATGACATTAGATTAGGAAAGAATATATTAACATACTTATATGCATATACTTATATACAAAATATAACAATAAAAAGGGTGATAAATTTAATCATGTTAAAATGAAAAACTTGTCTAGAAAAGAGAAAGACTAAACAAAATGAAAAATCCATAGATAATTAGGATTTATTTGAAATCCATGTGACTGAAACAATTTTATATAATTTTAAGAAGAACTTCTAGAAATCAATATGAAAAAGATTAACCAATACAGTAAAAATTGACAAAAGATAGAAACCTACAATTTACAGGGTGGGAAATGTAAAAGGATCATATATATATATATAAAAGAATGGTGAACCTCATTAATAATCAGGGAAATGTACAGTAAACAAGATATTTCTCACTCATAACATGGGCAAAAAATAAGACCCAGAAGCATGAGGTTTATATGTAGGGTGTGGGAAAATGAGAACTCATACATAGCTGGTGGAAGTATATATTGGTATACTGACTGTGGAAATTAAATTGGGATTATTCAACAAAGCTGAAAGATATACATACACAGCAGTTCCAAATTTTTATGTCTTATTTGACATACTTTTACACGTATGCACAGAAAGATACATAAAAAATATTTTATGCCTGTGTTTGCAGTGGTGAAAAAGTAGAGACAACCAGAATGCCTCTTAGTAGGGAACGATATAAAAAGTGTCATTTAGTCATCTGGTGAAATATTCCAGACTATTTATGTTAATGCACTAGATATGCATGGGTCTATGTGGATACACTTTAAAAGTATAATGTGAAAAAAAAATAATGTGAAGCCAAAAAAGGCAATATGATTCCACTTATAAACATTATTAAAATCTTACACAACAGAAATCTTAAAACAATAGAAATTATTCTTTTTCAAAACATAGATTTTTAATAAAAGCATAAAAGAGAATCTTAGGAATAATACATGTCAGTTTCTAGTTACTAGGGCTACACTGCAATGACCACGGGGGTACAAATATCTAATAGCCTATGTTAATTTACTTTGGATATTTATCCAGAAATGGGATATGGTAGTTCTATTTTTAATATTTGAAGGAAGCTTTGTGCTGTTGTTTTTTTTTTTTTAAATAGCTGCACCAATTTACATTCCCACCAACAGTGCACAAGTGGCCCCTTTTCTCCATGTTCTTGCTAACCCTTGTACCTCTTGTCTTTTGATGATGGCCATTCTAACAGGTGTGAGATAAAATCTCATTGTGGTTTGATTTGCATTTCTTTAATGACTAGTGATGTTGAGCACCTTTTCATGTACCTCTTGTCTATTTGTATGTCTTCTTTGGAAAACAATGTCTATTTGGTTCCTCTGGCCATTTTAAAAGTGGGATTGTTTTTATGTTTGCTATTGAGTTCTGAGAGTTCTTTATATATTTTGGATACTAACCCTTATCAGATATAGGATTTGCAGATATTTTCTCCCATTCCATAGATTGCCTTCTCATTTTTTTCCTGATGGTTTCCTTTGTTGTGCAGAAACTTTTTAGTTTGATGTAGTCCTACTTGCTTATTTTTGCTTTTAGTGTGAAGTCCAAAAAAATCATTGCCAAGACCAATGTCAAGGAGCGTACCTCCATGTTTTCTTCTGGAAGTTATGTTTTTAGGTCTTAAATTTAAGTCTTTAATCCACTTGGAATTGATTTTTCTGTATGGTGTAATGTAGGAGTCCAGTTTTGCATGTGGCTGGTTCAGTTTTCTCAACACCATTTATTGAAGAAATTATCCTTTTCCTGTTGTATATTCTTGGCTGCATTGTCATACATTAATTGACCATATATGCCTAGGTTTATTTCTGGGATCTCTATTCTGTTTAATGATCTATGTGTCTATTTTTATGCCAGTACCATATTGTTTTGATTATTACAGCTTTGTAATATAGTTGGAAACTAGAAAGTGTAATGTTTCCAGCTTTATTATTCTATCTCAAGATTGCTTTTGCTATTCATAGTCTTTTGTGAGTCCATATAAATTTTAGGATTGTTTCTCTATTTCTCTGAAAAATACTACTGGATTTTTGATAGAGATTGCATTAAATTTATAGATTGCTTGGGGCTGTATGGACATTTTAACAATATTAATTCTTCCAATCCATAAGCATGGACTATCTTTCCACTTATTTGTGTCTTCTTCAATTTCTTTCATCTATGTTTATTACTTTCAGTGTACAGATCTTTTACCTTTTTGGTTAACTTTATTCTTAAGTATTTTATTCTTTTTGATGCAGTTGTAAAGGGGATTGTCTTCTTCTCTTTCTGATGGTTTTTTGTTAGTGTATAGAAATGCCATTGATTTTTGTATATTGACTTTGTATCCCATAAATTTACTGCCATTTATTAGTCTCTATTTCATTTATTTCCACTCTGATCTTTGTTATTTCCTTCCTTCAGCTAACTTTGGGCCTAGTTTGTTGTTCTTTTTCTAGTTCCTTATAGGATGAAGTTAGATTGTTTATAGGAGAGCTTGCTTTCTTCTTAGTGTAGGTGTTTATTACTGTAAACTTGCTGCTTAGAACTGCTTTTGCTATATGCCGCAAGTTTTATATGCTGTATTTCCATTTTCATTTGCTACAAGATTTTTTTTTCCTTTTATTTCTTTCTTGACCTGTTACTTGGGGCCTGTCCTTTGGGCAGCAGCCAGAAAAGCCAGAGCAACAGACGTGTGTATGCTTCCTTCCAGGGAGATGGTGGTGATTTGGCTTGGGTTCAGGTGAGAAGGCAAAAGTGTGTCTACTGGCTTCCCTGTGCTCTGGGGAGGATTGCAGTTAGCTCCTAGAAGCATGTAAAACCAGAAGACTGACCTTCAAGCAGTAGCTTTTAAAGTGTGCAAATAGGCTTCTTTCAGGGAAAGACTGGGAGATGGGAAGGTTTTGCCTGTTGTCTCTGCACTGAGTGCTGGGCGGGGAATACCACAGCGAGTCCTCATGAGGCCGTTAAGAGCTGTGTCTTTTTTGGCTATAATCTGTGGGTCTTCTGGACATAGGCCCTGTTGGCTCTCAGAGCTACGTGTTCTAGGCCTTGTCCGTCAGGTGGGAGTCTTAAAAGATGGGATACTTGATGTGGGGTCCAAATTCTTTGTTACTTAGGGAGAAGCTAAGAGTTGGGAGTTCCCTCCAAATTGTATGATGCTGTGCTCAGGGGGTGGAGTTTATGGTGAGGGCGTGTCTCAGCATTTCCTCCTCATTCTGATGTGGGTGACTTGGGTATTCCCGTTTGCCTGATGTGCGGGAGTCGCTCAGCTAGTTTCTGGGTTTCCTTCAGAGGAAGCTGCTCCGTGTGTAGCTGTAGATTCTGTGTGTCTGTGGGAGGAGGGGAGTTCGGGAGGCTCCTGTGTTGCCGTGTTGGACTGGAAGCCTCCGCAGCGTCTTTATATTGCATATTGCCTCTGCCTGGAAGGTACTTCCTCCAAATATCATGAAGCTCACTTCCTTACTGTTTCACCTCTTTCAAATATTCGCTCTGATATCTTCTTTCAATTTCTAATTGCCACCCTCCCAGCTCTGAGTCTTCCTAATTCTGCTCCATTATTTCATTTTCCCCCAGCAGTAGTCACTTGCTCATATAATATAAAATGTACTTACTAATAAATTTTGTTTGTTGATGATGATCCGTCTCAGCCTTCTAAATGAGCTGTGGAAGGTCAGCTATCTTTGTCTCTTTAGTTCACTGATGTATTCCAAATACTTGGAATAATGTCTAGCATGTAGTAAGCATTCATTAAATATTTGCTGAATGAGTAAATAAATGAACTAACATCAGAATATTGGTTATTCTTGGGGAGGAAGAGAAGGCAAAAAGGGATGTACAAGGGTGGTAAGTCTTTAGCTGTAATTAAACTTCTTGAAAGAGAGAGCGAGCACAAGCCAAGTCTGGTGAGACTGTGACATGTTCTCAGTGATACATGCATTTGTGCATATAAGGGCCTGTTAAATATTAATTTGTACTTTCAATATGCTTACATTTTTTATAACTAGAACTAAATGTGAGAATAGTATTTAAACTTACAGTAAAGTCATAGACCCAAGGATAACAGGCATTCATTGTGATGGTAAGAAATTATCTGTGGATTATACATTGGAGCACTTTCTAGATCAAGAGTATGTCTTCAAGATGGCTGATGTTCAGACATATTAAAACCATGCAGAAATGTATTTAAAAAGCCCCCAAACCATCTTTTCTTCTTTCATTACTGTTACATTTTTATTCCTTCTCTCTTCATATTCCCAGGTGCCCATCCTGACCATAGTCATTCTTTTAATAATATCACTTGAATTTCTTGGGATGGACTGTCAACTACTTGAGGGCAGGGGCCACGCCTCTTTTTCACTGTTCTATCTTTATTCATATAAAATGTTGCTGGTATATATCAAAGAATAAATACTTGTATGAAGAGATGAATAAACTTCAGCAGGTTGTTACATCATCTATCACAGTTTTAGGAGGTAACTTGTTGGAGTTATAGTAGGTAGACTTTGAGCACATATAATATCTCTCTGGTAAAAAAGAACAGCTCTTCACATAGTGGAATTTTAGACACTGTGCTGGGGCATATCACAGGGTTCATGGGACTGAGGAACATTTTAGGTGATTGCACATCACACCAATGAGGTGACTGTCGACTTTCCTCACTTTTCATGGCTGTTTTTCCCAGATAAAGTTAGGGACATCCCTAGTATATGCCAAGTTACTACGGATTGCTTGCTCACAGGTAGTTCACACATTACAGACTGAAGGTTAGTTTTTTGGAAATCTAAAGTAGATTTCCAGCCCCTAAAAATGTTCAATGTAAGTGAATTTGGATTTGATACAAGCTATATTATTGTAAGTAGAATTTAGTGTGTCTGTAAAATGCATTTCCATTAGTGGCATCTGGTGATAACACTCATCTATTTGTAAAGTGTGATAATGCTTAAAGTAGAGTGCAGATCCAAACTCAGCTATTTTTCCATGTGTGGTGACTCTAAGCTTCTTGGATCTTTTACAGAAGTGACAGAATTCTGGCCATAGAACGAAGGCCACTGTTGAGATTGGCCAATCTTATTTCTCTCTCTCACTCTCTTTTCCTCTTTCTTTCTCTCTCTCCTTTATGCCTTCTCCTTCACCTTCTTCTTTTTCCTCTCTGAATGTTTATGAAATAAACAGAAAGTCCATTTTCTGAAGCAGCGGGATCAAGGAGCTTCATTTCCATCCTTAATGAAGTTATGCTGTCTGATTTCTCAGGAAATCACTGGAGGCTTTATAAACTTTGCTTTCAGATTTATATAACCTACTCCACTGAATGTCTGACCCCAAAATTGAGATATGAGAATATCATTCTTTGAGCAAATATACTATGAATCAGGGTTAATTTCTTCCTCTTGCCTAAATTCCTTAGAGGAGGGGGACAAGAATAAGTTTGGAATTATACATTTCTAGTCCTTTTTTGTGCTCTAGGCTTATTTGGGAAAAAAAAATTTCATTTTAGAAATGGCAAATGCCCTTGGCTGTTTTACTGACGCAACTGTGATAATTCAGAAAGGAATGTTACAGCAGTAGTAAAGGATAATGTAACAGTAACACACCAACACAGCTGATGCTTGAAAGCGTTCTCTCCTGAAGATTGCCACCTATCAGTTAATGAGCATTTGGTGTGAACCAGGCACTGTGCTCTGTGCTTGACTGTACAGCATTTCAGAGAATCCTTAAAGACAGAAAACATTTTAAGAATTCTGCATGTGCTGGTATTTTCATTTCATAGATGTTATTCAGGAAAGTTAAGTAACTTGTCAAAGGCTTTAAAACTAAAAAGTAACAAAGCCCTAATTCAAATCCATTTTTCTGGACTCCAAAGCCTACACTCTTAATATGTAAGATGCTGCCTTCTTTTATTTCCACCCACTTTCACTGTCTTGACAGTGGATTAAAGAAAACTGTACATATTCTGTTTTCTTAGAATGAAAAATAAGGTTTCTCTTCCATTTTATATAAAAATCTATGGTGACCTACATTCTTTGGAAGAGAATTTGTCCTCAGTTGACTATATAATGTCACCAGAAAAAAAATAGGAAAATTATTAGCTCATTAATTATGTTAGTATCCTTCAGAAGATTGGTTTCTTCACAGCTTAGACAAGGAAATAAATGTTGTGAAAGATAAGTTATTGAGATACTGTTTCAATTTTGTTTTGGGTTTGCTTAATGGTTTTCTGTGGTTGAATACCCTGGGCAGTGAAGGAATACGACTGCATGTAAGAATTCTTCCTAAAATCATAGGAAATGGACATGATTGACATCTGAAAATTTGTTGTTCTCAAGCACAAATAAAAGTCTGTACAACTCAAAACATTTACCATAGGATCATATTGGATCACAGCTTTACTGAGGGGAAAAAAATTCCCTTTAAACAATAAAAAAAAAAGTCAGACAAACTACATATCCTGACTCTGATATTCTTGTCTTTCAATAAATGCATTCCAAAAGGAGAATAAAAGATGATTGTCATGTGGATGAAATTGATCCAAACCAAAGTGATCCCTAAACAGATTGAGCTTTATTACTATAGTGTAAAGGTGATGCTCTCAGGTAGCACCATTTGAAGGATGCTGAAAGCCCTCATCTGTTTCTACACTTATTACAATGCATAGAAGTCCTTTTTTACACTGTTAATTTGTATCGGATGGTTGAGGAGAATTATTCTAAAACTGCATTAAGTCAAATCAAGATAGGGTCATTATTTGGTTATTATTTACTAAGTACTTATCTTAACTGATTAGTGCATTTATTATTTTTTTAAAAATTCAATAGTACTTTGAAAAATTTGAAAAGACATACAGATATCAAAAAAGACCTCTTTCTAAGGGAAGTTACATGTGTCAATAATAGTCGCACCTCTGAATGACGAATAGGCGGTAGCCAAACAGAAGTAGTCTTGGAGGCTGCTTAAATGTTGACACAAAAGAGCAGATCTCAAATTCTAGAGGGAGAAGATTTGTGTTTGTACATACTCAGGAAGCCATTATGGCCAGCAAAACCCACCTTACCACCACAGCACAGTAGAACACAGAGGGTGAGCAAAGCAGAAAATCACTGAACTGCCAAAATAGAGAGAAGGCATTCCCAGTTAATAAGCAATGATGGCAGATAATTGATAAAATAGCTTGAAGGAACTGACACGCTTATCACTATCATTGGTAAATATTCCACGTAAAGATAATTTAAGCCATGGCATTTGCAGTGATAGATAACGTTGTGCAATTGCAACACAGGCACAGATGATTCTAATGTGTGTGAGAAAATACAGTGACATATGCTTGTTCCTGTGGTAGAAGGGAGACAGGCATAGGGCACTGATGGAAGTGCTGGGTAATAGAGAAGTCTTTCTAGAAGGAGCAGTACCTGATAGAGATCTCGAGAACTGAATACGAGAACTGAATACAGTTTACAAAGACAAATAAAGAATGAATGTTTTTCAGATGAAGTGAATTTTGTGTATAAAGGGAGTGAGAGAGTATGGTGCATTTAGAAAAGTAAAAATTGTTTAGAATGGTGTGATCCTTTCTTGGGTGGAGGGGATTGCAAAGATATGAAGATACAGAAGTATAAAAGGGTCAGATTTGGAAGGGTACTGAGTGCTATGTTAATGTGTTTGAGTTTTTTCCCTGAGTATAATACAGGGCGATTAAAGGATGTTAAGCAAGGAAATGGTATAATTGTATTTTCCACTCTGTAGACACTGTTTTCCAGATGCATTGAGAATACATTGAACAAGGTATGTACTGGTATAGGGAGAAGTCTTTTGAGTATCATGTAAACAATTTGGGGCAAGATAATGAAAGACTGAAGATAGAAAGTGGCAGGAGAGAAGTGGAGAGAGATGAAGGAAAAAGATATAAATGTCAAAATGGCAGAATGTAAAAAGGCAATTGATTGAATATTGCAGATAGGGAATAAAAGAATCTTCTGCCATTAGTGGAGTTCACTAAAATAACTAATGAGGGAAGGGAGCTGGTTGTGGATCAGGGAATGATGGATTCAGCTTTAAAAGTGTTGATTGAATTGGCACATCCAGGTGAAGATGTCCTGTTTGGAATCCACAGATACTACATTCATGAGTGAGAGCTGCACAGAAAATACAGATTTCTGAGATGCTTCATGGATATGAATTAGATAACTCAGAAGGATGAGAAGAAAATACAGAGATTCTGGCAAAAATTGGAGGTTAAAGGGAGTGGGCTGGGGGAGGTAAAGGTTGGGAGCATCACTGAAAATAAGACTATAGAGAAATTTGTTTGCACCTAACAGAAGGTTGTCCCTGTCTGTAGAATTCACATGTAATGCATTTTTTACAAAATTTTATTGAAGTACAGTCAGTTACAAAGTTATGTCAGTTTCTGGTGTATAGCACAATGTCCCAGTCATGCATATACATACATATATTCGTCTTCATACTCTTTTTCATTAAAGATAAACATGTAATGCATTTTTAATTTGTCTTTTTCAAACTAAGGGAATAAGACCTGCAAGTAATTGATAGGTCATGAGTCACCAAGTATCTGAATGTTGAAACTATATTAACATTCTGGATATATTAGCCAGCAAGATTTTCAGGAGCAGCAGATGTTGCTGGGATTAAGGACATGGTGAGAGAGATGAGCACAAGGTGAAGGGCCCATAAAAGCACTTTTGAAAAATGAACAACAGAAGTTGGTAATAATTTAAGGAACAAATTAAAAGAACGGGAGGCTTGGGGCCTGAAAGCAGTGAAAAGGTTTGATTTCCCACTGCGTTAGCTCAGCAGAGACAGTGCTGGTGGTTACATACCACATTGGCCCATTTAGCAGCAAACCATAGCCAAGGACTTTTGAAATTGTTGTTGGAAAAAAAGTATGGAGAGATAGCATCCCATATTACTCTCAGAAGCAGATTAGGGTAATATACATATTAAATCTTGAGAATCTTATAAAATTGATATATTAACTAATGTGGTTTCCAGGTAATAGACAGATGGAGAGGTTTAGGGTTACGGCTATAAACTAGATTAGCAGCCAATACATTATTCTAAGTGTTGACACTCAGTAAGTTATAAAACATATTTACAAATATAGTAATTGAGAAATATTAAAACAAGAGATAGGACCAAATGCTAAATGTAGAAATCCCAAAGCAACATTATCATCTAGTTTTCCTGAATAATGTGATTTCTGAGCAAAGATTCAGCACCTACAGTCTAATCTCTGCCCATGAGTCAGCAGTGACTGACTTTCTTCCTTTAACAGGACCACGTTCTTATTTTGGGTTAGTGGAGAAACTGACATGTTCCTCCTCTTGAAATTTTAAACCAATGAGCCTTAACCTACCTAGTCAGGAAAACTAGATCATTCAACACTTTAGAGAGTAATGTTTTGGGAGTTCTAGAAGGCATTTCAAATATGTTCAGGAAGACATCTCAGTTATCAGTTTGGTTAGTTTCCTTGTGGTGCTACTGATATTCCACTTGTCTCCTGCCTGGACCCCCATCACCGTGAGGCTCCACATTTGTCGGACACTGCCAGGAACCTTCATGGCTTCTGCAGAGTTCTGCAGTTCGAGGCTGCATGGCGTGGCCCACTCTTGCCAGTCTCATGCTCTGATGGTAAACAAAAAGTGATCACTGGGCTGCACGATTTTCTCTTGTGAAAGCAGAGTCATTCTCTTATGACATATCCTGTTAGAAGGCACTAAAGCAGCACTTCTCGGGCACAATGATCCATTCGGGACGTTGACTCATTCTAGGCAAGTCTCTTGGTGTTGAATATGAAATAGTGAGCAAAAACAGCCACTTTTTAGTAAAGGAGCCAGACCTTACTCAGATAAATTCCAGTAAGGACACATGCAAGTACAAAACTACAATTCTGGAAAGGATTCTAAAAGAAAGGAAGAGGTTGGTATGAGATTTGAAGGATCGGTAAAAACTAACTAGGGAAAGTGGAACAGGTAGAGTGGAGATGAGGGGTAGATGGTCACAGCAGAAAGAACTGTCCAAAGGCTGTGACAGTTGGAGCATAGAGCTTCTCAGGATCTGAAGAAATCCAATGTGGTTAAAGTACAGAGAGTAAGGAAGGGAGTGGTGCAGCCTCATGCTGGAGAAGTCTGTAAGGACCAGAGCATGCCTTGCTCACGTCTGATGTCGTCATTCCAAGAGTTAAGTGTTATAAGCTGGAGGTGAGTGAGATCTGTGTCTTTATCACAGTTGTGGGCTGCTGTGGAGAGTTGATTAAAGAGAGGCAGGACTTAACTTTAAGTGAAACAAGACTCTGTTGCTTTATACAAAGCCCACCTCCCCTCCTGCCCTCACCCACATTCTCAATAGGACTGAGCGGTGAGTCTAAAAAAGAGGCTATGCTTTAGAGATGAGTCTAAGGAAATCTTAAGTGTTACAGTCAGATTTGTTTTTCTCCTCCGATAACTATGGATGTCTGGTTGAGTCCACCTTTTTGTGGCTGGCTTTGTAGAAGGCATCTCATGACGGTTAACTTTGGTTAGGACTGTCCCAGCAATATACCAAAGATGCCCAGCCATTTCTGAGTCTCAACACATTAAATTCCAGCTGGGATGCCCACTCTAGCAGATGGAGAAAATTCCTCTTTGGTGCTCTGTGTTCGCTGTCCTTCAAATTGCCTGTATTAACCTATCAGTCTCCCTAGTAGGGGAAGATAGTTCTTCTGGTTTTATTACTTTATAATTTCACCCCATAAACAGGGATCCATGATTCAAATAAAAGTTTTTATTGAATCTGCAACAGCTAAACTAATATATATGTTTTGTGGTTTCAAAAAAAAAAAATATATATATATATATATGTTTTGTGGTTAACTAAACCAACTATAAAATTTAAAGGCAGAATAACATAGTGATTTCAACTGATGTTAGACAGATGTAGGTACAAATTCTAGCTCAGGTGCTTAAAACTCTGAAATCTTGGGGCAAGTTTCTTTAATCACTGGTACTCAGTCTCATGTGAAAAATAGTGTACAGTAGTTGTGAGTATACAGTAAAATGGTGCTATATATAAAGTGCTTAGAGAAGCACCTATTATATCACATCCATAAAGTCTGATCATTGCTGTACCATTATTATTAATCATGTTTAATGGTGAAAAGTGCAGTATGATAAAGATAAATGACTTCCCACCAAGTCTTTTTTTTCTTTTCTTTTCTTTTCTTTTCTTCTTTTCTTTTCTTTTCTTTTCTTTTCTTTTCTTTTCTTTTCTTTTCTTTTCTTGTTATTTAGTGAAGGCTTCATGCCTGTGGATATTAGTAATATCTTCCCTTAATAAGCAGTACATGTGATTATTTTTTTTTTTTACAAAGCTTCATAAAAGTGAAAAACTTAAGTTTTTCATTCTACTCCCAAAGCATATGGGAAAAACAGTTTCAGAGGCTTTAAATATTAACAAGAGGAACACGGCATAATGATACAGGGAAAAAGTGCGAGCGTGAATGCTCAGAATTGCTTTTAGTGGGAAAAAGCAGCCAGCATTTGTTGAGAGCTAAAGATTTTTTTTAAATAGATCCGAGTTTAATTGGCAGGACTTGGCATCATTTACAGGAAAATATGTTTTATTTATTTCAGTTTAAATATATTTCAAACACTATTTTAAAATACACTTCTGCCAAGTGATAGGGCAGCTGTTAAGTGGTTCAGGATTTCATGCCCTCGTTAGCCCTTCACCTCTGAGGCCCTTGATCTCTCTCCACGTAATTAAGCTCATACAGTAAGTAAGTTTTATGGCATAAAGAAGCCCCAGTGTGGACAGTTCGTACTAGGAAGCCATTTTGGATAATTGGCAGCTTCAACTTGAAAACCACTTGGAGTGGGGGTGAATGGGTGTTGCAAATTTACATTAGCATCAGCAAAATAAATACCAGTGATGAAATTGAGTGTTTCTTTCCCTGTTTTTAATCAGCGTCAACCTGAGGCAAAATTATAAAGTAGATGAAGAGTGTCTTCATTGGAATACCACCTCTTGTCAATGTTTTTTCCTCCCTCTTTCCCGTCTGCCCTCAGGGGGAATGGAAATGCACACATCTGTGAGATGTAATTTCCCCTCGGGGCTCTGCTACCACAATACCGCACTGAAGACTTGTAGCTACTTGCTACAAGATTCTCTGTATCATGCAAATTTATAGTTCATGCCTTTCCTTGTGCTGTTACCTCTGCTTAGAATGACAGCCCTCAGCCCCCAAACCTCTCAGGGCTCCCTGGTAAACAGGACTATTTATCTTTCAAAACTGAAACAGGAGCACCCCTCAAGCAGACACTCCAGGTAGAATTAGACAATCCAGGCAGAACTGTCTCATCTCTGCACAAACTTCTGTTACTCTTCTACTACAGCGGTAACAGGGGAATAGTCAGGCTAGACTGGACTGTGGCAGCATGAGCCCTAAATCTCTGACTTGACGTAACTTTTAAGCTTACTTCTTACCTTCTTGCACGTCTGGTACTGGTTGTAAATGTGGCGGCGTTATCAGACTCGGGGACCTGGGCTGAGAGAGGCTGTCTGATGGTGCTGCCATATTTACAGCTGGCATCCAGGGTTACCTTGATGGGGAAGAGAAAGTGTGGAGAATTCACGCCAACTTCTAAATGCCCTGGACTGAAGTGATGAAGTCACTTCTGTTTTTGGCCTGTTGGCCACAGTCGACCTAACCGCAAGTTGCACAGGTTGGGGTAAGTTAGGGCCGGGCATCAGCGGAGCGGCGGGGAGGCTGGGAGATACAGGAGTGCAGGTGGACAACTTGGGGAGCGTGACTTTCTCACACATAACCTGTAACAAGTTAGTGCTCTTGTTGACATGACTGCTTTCTCTATAACCTACATTTTATGTCCTCCAGGACTGGAAATTTCTCCTTATAAAATGTTCAGATATTGTGCACTGGCAATGAGTTTCATGTTCGAGAATTAGTATGTTGGCCCATAAGGAAAGAGGTAGAGAAGGGAAGAAAACACTTAACACATATGAGCTCATTAAATTCTCACAGAAGCGTAAGGCAGCATTGCTCGCTTCATTTTGCAGATAGGACTCTAAGGCTCAGATTACTTAAGTGAATTATCACAAAGTTGGAATTCCAACTCAGCCTGACTCTTAAATATATGCTACATTTAAAATTTTGAAGTGTCTCATTTCAGAGGAGATATCTGGAAAGACTAAAACAGAAAGGAATGAATTTCTCATGTGAAGTTCTCAAGGCTTAATTTACTCTGTAAGTAGGGGAAAGTTTGGTGTGTGTGACAAAGAACATTTGGGGAAGCTTTGAATCATAGAATCAGTGTGACCCTGCCCAGGGTTCGAATGCTCTAGTAGATTCCATGTTTAGTGCTCTGACAGTCTGACCTTTTGGTCCATCTGATAGCACATACAGTCTCATGAGTTTTTGGAGAGGATGAGAGGAGATCTGAGGTTTGTAAAGTGCCTTGGATCACGTCTGGCACAAAGCAAACACTCCAGATTGTTGGTTCTGTTCCTGCCTGACTTCTTCCTCTTCTTGGCTGCATAGACCCTTTGCTCATTCCGCAAAGCAAGTATTGCTTTTAGAGTCACATACAAAAATATCAGAGATGGCTGTTTTATCCGAAGGGAGTATGATAGAGTTTTAGATATGTGGGGGCTTTCATTTACAGGGAAGAAAACAGGTTCAAAGAGGAGGAAGTGGCTTCTTTGAGGTCATGAACGTGGCATTAGCAGGAGTGGTCCCGACTCCTGTTCAGCCTGCTTGCCTTCGCTGAGCAGTGAGCAGGTGCTCAGTGATAAATACTTGTCAGTGACTGAGCGATTAAGAAAGTTAAATTTCTTCCATTTGGTTGTGTGTGTGTTAGGGGTTGCTGAAGTCTGCGTGGGGGGAGAAGGAATCTCACTGAAGTAGTTTCAGCCTATTTGGTTCCTATCTTTAGAAAAATACTCTCCCAGCCAATGTTTTCAATAGAATAATTGCATTGTATTCATAACCAGTTCAAACTTTTTTCAGCAACTGTTTCTTTCCCATGTGAGAAACATGGTGAGCATTTCCATTCCATCTTGAAATAATATTTTCATTTTCGAGTCTAAACATAGTAACTAGGGTAAAGACTTAGTCTAAACTTAGCTGCTAATAGCCCGGGCTGTTAAATTTGTCATTACAATAATTCTTTTTTTTTTTCCTGAGTGCAAAACTATCGTGGAGTTGGATGAAACAGTCTTTTGTATGCAACTGAAGCTATTGGTTTTAGCCATGTAACTTCCAGAAAACAAAGAGGGCAGTACAGCATATTTTGCCTCTTATTAATAGATGACAGTCACATTTCCATTAAAGGGATGGCGGGGGTAGAGTGGGCTGCAATCACATTAGGTGATGGGCTGTATAACCAGGAGCCTCTGCATTTATTTCCAAGGTGACTGATGTCCCTGTGAGGAGGAGGGTATGCTATGGTGCATAGTCTGTCACCCACCATAATGTGGGAGGAAAGTAAAAGGCTTTCCTGATATTATTTTCTGACTTACTCTGCCCTCTATATGTGATGCCAAATTCAAAATTAAGTCACCTTCAAACGTAATGTTTTCTCCAACTTCCTTAAACTTGTATACCTAGAAAAAAAATTGAAGTGCATTTGTAAACGTCACCAGAAAGGAACATAATTTAGGAGGCTATCTAATGTGTTTCCTTAATTTGTTCCTGGAAAACACTTAAGTTGATCCAGGCAAGTTTCCTTAAACTTAAATGTATCTCACCTCTTGTAATGATAGAGTATCTCAAGCCTCTTCTAAAGAATATTCTGACATTCAGCATATTTCTGGAGGGGTTTGACTAACAAACCAAGTGGGTGTGTGAAGGGAGGTTATACTATGCAAAGGGGGGTCTGAGGGCCTAAGACTGCTTCTGGGTTGTAGATTATTTCCAAACTAAGGTAGAGGATAACCTGTCTTGGTTGGGATTGCTCAATTCTATTTGGTACCTTTTATACCATCTCTTCCACACCAAACTCCGTGCAATACAAAAAAAAGGAATCATTCTCTCATAGCTGTTCTTCCCTCTTTACTGGTCTGGAATTCCTTTGTCTGTTATTAAAATTACTCTTTCTCTCACCTGTGTGCTCACTGATTGACATTGAGGTGGGCTGTCCAGAGCCCCTTCAAGGGAGGACTTGCTGACCAGTGGAGGGAGTGCCGTCTCAGGCAGGATCTGGCTCTCAGCTCTTCCAGAGTTGGCCCGAGTGCAGAATCACCTTTCCTGAAGTCTCACCCTGCCAGAGCAATCCTTATCTCTTGACTGAGCAAGGTGGGAGTATCAAAGATGCCCAGCCTTTTCTGCCTGATGTGGTCAGGTGGGGAAACCTTGATGGCGTATGTTTGGATAGCTCCTCTCTAGGTTGAGCAGATTTTTGGTTGTGTGTCCATTTTGGATGAACTCCTCCCTCTCCTGAATCCTGCATCCTCTCTCTTCCTTTCACAGATGCTATTTCTTATATAGCATCTTTTATCCTAAACTTCATCTCATCATCTGTCCCTGGAGAACTTACCTTGTGACAGTCCTAACTTATTTAATCCCATATCCCTCCATCCTGTATACCTGGTTAAGCCTCACCTGGATAAACCCGACAACTGTTTGTCTGTTCCCAAGCAGATAAATAGGTCTGGAGGAAAAGATCCAACCTTGTGGATCCACTGTAAATTCCTGATCACCAGTCTCAGAAGGGTGCTCCACCCTGCCAGCTTATCCTACTGTGCATCCTTGGGGTGTGCTCTCTGGGATTCTCCACCTTTTCTGTTTATCCTCTAGTATCAAAACACCAGCACCCCTTTCTCTTAATTCTCAGTTTAGAGAGGAAGCTCTAGAAGATCTCACTTCATAGTTTGGCAGGGAGGAAATATGCATCTGATAATGCTTTCCATCTTCCCACCACCAAATGTGTAAAACTATCTGCATCCAGACACGTGCTCTCTCCTTTCCCTTGGAGAAGTGTCCCCTTCCTCATCTATGCCATTTTGCTCTTGATCTTGTTCACTGTTACTCTCTTTCTTTGGCAACACCAGTTTTTCTCTGTTTACTGGTTGATTCTCCAGAGCATAACAGTACATGTACTAGAGGCAGACTAGCATAGCAAGAGATAATTCATAGTAGAGATTAAAATTACAAACTCTGGAGTTGGACCACCTTGGGTTGAACACTGGCTCCAGCATTCACTGGGTGAAGCACGTTACACTCTCTCTCACTTCCCCTATCTGTAGGTTGGGGATTGTATTAATGCTTACTGTATAGGAATTTTGTGAAGTTTTGTAAATAAAATCAGGGAGTGCATTTAGAAGAGCACTTTGCACACAGTAATTGCAAAATAAGTAGTAGGAACTAGTAGTATTTCTATCTCCCACCTCCCTGCTCAAGCAGTCCAGGAAACTCTTCTGACATCTTCTCGATCCTACTTCACTTCTCCGTCCTTCTTCAGCACCAGAATTTAAGGGTTGTGCAGATCTCCACTTCCTCATGACCCATTCTCTTCCCAGTGAATGCTGGTTGGGCTTTATTTCCTACCTCTTTATTCACCACTCCTTGCCAAGTCATCTTTGAAGAGCCACCCATCCATCTCCACATCCATGGCATTGCCTCCTGCTTTCCAAGATCTCTCAGCATGTTTTAACATAGTGACCACACCACCTTCTTCAAACACAGACCAACACTGTTTTTTGTTTTATTACTCTGATGCCCTCGCCTACTGCTTTTCCAGGCACCTTCCCAGTGGCACCTTGTCTGATTCCTTTGCATTCTCCCCTTCTGTTTGTAACAGGGAAGAACAAACCTGACTCTGGACTGGATCTGTTTCTTTTACTTTAACCTTTGTATTCTAGTGCTTTTGTTACAAGTTAATCACTAAAGGAATGTTGCCTAAAGCTTAAATTATACTTAATGGCCCATCTCTGGGAACTGCGCCTCCCAGGTGATGAGCATTGAGCTAAAATACCTTTGTTTAGCTCACAGGAAACATCCTGACCAGGCCCACCTGCTAATGAATGCAGGGAGGAAGAAATTAACACATCCCCTCCGGAGGCTGACTGGAATCAGGAAATGTTTGACTTTCCTCCCTCCCCTTTTAGTATAAAAGAAGCCTGAATTCTAACTCAGGCAAGATGGTTCTTTGGGACAGTAGACCACCAACTTCTCAGTCTGCTGGTTTTCTGAATGGTCACTTTTCCTTGCCCCAACAACACGTCTCTTGATTTCTTGGCCTTCCATGTGGCAAGCAGCACGAGCTGGGACTAAGTAATGTGTACAGCCTTTAACTGTTGGTTTTTACCTCTTAACTTGGCAGTAGGTTCTTCTGCTTTACCTCAGTTATAATGTTTCTTCTATCTTATCTGTCCTTGCGGTTTTAATTTGTCATCCTGTGGGCTGTTGACTTGCCAGTTTTAAGATTTCCTATCCTGACCTGTCTACCACAACAAATTAGTTACAGATATGTGTATCCAACTACTTACTTGTTACCCCCACGGGGGTGGCCGAAACAAATGCTTCATCTTCCTCTCCACTTAAACCTGTTTCTCCTCTGATCTAGTCTAGGACTAGTCTCCTCTAGTCCATTTAGCAAATGGTAGTATCTAGTTGTTCAAGTCCCAAACAAGATACTCATACTGATTCTTTCTGTTATACTTACATCGAATTTGTCATTAAGTTCTGTTTCCAAAATATAGCCTCAAACTGTCCGCTTCTTTGCATCTCTGTCACTTCTGTCCAAGGTACTAATCTACTTGCTTAGAATCCTGGAAGAGCTTCCTACTTGGTATTCCTGTTTCTCCACTTGCCCCACTGAAATCTATTGCCACCTAAGCATAGATTTTCTATGCAGATTAAATTATCTCCCTTCTCTTCTTAAAATACTCCAGTGAATTCTCCTCCCAATCAAATAAAATCTGAACTTCCTTTCAAAGCTTCCTCCCTGTACTCTTCTTCAGCCATAGTATCAGTTTTCTTTCTTTCTTTTCCTTTCTTTCTCTTTCTTTCTTTCTCTTTCTTTCTTTCTCTTTCTTTCTTTCTCTTTCTTTCTTCTTCCTTCCTTCCTTCTTTCCTTCTTTCCTTCTTTCTTCTTTTTTCTTTCTTTCTTTCTTTCTTTCTTCTTCCTTCTTCCTTCCTTCCTTCCTTTCTTTCTTTCTTTCTTTCTTTCTTTCTTTCTTTCTTTCTTTCTTTCTTTCTTTTTCTCTTTCTTTCTTTCTCCCTCTTTCCTTCCTTCCTTCCTCCCTCCTTTCTCTCTTTCTCTCTTTCTTCCTTTCTTTCCATATGGAATCTCATTCTCACCTTATGGCCCTAGTACTTGCTTTTCTCTCTGCCTGGGGCACCCACTCTCCAATTCCTCACGTAGCTGACAACTGTTCATCATTTCTCAACTTAAACATCACCTCTCAGTGAGGCTTTCCCTGACCACCAATTCTGATGCTCCCCTACCCATTGTCAATATGAATCACATCATCCTTTTAATTTTACTTATGATGTTTATCTTCATGTGGGATAATGCTGTTTAATTTCTCATTTATTGACTGTTTTTACCCATTAGAATGCAAATTTCATGCAAACAGGGTTTTTGCCTGTCTTGTACACCCATTTATCTCTGGCACTCCTTAAGGGCTCAAATAAAGTTTTCAGATAAATAAACTGTAGTCCTTCCATCCTTTAGGCCTGGTTCTCATTTCAGCTCACCTCACCTCTCCCTGTCTGGCGTTCATTATTTGTTTCTTTTCTTAAGGTAAGACCTTGATACTTAATTTTTTTTTTTTCCTGGTGTAGTCTTAGCATTTCATGGTTCAGAGTCTCCCTTTAACCCAGTTGTGGATTGTCTCCATAAGCAGCTTTCTTGTTTCACTCCAATTTGGGAGCTTATTCTAACAGGACACTTTCTTAGGCCGCACTCCACCAAATTTACTCTTTTCCAGAGAACCAGAGCCGGGTACTAATCCCCGTGGCTTGAGGTAATGGCTGTCGCCTTGTGGTTCCAGGGAGCATTACAGTGTCAGGGATACATCTCAGGAACTGCTGCCAGGATGGCGAATGACCTAGTTAATGAGAAGGGATGATTTCCTCTTTCCCCTCGTTTCAAACTAAAACAGTGTTTGTGTTTTGAGAGTCTGCATACTCATGTTGTTTTAAGAAGAACAGTTATGTTTATTTGCTTACAAAGCCACTGTCCAGATGCATTCTCTTCAAAGGTCCTATGACAGAAGTGTTTGCAATGGCATTATTGCAGTGGTTAAAATGGCATTATCTATTACGAAACAGTTTATTTCCAATGACTTTACCATAGGTTTGTTTAACAGTTACCTGGCCAACTCAATGATATTTGCTGCTCAATGGCATTTGAATGACATTCATCATTTGAATTTAGATTTAAAGAAATCAATTGAGGGAAAATTTTACCACATTTTTAATCTGTTTGCAGATTTTATTAACCATTAAATCAGGTCCTTGCTTATAGTTAATTACATGGGTATCAGATAGATGGAGTTCAGGCTCTGTCTGCTCAAGGCTTCAGGGTAAGTGGTCCAACCTTGAGGCCCCAGAGAATCTGAGGCCCCAGATAGCAGTCTTCTCTTTTCCATGGCTTCTATTTCTTTTATTTTTTTTAGTTGCAATATAGTCAATGTAAATACTATACAAGTAACAAGTGTACAGTATCCTGATTCACAATTTTTAAAGATTCTACCCCATTTATAGTTATTATAAAATAATGGCTATATTCTCTTTGCTGTAAAATAAATCCTTGTAGCTTATTTATTTTATAGATAGTAGTTTGTATCTCTGATCTCCTACCTCTATCTTGCCCCTCCCCACTTCACTATCCGCACTGGTAACCACTTGTTATTTCTCTGTATCTGTGAGTCTGTGTCCTTTTTGTTATATTCACTAGTTTGCTTTATTTTTTAGATTCCATATATAAGTGATATCATATAGTGTTTGTCTTTCTCTTTCTGACTTATTTCACTTAGTGTAATACCTTTTAGCTCCATCCATGTTGTTAACAAATGGCAAAATTTCTATCTTTTTATGACTGAGTAGTATTCCATTGTAAATATGCCACATCTTCTCTATCTGTTCATCTGCTGATGGACACTTAGGTTGCTTCCGTATCTTGGCAATTGTAAATAATGCTGCTATGAACATTGGGGTGCATGTATCTTTTAGAATGAATGTTTTTTTTTTTCACGTATATACCCAGGAGTGGAATTCCTGGGTCTCATGATAATTCTATTTTAATTTTTCGAGAAGCAGTCCATGCTGTTTCCCAAATTGACTGCACCCCCACCAGCAGTGTATGAGAATTCCCTTTTTTCCATGTCCTCACCAACATTTTTTATTTGTCATCTTTTTGATGATAGCCATTCTGACAAGTGTGAGATGATACCTCATTGTGGTTTTAATTTGCATTTCTCTGATAGTTACCAATGTTGAGCATCTTTCCATTTGCCTGTTGGCCACCTGTAGATCTTTTTTGGAAAAATGTCTATTCAGGTCTTCTGCCCAATTTTTAATTGGATTGTTTGATTTTTTGATGTTGAATTGTTTGAGCTATTTATATATGTTGGTTTTTAACCCTTTATCGTTCATGTTATTTGCAAATATTATCTCTGATGCGGTAGGTTGTCTTTTTGTTTTGTTGATTGTTTCATTTGCTGTGCAAAAGCTTTTAAGTCTAATTAGGTCCCACTTGTTTATATTTTCTTTTATGTCCTTTGCTTTAGTAGACAGAATAAAAAAAATTCTACAATTCATGTCAGAGTGTTCTGCCTATATGTTTTTCTGGGAGTCTTAATAGTTTCTGGTCTTACATGTAAGTCTTTTTAATCTTATTTTTGTGTATCGTATGAGACAATGTTCTAATTTCATTTTTTTGCATGTAGCTGTTCAGTTTTTCCAACACCACTTACTGAAGAGACTGTTATTTCTCCATTGTATATTCTTACTTCCTTTGTCATAGATTAATAGATCATAAGTGTGTGGGTTTATTTCTGGGCACTCTGCTCTGTTCCATTGATCTATGTGTCTTTTTCCATGCCAGTACCATACTGTTTTGATTATTCTGCCTAAATAGTATAGTCTGAAGTCAGGGAGCATGATTCCTCCAGCTCTGTTCTTCTTTGTGATGGTTGTTTTGTCTATTCAGTATCTTTTATGTTTCCATACATATTTTAAAATTATTTGTTTCAGTTCTGTGAAAAATGCTGTTGATATTTTGATAGGGAGAGCATTGACTCTGTAGATTGCCTTGGGTTGTATGATCATCTTAACAATATTAATTCTTCCAATCCACGAACATGGCATATCTTCCATCTGTTTGTATTGTCCTCAGTTTCTTTCATCAGTGTCTTGTAACTTTTCAAGTACAGGTCTTTTACTTCCTTAGGTAGATTTATTCCTAGGTATTTTATTCTCTCTGATGCAATAGTAAATGTGATTGTTTTCTTAATTTCTCTTTCTGATAGTTTGTTGTTAGTGTATAGAAATGCAACAGATTTCTATATATTAATTTTGTATGATGCATCTATACTGAATTCATTGATGAGCTCCTGTAGTTTTCTGGTGGCATCTTTAGAATTTTCTATGTATAGTACCACCTGCAAACAATATCACTTGCAGGCAATGACAGTTTTACTTTTTCCTTTCCAGTTTCATTCCTTTTATTTCTTTTTCTTATCTGATTGTTGTGGCTAGAATTTCCAATACTATTTTGAATAAAAGTGGTGAGAATAGGCATCTTGCCTTGTTTCAGATCTTAGAGGAAATGCTTTCAATTTTTCACCATTGAGTATGATGCTAGCTGTAGGTTTGTCATTTATGTCCTTTTTATGTTGAGATATGTTCCCTCCATGCCCATGGCCTCTATTTCTAATGTCATGATTCCTCTTGTGGGTTTCTTGGAGGTACTTGCCAATTGTAAACACTCTTAGACCTTGCATATGTTTACTCAGTGCCTACTTCTGGTAATACCCTTGTTTTCCACACTTAACTACCCAGGCACCACACTACTTCTTGCTTCTCCAACTGTGGTGCTGTCTAGCCACTGAGGTTTTTTAAATGGGAGATCAGCTCATCACCCTGTGGAAAACAACCATTTTAGAATAGGTAATTCATTTGCCCTGTGCATTTCTGGCAGGAAAGATTAGCTCCTGGGGAAGAAACATGAAATCAAGTCCTCTAGGGAGAACCAAACAGATGGTCTCCCAGTTATCATTTTAACTGTTGGCTAAAGCAGACCCTCACTCATAACCCAACTGTACTGACAACAATAATAATTATTATCATTATAAACATTAAAGCAATTATTTAGAATTTACAATATGCTGGGCAAAAGTACAGTGTATGTTACATACATGATTTCATTTTGTTCTCAAACAACCCTATGAAGAGATTCCATTATTATCAACTCTGTGTAGCAGATTAAGATAATAAATATGGAGGGGTTTAGTGACTTGGCCCTGATCACACAACTGGTGATATTAGGGCCAGGATTTTAATACAGATGGTGACTCCACAGTCCACATACTTAATGACTCCAAAATTCTCCCTCATAGTGCTATTCCTTCTAACAGTGTTGTGGGTCTTTCCTTCTTGCAGGTCTATGGCTGGTAAGTCTTCAAGAGTTATATCTAAGTTTTTGCTGCATGTTCATTGTGGGTTGATTTTTATTTGCCAACAGAGAATCCAGATGATATTTACAAGGCAGTGGTGATCAGAATAATAGAGAGGTTTGGCTTTTTAGGTCACAATATTAATCACAGAAGATATTTATTGATGACATGCCAAGCATTGTGTTAGCAACACCACACAAATCTGCCCAAATTCTTCCAGCAATACTGAGAAGTAAATGCTATTATATTCATTTTTAAAATAAGAAAATTAGCCTTAGGGAGGGTAAATGATTTACCCAAAGTGATAGCTTTTGGGTAAAACTCACAAAAATAGTAAGTGGAATCAAATAAAATGTGTATATAGACCTGTCCACATACTAAATTCATGTTATTTCTACTATATTAAACAGGAGTGTTTTGAAAGATGGCACTGAATAAGGGTTTGAAATTATGGAAAGTCCAATAGATGGAATCTAGGAAATAGCTATAATACCAAAAATATCAATAATAGCTTCCAAGGATATCACTGGAAGAAGAACAGGTATCTTTGCTTTTCTGGGAAAGGTAATGGCCATCACTTTGTAGCCTGCCATCCAACTGGGTAGTGATTGTTAGTGAGGATACTTTATCACATGTGTTTGCTGTATGTATTTTTGTTTTACTTATTATTTGCCTGATATAATGGATTTTGTAAATGTCCTTCTTAAGGACATTTACAAAATGCAGATAATATCCCTCAATTCATTGGATAGTTATGTGCTAGCCACAATAACGGGATTGTCACAGGATTCAAAGCATGACACAGCAAGAAACATGTGTGCCTTGGACCAAGGGGTATCTAAGTTAAAATTCTGCTTCCTGCACTTAATGTGTAACCCAAGGCAGAACACTAAAACTGCCTTCAAGTCCTAGTTTTCTCATTTGTACAGTAGGATAGTGTGTCTATCTCACAGGGTTGTGGTAAGGATTGAATGAGAGACCTTAGCATGGCACCTAATTATCTTTCTTCTCATTTCCTTCTCTTTGACAGAGAGTATAATACAGAGAGGAAATAAGACAATTCCAAAATCATTGTAATGGTTCACAAAAAAAAAAAGTGAAACATCATGGCATGCCTCAATTTTTGATGGATTGAGGTGGTGAACAAATAAATTAATGAAAAATAGGAATTATAAAAGTAAATGCATTGTGGAATACTCACACAGTAGAGTTCTGCTCAGCAATAAAAAGGAACAAACTATTATTACATTCAATATAAAAGAATCTCAAAACATTATGGTAAGTGAAAGAAGCCAGGAGTAATAGAGCACATACTCCATTTATAAGAAATTCTGTAATAGGCAAAACTATTGTGATGGGCATCATAACAGTGGCTGCCACTTTGGCAGAGAGTCTTGCTGGAAAGGGGCATGAAGGAACTTTCTGGTATGGTGGAAGCAGTCTATGCCTCAGTTGGGGTGGTGGTTGCCTGCGTCAAAACTCAGTAAGCTGAACACCTAAAATTCGTACATTTTGTATATGGAAACTATAACAATTAAAAAAATACAAGTCTATGAAGATTTGGAAGGGAAGAAAATTAGTCTAGTGGAGGGGATAAGGAAAGTCTGTTTGAAGCATTCATGTAGGAGCTAGAATGATTGCGTGTTGAACAGAAGCCGTGGAGAGGCATTCCGGGTAAGGACTTGCAGGAGGAAGAGCATGAGGAGAGGAAGTCTGGTGGGGTGGGTATTGTTGAGGTGATGGCCGGGGCAGATTATAAAAGGGCTTACATACCGGTCCGAGAGGTCTTACTTAATTCATTGGGTAACAGAAGGGCCACTGGAGAGTTTCAGTGTAGGGGACTGGTATACTTGAAGCAGTGATTTAGGGAGATTATACTGACAGTTACCTGCTGACTAACTAGAAGGCAGAGCTGACAGAGGTGTCAGGCTCCCCATAGGAGACAGTGGAAGAAAGACTGCAGAGGGGAGGCTGTATCCTGCTTTTTAGGAGGGAATAATGTGCTACTCATAGCCTACAGGTAATTTTTCCAGTAGGCAAAGCCATCACATATTTCCTTAATAGCTTTTACCCGCTTTCCAGTTTGTGAGATAGCAAGTGTGTCAATGGCTTTAGCTGATTTCATTCAACAACACTGACATCTGTCTGCTTTTGAAGTCTGAAGAAGGGAAAACAGTCTCCAGCATGTAGTGATGCAGGGGAATTACTAAAAGTGCAGCTGGTTGAGTGTCACGAGATCTTATAAGCTAGTACTTTCCCCTGATAAAGTTGTTATACATCAGAGTTTGGATATTACATACTTCTAAGCTCCGGTTCTGGGGTGGTTTTGTTTTTTTTTTTTTTTGATATCTAAGAAATGATAAGATTTGGGTATCATGACTCATGCTAATTTCACAGGAAATTGATTTATAAACAATACCACTTTAATTGAGAAGAAAAACAGCTGAGAAGCAGAGCCCCAAACAGGTAAATACTAATTGGCTGGGAGAAGGGTCAGGGAAGTATTAGGACTCTCCAGGTAAGGAAAGCCCACTGTAGAAACTGAAGGTACCTTTCTCCTTGCAGCTAATACACAGGTGCTTTATTATGTGACCCAGCCACTCTTAGGCCCGCCTTTAGGTAAGAAACTGGTGGTGCGGGAACAGGAATTGTGCAAAGTCCATCCTAGAGTGTCCGCTGTGGTGTGGCAGCCACATCGAGCGTAGAAAGGCAGCAATCTGGGGGTTACTGTCTAGTGTCAGTGGTGTGGACACTGAGAGCTGAGCCTTTGCCCCATGAAGCCACAGTGCTGTCTTCATTTGATTTGCCTTGAAATGTAATTTTGTTTGTTATTCCTGTCAGCAGAGCCACCACCCAGCCGTGAAGCTGTTTGTCTGTACGTAGTTACTCCTCTGCACATGCTTATATGGAAGATAGGGAAATGTAAAGGATTAAAGACTTTCTCTGTAACATCTAGATTTTTAACCTCCAGGGAAATCAGGGATTCATGCAGTTCTAGAGCTTGAATAAAATTTTAGAAACCATTTCTTTTAACTCTTCTCATACTTCCTAGAAAATTAGTTTCCCCAGGATAAGGGACCATACCTTATTTAATCTCTCTTTACCCCAGCCTGACGTGGTCACTGCCAGGCATCAGCACATACTCAGTACTTGCATTTTGAATGAATAAACCATCTAGTTCTTGCACGGCAGGTCCCTGGCAACGTACTTTGCTAGGCCAGGTCTAAGTCCTCCAGCATGCCCGGTAGACCTCAGTAACTGATCAGGTTGGTGTTCTCTTTGCAGCAGATCCTATACATGACCTCTGAGCTCTTCTCAATATAGTCACCTGGAGTTGGCATGAAAATGAAACAGTTTGCCATTTCTGAAATCTAGCATTGTCCATAGAGATGAGAAAACTGAGATCTGAAAATGTTAACTATTTTAAGAAGGATCACTAATGGCTGGTTAGTGACAGAATCAGGAATACAGTTCAAGCTTTAGAGTCCTAGACTAGTATTTTCCACATACTTTTTCACGTTGCCCATTCATTTTTAGTAGGTCTGATAATCAGGAATGTTTTGTCTTTGAGCAAGCTAAGGATTTAGTATAATTAATGGAAGAACTGAGTGATATAGGGGTCCAAGGAGCCATACATCTTAATTAAGTAATATATTAAGGGGCTAAAATGCTCCACTGTACTGTTGTTGTGCTGCTATGAAAATTATCATGAGTCAGGCATTAAAGGGACATCTCACTAAGTAAAAACTCTGAGTTGTTTATCCTTGGACCAGTAATGAGGAAGTTTATTCTAACAAGAACCATATAAAACTTGCTAATAAATTTAAGTATCTAAACCAACATATCTGGATGTCAAAGAAAACACAATATTTTCCAGTGCTTTTGCAATTAATTTTTACCAAGTTTATAAATTATAAATCCTCTTGTCTGGAAACTGACAGCATCTTTCTGATAACCATGCTTGTACAGAATGGCCTTGGCTGTTATTGATTGGAGAAGTGATAGACATGAGATAAGCTGGCCAGTTATATATCAGAACCTTAGAAGTTTGATCTCTGAGTGAAAGTTGGGAGTTGAGTTGTACAGCTGGTAGAGTTTTAGAAGGAAAGCCCTTAGAACCTCCTAGTGTATTCTCTGGAGGTATCTGATTCTCCATCTTTTCTCAGACCTAGTTGCTCTGCTTTTTTTTTTTTTATTTTTTATTTGAGTTACGTGATATCTCTAACAATAAATTCCATTTTCCCCTTAAAATTTCTTGAAGAATTTCATTACTTACAATTCTCTCAAAACAAGGAAAAACTAACTCATACATTAAAGACAGTTATCCCATCCATCTTATGTTTCCTACTCATCTACTTTACTTCTTTATGTGGACTTTTCTGGGATCAATCTTTGGGCCCCTTCTCTTTTATATCTGAACCTGCTTCTTTAGTAGTATCATCCAGACTCATGATTTTAAATATCATCTATATGAAGATGATTCCAAAATTTAAATCTATACTCCAGACCTCTTCCTTGACCACCAGACTCATAAATCCAAATGCCAGTTTATCCAATCAGATGTCCAACTGAAATGTTAGCCTTATCATGTCCAAAACTAAATTCTTAGCCTACTTTCCATAGTCCTTCCAGTCCAGTTAATTGGAACTCCTGCTGCTTGGAGTGGTCCTTGCTGCCGCTCCTCCAAAACTCCACATCCAACATGTTAACAAACTCTTCACATCTAAACCTTTAAACTGTGCCCCAAATCTGATGACTTCTCACCGACTTCCCTGCTTTGACTTAGTCCCTTCTAGCGTCATCTCTTGCTTAGTTTCTCCAACAGTCTTTTTCCACCCTTGTTTCTGTTCAGTCTGTGCTCAGCAAAGCAGCTAGGATGATGTTCTGTTAAAAATGAAATGACGTCATGTGAGAGACTGGACGCCAAAGTCTTCACACTATTTTTTTTACATCTCATTACCTGGCTTACACTACCTCTTTGACTGTATCTTTTCCTACATCCTCCTCACTACCTCTGTTCCAGATTTGCTAGCTTCTCTGCTCCTGAACATGACCTGGCATTCTTCCACTCAGAAGAGTTGTAATTGCTGTTTCCTTTGCCTGGAATACTCTTTCTCTAGCTGGATGGTTTGCTCCCCTCCTTCTCAGTGAAGCCTTCTGTGACCATCCTATCTGTACTGCAACCTTCTCTCGCACCTGTGGAATTCCCTATACTACATCCTTGCTTTATCTTTCTCCGTAGCGTTTACCATCTTCTAGCGTATTATGTATTTTATGTATTTTCTGTCTTCCCCCTAGAATGTAAACTCCAAAGGAGCAGGGATTTTGTCTATTCTTTTTTTTTCACTGCTATGTCTCCAGTGTCTATGAGTGAATTACTCACTGATGTATTCTGTCATCAAAGGTTGTGATACTTCTCCGCTTGGTCCCACTGTATTAGCAATGACCTCAGGTAAGTAGAGATCAGGTTTTCTATAAAGAATTTAATAGGTTAGTTTTGTCTCACTAGCCCACCCTGTCATTGCCTCAGTTTAGCCTAGATGGGTAAGTTTATTTTATTTTTGAAAGTCATTGGATATGAGCAGAACAGGGGCTTAAGACAACAGGCCTAGATTCTTATTCTGTCTCCACTTGAAGTTATTAGCCATCAATTTGATGTTCAGCCTCTCCAAACTTCACATTTATATTCTATAAATAGGATTAAAACTACCCACTTTTTTACTGAGGCCTAACAGTTATTTTTAAGGTCTGGCACATGCCTGATAGGTAATAGATGTTCACTTAGTAAATGGTGACAATATTAGTAGTAATACTGGAATTCTATTTCTTGGCGATAAATCAGAGTTAAAATATATGTGTGCCATAAGTTTGCAGTTTTTGAATTAGGGTCCAGGAGGAGTAAAGTGAACCTTGGATGTTAGGTGACCAAGGATGTTCTCTGGACCAATCTAACTTGATTCAAACCTTAGGTCTGCCATTTCCTAGATGGGTAATTTTGAGTACATTATTCACTCTGAAACTCAGTTTCCTCATTTTGAAAATAGAGATCATAATGGGGTCCTGCCTCACTGAGTTGCTATGAGGATAACATGAATTATTGCAAATAAAATATTTACCGTGGTGCCTGGCATATTGCAAGCATTCAGTAGATATCAGCTGTTAACAACAGAATGCCTGAAATCATGTCAGTTTTGCACTTGATAGTAGAACTAGCCATTTAGACCATCATGGTCCCTTAATAAATATTAGTCAAGTAAATCTGTTAATAAATTCTGATACATTTAAGCAACCCATGTTTATAAATACACAAACATGCATTATTTTGCCCCACTAAATGTATACTCTAGAGCATATACTGGGTAGTAGCTTGGTGGACCTACTAATAAATGACTTGCATTTTTCTTACCAGGTTCACAGAGCTCATGGCTTAAATTCATATCTCTAGAAAAATTATCACAGATTACCTGTCAGGGCTCTTCGGGGCTGCTTGAGAAGACTGAACTCACAAAATAGTTAAGTACGCTCCGGCCAAGGGTTCACTGTGCTGTGCTTCGAGGTGATGGCCATCTCACCACCGCCTCGTGTGGCCTGAGACATTTGTGATAACTGGCTTTTTCTCCCTTTGCTTTTCCAGCATTATCAGTCCACTAGAAATAATCTATTTTGAAAAGATGATGAACAACAGGCCATGGAATAAATTAGCATAAATAAATGAAACCAAAACGTGATGAGTGTTAATAATAAGGTCCCAGTTGGATTTGACAGCAGATGAAGCAACATCCAGAATATGAAGGCAACTGGCTAGGGCATCTCTTCTGTTTCTCAGAAATGAAGGCAGCTCATGTCAACCATTTACTGGCACTAGATACCTTCTTGCAGGAAAAAAAAGTATCAAATGTAGCCAGCGAATTCACACTTGTACTATTTCCTTATGAAAAAATCCATAGCCCTCTTAAGAAATAAAATTAATATTAAATATTCCATTGGCTGAATCCCACGCAGACACTAATGGGAATCTGAAAAGGCCCTGCTTTTGGTAAGCAGTCTTGAGTGTTTTTTTTTTCTTTTCATAATATTGAAAAATATGGATCTGGTTCTGTTCTCCTCTATGAATCTATCCTATACTCTTTGCATATAAATGGGTGTATTTAGATAACTTATCAAAAAATGGACAGTAGAGCTCAGTTTTCCTAAAAACTTCCTTGTCCAGGTGCATAGGCAGATAGCCAGCCATAATCTAAATGAAAGCAAGTTTCAACATCAAATATGAGCTCCAATGTAATGGTGTTGCCTGCCAACTTCATCTCTAATCTCTGCTGGTCTACAAGTCAGCTTTAGTATTTGAAGTTCCTCTCTTGTATTTATTTCATCAATATTATTGCTTATTATCATTAATTATCCATTGTAATCAATTAATAATTAATAATAATAAAGAAGCAACCGAATAGCAGTGGTTCTCTCTCAGCTCGTTACCACTTTGATAGCCCCATCTTTTATGCTGTACTTATGCCTAACCAGACTTTCTGACTTTTCTTCCTCTGATGGCTTTAAGCCCTTCAGTACAAAAGCTAACAGTGATCCCTAGTGCATTTTATCCTTTCTCTGATGGACTATTGCTCTAATTAATCAAATGTTCCTTTGAATTATCTTTCTGCTATCTTGTGTTACAGGCAACCATTCTCAAGTTAATGTCATCTACTGATGGCGTGAACACACTTTTCATGCTTTTATTGTGATCGCTTTTAAGGGTAAAATAATTATCTGTGTTCTAGGAGTATTTCCTTCCAAAGAAGATTCAGAGAATAATCCTTTAGACACAATTAACCATTTATGTAACACATATATTTTACCATCAAAACCAAATTTAACCAACCTTTATCAGGTTCCTCATCAACTGATCACTTGTTAATGTGCACCCATTGAAATTGTAGCATGTTCCAACAGGAAAAAACAAATTATACTATCAAACTAGGTAGTTAACGCTGTCATTACAGTAAATTTGGCAATACTCCAAAGCTCAAATCAGAAAGATAAGTACACTCAATATTATGTTGTGTGAGAAACAGCCAGCAGAACTAGGTAGGGTTAGATAAGGTTAGGCTGAAAATGAGCCACTTTGGCAAGTACAGGGCATTAAGGTTGATTGCAAACATTTGGAGTGCTGTCTTACAGAGAAGGAGTGGTCTTATTCTGCACTGACATAAAAAGCAGAGTGAATACCAAGTAGTGACAGACACGTGTCAGACATATTTCATGAAGGATTTCAGAAGAGATAGGAAGAATGTAGACTTCTCGAATATGAGATGTAGTAAGCAGGAATGGTGGTAAGTTTCTTGTCAATCCAACATCCAAAAAGTGACATGAAGATTATTTTCTGAGGCTCTTATAGAAAGCACTTAAGCCTCAAAATGGAGGTTTTACCACTGACCAGTGTTTCCTCTAACCCTGGTGATCCATGGTTCAGTGAAGTATGTTGCATATACCCTTGTCTGTAATTTACTCCTCAATGTCTTGCAACCTGATTGTGCTCATTATTACTCAACTTCTTTCTCCACTGAAGTTGCTATGTTAGATTGCATTCATTTCCTGATTCTTCACCCACCCTGTATCTACACTCTTTACTGTGTGATTTTTGCAGTTTCTACTGTTAAAGCAGAATATATTTCTCTCTCCAACTTGAGTTTGACTATGTGGCTTGCTGTGGCTGAGGTGCTATTAGGAGGCATGATGTGGCAAAAAAAATCTTAAAATTTTTCGTGTGAGTGATTGGGCTTACCTTCTTGTGCTCCTTGTATTTCCATAAGAATGACATGCCTGGGCTGGCTTACTGGTCCCAGGGGGAGGAGGAAAGACATATGGAGCAGGTCTGAACCGTTCTGTTGATCCCAGCCTAGGTCAGTTGATCCACAGCAAAGCTGCTTTTCCTGAAAATTGATTATTGTTGTTTTAACTGCTGAATTTCTGGATGGTTCATTATTGTAGCTTTTTTGAGCCAGTAGCTAACTGGTACCAAAATTGGTACCTAAAAATAGGGTGCTGTGATATTAAATACTTAAAATTTGTGGCAGGAGTTCTGGGACCCAGCAAGTCAGTGATGATAAAACAATTAGAGGAGGCTAGATAAATGGCACCCCACCCTCTGTAGTGATGAAATTAGTCAAATTGTCTATTATAATAACTGGCGAGATAGAAAATATACATAGATGAATTTTTGTTCTTGTGAAGAACTCTAGGCAAAATGTTGAATGTATATTCTGGTTTCCTTTACTTGTGTTTGGTTACAGTACTTTAAGAAAGTCACGAGTTTATGAAGGTTCTGAGCAGATTGTAAGCAAAATTTAGAAGGAATATAGAATCCATAACCTCTTGGATTGGAAAATAAAAGAACGTCTTATCTCCAGTCTCTCCAGACAGCAAGAGAATCTTCAATTCTGATGAATCCTAAGGGTGAAGATAAAATCTAGAGAACAGCTGATAGGTGCAGGGCCTCCAAATGAAGACCACCAGAGGTTATTACGATAGGTAGGTCCTGTAGGTTTATGGTACTGTAGGTCTTTGTCAAGATCTCTGAAAAAATTTAGGGTGCTACTTTTAGATTCTGTTTGTTGGAGCAAAGAGCTTTTGAATGTTAAGGACTGTTAAGGCTATGAACCCACAGCAGCCTAATATGTCCAAAATACATAATTAAGTCAGGTGGTTTGTCCTACATGGCAGCCAGTAGCCACATGTGGCTAAAATTAATTAGTCATTAGTCATACTGCCTGTATTTTTAACTACTCCATCATTACATGTGGCTCATGGCAACCTTAGTGGCCAGTGCAGATAAAGTGTATTTCCATCATTGGAAAGTGCAATAGGATGGCTCTGGCAGAGCTATCTAATAAAAGCCCACTAAATGTTTTAGAGAACTCAGTTATCTTGTTTACTACCATTCTGGACTAAAAGATAGGGAGACTGTTCAAAATGTTAAGAAGACCAATTGGATCTCCAACATTTTTTCAGGCAGGCCATGGAAATGTCTTATCTTTCAATGCACTCTTCATAAGTAGCCAAAGAGGTGTGATGGCAAAGCAGGGTGCTTCAGAGGTCAGAGCCAGGGAGAGCAAGTGCCTGATAAGTATTCCCTGCCCCCAGAACAGAAGAACCAGAGTTCTGCAGTGTGATTTTAGAACTGCAGTGCTCAGATGACTGCTATTTCATTTCCCCTTTTGGGACAGGAGTGTCTTTGCTGTTATCTTGCCCCTGTTTCACTACTGCATATTGATTCGTGTAGGGTAGGTAACTTATCTTTTTAGACAGTGTCTTTAGATCAAGAGAAGTCATGTTTGAGTGTGATAGATCACAAGATCTTGGTAGAGTTTAACGCATAATTGGATAAAAATTTTGTGCTTTCTTTGATGAGGCTCCATGCATTTTGCATGTGAGAGGGATGTGGGTAATGGGAGCAGGGAAGGCAGGCTGTCACAGATTACTTTATTGGCCCTAATGCTGCTTCCCTCCCTGTGTCCAGGTCTTTGCTCTGTGACTTTGTAGTTTCTGTAACTAAGAATGCAGAATATATTTCCTCTTCCTTTGATCTAGGATTCAACCATATTACTTGCTTTGGTCAGTGAAATGTTACTAAGTACAATAAGACCAAATGTTTGAGAGTTCTTCTGTGATTGGGTTTATCCTCTTGACCCCTGAGATTGCCATGAAAATAATGTTTCTGGACTAGCTTGATGGTCCCAGGAAGTAGGTGAGCAGAAACGAATGGCTCCAGCTGAGTTCAGACTAGATCAGCTAATGTTCTAGCAACATGCAGATGAGGGAGAATCAGTGACTGTAGTTTTAAGCCTTTGATTTGATGGTTGTTTTTCCTGTTGCATTTATGTGTCAGTTGGGAACTGGTAAGAGTCACAAGTGATCTCTTGTCTATTGAATTCAATAAGCTTTTCTCAATCTTTATCTAAACTCCCTGCAATATTTGTTACTCTGACCACTCCCTCTTCTTATAACTTTATTTCCATGACCCACTTGTTGTCCATATGCCTACTTTTATGGTTGCTCTTTCTTAGCTTTTCTTTGTGGGATTTTTTTTCCTGCTTTTTCTTCAAATCCAGGTTCTGTGCACTCTTAACTTTGTCTCTTTTTATTCCACATAGTATTCTTGGTGATATGTCTGTCTCCTTGACTTACTTCTCTCCTAGCCACTTACAATGCCTAGATCTCTGTGTCCTACCACGATCCCTCTGTGCTCTAGAATATTTAGCCATTGATGGGCTGCTTTAGCATGCACGCCTCACTGAATTTGTCTAAAGGCAAATTCCTTGTCTTCATCCTTATAGGCACCACTTCCTGTGTTTCTTAGATCAGTGGATAGCAGCATCGCATAACTAGTTTTTCAGGCCAGGAACCTGGGTGACTTGAAACCTCCTTCTCCCTCACTTCCTACATCTGATTAATTGCAAAGTCCTGTCAACTCCGTCCATTTATATATTTTGTTTGAATTCACTTCATGTAAACCCTCTAGCCTCTGTTATTCTAGGTCTCTGTTATCTGTTGCCTAGACTTCCACAACTTTTAACTGTTTTCATGCCTCCAATTTTGTATTCATAAAGTCCTTCTTTTCACCACTATCAGGCTGATTGCTTATATTAATTAGGGTTCTTTGGTGGCAAGCAAGAGAAACCATCTCTGGATAACTCAAGTGAAAAGATGATGTATTGGAAAGAATTAGAAAGATATGTGGAAGTTTAAAAATAGAAAGATAATTTAAAGAGTCATGTTCTGAACAGGTATAAACTAATTGCTATCAGTGAGAACTACTCGATAGGTTTGTCTAGGCAAGCTTGTTAAAAATGAAAAAAAAAAAGTTTTTTCCTTGACTTGGCTGGGATTAGGTGTTTCTTTTGTTGACGGTGATTATCGTAGAGTAGTGGAAGGAAGGATGCGACAGTTGGAGCCTCCAGTGGCTCTTTCAGTTTCTGAGGACGGGAGAGCTTGGAATTACAATCTCTCCAAGACTGTGCCCTGTGAGAGAAAGGTCATTCCCAAAGAGGAAATTAGTGTGTTGTTAGGAAGAGGGAATGAATGCTGGGTGGCCCTAAATAGCTTAAACAATTTTAGTATTTCTTCATGTCCCTCAAGGTAAATCCCATATTCCCTAACATGACAGGTGAAGTGTTTCCTGAGATCTTCTTATATCCTCAGACTTACAGAACATCAAAATCATTAAAGTCAGAAGAACAGTCAGACAGACTAGTTATACCTCTTCTAACAAGCTGAGTCCTCGTTGGTTCTGGGTCCTTGGCATCTGCTACCTCCCAGGCATGCCCCCAGCTATGCCTAGCTAACTCCATCTAATCCTTTAGAACTTACCAAAATTAATCTCTTCCAAATACTGAGATGGCATACTGTGTCCCCATGAGCTCATGCAGGCCCTTGGGCTTGCTTCTAGCATAGGGCTTATCATACTGAGTTTTAGTTGTCTTTTAAATGTGATTCCCACTCACATTTGTATTCCCAGTGGCTCACACTTTTGTAGTTGGCACCTAGTACACACTCAATAAATTTGTGGGAAGTTAAAAAATATGTTTCTTATTTCATTGGAAGATTATTTGCAAGCACCATTAAAATGGTAGTAACATTAACCACATGGCAAAGATGCAAGATAGTAAGGCTTTGAATTAATGAAATCCACCCACTCTGTCCTCATTAATCACACTACAACATTGTGTTCCAGGTTCCACAGGTGCAATGCTTACATTTAATTGCACTGATCAAACTCTCCTTATGCTGAATTCCTGTATATATCATCCTCTGGGTAGGATCAGCTGAGCAGTTTCAAATCCATTTGTTTCAAAATCCCAGGAGGACTCTGTGTTCTTGTGTGACTTTGTGTTACTTCCTGATGACTCATGGAGTATAAGAGCGATGAAAGTAGATGCTGCGTAAATAGATTCTCCTGGGGAGAAAATTCCTCTTTAAATCAATTTAATTTTCCAAGTTTTTTGAAATGTGAGCTAAGCATGTTTCATTTTTCTTTTAAGGAGTTCAAACCTCCTAGCAAATACCTGGTCCCTTATTCTTAAAGCATTCTTAAAGCCTGAAATGACTGGCTTCAGCTTCCAGGTTTCCTAGTTCCCTGTAGTTTTGTGGGTAAAGGCTAGAATCCATTTGTTCTGTTTTTATAAAACAGATCAGAAAGTAACAATAAAGAAAATGGATACAAATAATGTGGATTTCTATAGAACGTGTTTTTGTTATAGAACTGAAAATTCTTTCCCATGTATTATATTATCATATTATTTGTTTTGTCAACATGACATAAATGTAGAAATAAAATGGTTGGGGATGCAGAGGCATAAGAAAAAATAATTCCATTGTCAGTTCTCCAGGCTTATCCTCCTGCTGATAATCTCCAAAACATGCTGCTGTCCCATTCACATTTAAAATGTTGGCTCATGATCATTTGAATATCACAATGCGTATACTGGCAAATTGCTCTCAATTTTTCTCTGGTTAGTATGCTTTAGAATAAGAATGGCTCCCAATTGACCAATGTTATGTTTTGAATACACACTGTAATAAATCAATTTGCACAGGCAAACATTGACTTCTCTTACTGATTTGATTTTCTGAAACCTACAGAATAAAGGTCGGAATTCATTAGCTTGACTCTAAGGCTTCTGCCATCAGATCCCCTAAGCATTCCCTAATCTCTCTGCTCCAACCAAGCCCTTTACAATGTATATTCACTGAATACTAGTCCTTTAAAATATTCTGGGAAGGAAATGGGTTCCATAGTAAAATAAGTTTATTAATGGCTGTATACTACATTACCCTCTTAAGGATTTATAATGCAAATTAACTTATCAAAAGCTCTGAGAAGTCTTTTAACAAAGATGCTGGTTCCATTTTGTCCAGCCCAGTGTTTCCCAGTGTTTTCCAAACTTTTGTTGATCAGAGGTTCCCATCTCGCATACCTCTAACTTCCCAAGGAAAGGGTTGCATTCCATGTTTTGGAAAACCTTGCTTTGGCTACACTGAATTGTGCCCAGAAGCTTCCTATGTCCATTCAGTCTCTCACCCTGGAATATTTAACCCACCATTTTCAAATATCTTTCAAAGCTAAGGCTATGTGCTGTCCATCCTCTTTCCTGATCTTCCTAAGAAGATGTGTCCTCTCCCACTTCTGAATTCCCATGACATTTTTGATATAACTCTCTCATACGGCACCACTGATTTCTCTGCATTGAACAGTATGAAAGCTAGTTTAATTGCTTTCACTGGATTGGGCTACCTGAGGGCAGAGCCTAATTTTAATCATTCTGTCATCCGAAGTATAGATGCTATTTCATACATAGTACTTTTTCTAGGACGTAAAGGATGTTGAGCAAACAAAAGAACAATGGAATGAATGAATGAATGAATGAATGAATGAATGATTAACTTTTATACATCAATAATCAAATGTCACTTTTAATGTTAAGGCTAGATTCAACTCTCTAAAAATAATTTTGTTGATGGTATGCAAAATGACAATGTACAATTTAATGACGTTGATACTTGATTGACAGTTGAATTTACACAGGGATCAGCTGTCAGTTAGCAGCCTTGCCCCTCCACTTCAGGTCTAATATTGTTGCCTATCTCTTTATGAACATAAATCTTTAAAAACCAAACATCTTAGTCTGGTTTTCAGGGATCTCCTGTAACAGGCTCCTGTTACTGCAGTCTTTGACTGTCTTCAACAGTGAAGTCTGTTCTGAAAATGTCTCCTCATCAAATGGATGCTCTGTCCCTTCTTGCCTTCATGCTGCCTTCCATGCTGTACACTCTCCTTGAATACTTTTCATTCTCCTAATCGCTTAGCTTTACCTACTCATTGTTCCAGGCCTCGGTCCAGTCCCAGGTTCAGAAGGAAGCCTTGATCACTTCAGGCGTCTCATCTCCTTTGACACACAGCATGACAGATCTTAAGATCTTGTATTAACGATTAGTTACCATTTGTCCATCTTTTCCCCAGCAGGCTTCAAACATCTGGAGGGCAGGAATGTTTTGTTTGTCCATTTTGTTGCTTCAGCAAACGATAATAATAATACTGACATAGCATTTAGTGGGTGTTTACTGTGTCTCAGCCACTGTTCCTAGCACTTTGCACGGATTGATTCTGTAAACCCTCAGTGATCTAGGGTGCAGAGAAGTTAAATACTATGCCCACAGTAATACAACAAGTTTGTGATTTGAACTTAAGTTGTATGGCTGTGGCACTCGCATACTTAACTACTTACTAATTGGTTAGTTCAAGTAGGTGATTGCCACTTTTCTAGGCATTTTAAATTGTGCATACCCATATGCATATTTATTGCACGGATTATGTTGATAAAATATATGTGTTCTCATACATTATTTTAAAAAACTTTTACAAGAGAAGAATTTCTTTTTAATTGGAGGGGGTTAAGTATACCTAAAAGATAATTGAAACCCAAGATAGTTATAATTTATGTTTTTAGTCATGTGCAGTAGACTCATATTCAAACCCAGGCATATGAGATACATCATACAAGGACATAGTCACACACATAAAATAATTTGAAATAAATAAAACTCTGTATGTATACCTCCGGAAAAAACTCACGAAACTTTGATAGCTTAGGGAAAATAGCAGCCATTTTAAAATCCCAGGGAAAGTAATATGTTTTAGATTTTAAAAGAGGAAAACAATAGTTTTCAGACAAACTGGAAATATCAACTATAAGCTGATATTAATCATTAGCAAATTTTCCCTCAGATTTCTAAGCAGAGATTTCGTATTAGGGAATGAGAGAATGTGTTAATCAAGGAACTGGTGAGGGTTCTTTCTTCCCCATTTGCAGGGATAATTTGACAGGGCTTCTAGGTTTAGTAAGATTGACTTTTGCTGAGCTCTCAGGTGATTTTTGTAGACACCCGAAGCATAAACAAATGTGAAAAATTCTGTATATGTTACCACTTATGGCAAAATTCAGGAAATATTGAAAGTTTTGTAATGAATAAAGGAAACACCAGGCATTAGTTAGACAAATGCATACAAAAAGTGTTGATAAAGTGTTGATTTGCTTTGTTACAACCGTATGGAATACCTGCCTGTAAGCCAGTGACCAGGGGTGTTTCTCATAGCACCTTCCTCCCCAAGAAGTTCAGAATACCCAGTATCCTGTCATAACTGATAATGGAATATGATATGCAAAAAAACCTAATCACTGTGCTGTACACTTGAAACTAACACAATATTGTAAACCAACTATGCGTCAATAAAAAACATAATTTTTAAAGAAGCTAAAAAGCTATATACCACGGGTTTCTGTATTGGTTAGGGTCCTCTTCTGACTTTTTATACTGATATTTCTGATAAATGGTTATCTGTTAAAGAATCCCATTAAAATTTTAATGTTGTATAATACCTTAATGTGTCATCTCTTTCGAAAGTAATTATATGTAAAGGTGGACTCCCTAAGGATACATTGCCTTGGTCCCAAATGACCAATACGTTAAAGTAGTAATTCTGTAGTCAGAATAGGCCAAATGGGGATAAAATATTGATCCTAGATGTAGTATTTGTATTTTTGGCCAAATGTGTAAGGTGGTGTGTGTGTGTGTTGTGTGTGTAATAGTTCCAGATTTCCTTTGTACACTCTTTAGGCTCTGGTTCTCTCTGTACCATCCTCTCCTGCAAAACCTGCCTTCTGGAAAGACTCTGATGCCAGTCATTTACAACTTAATGCAGATGTAAGCACCAATATTTCTCTCTAGTGGCACCTGAATTTTAAGTCTAATTTAAAAACAGGAGTTTTTTCCTGTGGAGGTACTATCCACGGTAGAAGATGTTTTAGTCATTCTAATATGGAGAAGAGAGAAGTAAAATTCTGGCTCTCCAAAATACCATCTGTACTAGTTGAGTGGTGTTCTCTCCCAAATTCATGTCTACCCAGAACCTGTGAGTGTAGCCTTATTTATACATAGAGTCTTCGTAGTCATAATCAAGTTAAGAGGAGGTCATACTGAATTAGGACCTAATCCGATGATTGGTGTTCTTATAAGAAGAGAGGAATTCAGACAAAGATGCACACAAAGGGGAGATGCTATCTGAAGATAGAGGCAGGGATTGGGGTTGCTGCCCCAAGCCAAGGGATGCCAAGGACTGCTGGCAACTACCAGGAGCTAGGAAGAGTCAAGGAAGGGTATTCTCCTGGAGTCTGTAGAAAGAGCGTGACCTTGCCAACACCTTGATATGAGACTTCTTGCCTCCAGGGTTGTGAGAGAATACATATCTGTTCTTGTAAGCCACCCAGTTTGTGGTAATTTGTTAGTCCTAGGAAACCAGTAGATCATCCAGACAACCTGTTGATAAGACAGGAGGAACTTGTCTACACCGACAGTTTTAGTAGCTTCTTAGAGGAGGGAAAATTTGTCAGGATAGTTATGGACATTTTTGAAGATGAGTCTTCCAGTGAGTAGGCTTGATTAGCACTGGAGTAAGATCGTGCTCTAGTTGGTTAGATTGGTAGATAGCAAGATGAGAAAGTTGAGTTGAGGGGTCAGAGAATCTTGGAGTGTAACCTGTCATTTGAACTTTTTAATGGAGAGTTGATGTATTGTTCCAAGTTCCTAGCACGAACAGTAGTCCTTTGCAATTATTATCTTCTTGTCAAGAGATTCCTGGAGTAGTAAATTATGCTGATGAAACCTGTAGAATAGTTGAGTCATGTTACTATGGACAGTAAGCTGTGTGAGTGTAAATGGCTTCTCTTCTTAGGTAACAGAAAGCACAACCTACAGTCAGTGAACTACTCTCACCATCTCACATAAGCACTCACTTGCTAGAGGGGGCCTGCCATTCTGCAAGCCATGATTTCATCAACCTTCCTCTTCATATAAGCACCACACTAGATCATGCCTTGGACTGGCCAGTTTTTAGGTGTACATACTCAGTTCTGGTGTGCTCAGATATAGAAAGAGCAAAACATTTTGAACCATGACTCTTTTTAGGTAAGACTCTTAAAGGATGGAGAGGTCGATCCCAGAGCACTTTTAACTTGCTCACTGTAAAGAGAAAGTGGCCCTGATAATCCGGTTTCAGTTTTACCATCTCTAGAGTGTGGCCCAGACAGAAGTACTTCCTCCCTCTTTTGTGTGTCTGTGGCGCATGTAAGCCTCTTTTCTGTAGAGAATAAATTATTAGTCAGAATAAGCTAACTGCTGCTATACGAAACAACCCCCAGATGTCAATGGTTTTAGACAATAGATATTTATTCCTTACTCAGGTAAGCAGTCAGTGTGAGTATTCGGCAGACAGCCTAGAGAGCAGTTTCTGAGATGCACGTTCCTTCTGTCTTGTGGCTCTGCCATCCTTGAGTTCTCAGAATTTTGTTTATCAGTTGGTGAGGAAATGAGAGAGAATATAACCCGTGGATGGTTTCAATGGGCCAGCCCTGAAGTGTTAAACATCATGTCTTTCCATATCACGTTGGCAAGAGCTTAGTCACATAACCATACGTACCTGCAGAGGAGTCTGGGAAATGTACTCTGTGTTCCCAGAAGAAAAAGGAAATGGGCTTTTGTGCACATACAGCAGTCTGTGTCACATAGAACTTTTTACATCATGTTCTAGTTAAAATATTATTTATTTTCCAATACCTCCCACTCTTCTCTGAGCTTTTTGAAGATAAGGACTATCTCAGTTTATAATTTGGTATCCTCAGAGCCTAACAGCAAAGTTCCTGGTATGAATTAGTAAGTGCCTAACAAGTGTTGATCGAATGATTGATTATAGTAGCATTTAGATCAAAAAACTGTTATTTGATAATTTTAGGTTATATAGGACTTACCTAATACTGTATTTTCAAAGTTCTTGCTGAATAATAAAATGGACTAAGAAGTAACTCACGTTCAGTGTGTGCAGTTCACCCACCCAGTACATTCGAAAGCACAAATTAAAGCCTATTTTCTCCATGCTATCACACAGCTATTATTTGAGCCTAACCTGCATGCATGCTGTTATTATGGGATTAATTTCCTCACTTAAGTTTTACTGGAAACTGTTTTACTGACTACTATTAAGGGTAACGTCAGACACTTACGACTTGCTCCATTAAGCAAAGCAACCATTGCTTTTAGCACTTTCCTTATGGTTCTTGATACATTATGTTTTTTTCAAAAGGCTCATTCCAGTAAGACTGAGGTTTGCTCAGATGTTCACTTTAAGTAAGTGGTTTTGATCCATAAATACTGTCTAGGAATATTTATGTGGGAAAACATTCCATACTTGAGGAAACCTATATTAAGCCTCTGAGTAGGGATCTTGTTTGCAGTAAATTTTCAGATATTAAAAAATGCCAAAATAGTATATATTTGCTGTGCATTTTACAGTATTATAAATAAACACAGCTTGCATAATAATCATCAATAGACATTTATTCTACATTTGATGAACTCAGTGTGGTTATATAAAGAGAAGGAAGGGGGATATTATAGAGAAGTTAATACAGCAAGTCTTTGAAGTTTGACCTTAATGGATTTAACCCTTAATTTTGCCACCAGAGCTATGTGATCTTAAATCTAGACATCTCTGAGCCTCAATTTCCTTCTCTGTAAAATGGGATGGCAAGAATAGAGAGGGAACTCTGGGATTCAAGTAAATGGTGGGTTCAGGGTCTAGGACTTGTCACACTGTAACTGTTGCTGTCCTTGTCCCCAAAGGACTTACAACCAAATTGGAGAGAAAAACAAACAAAAACTCAGTGGAATAATAAACGCAGTGGTATGATAGCTAATAATTGAGTTCTTTCTATTTGTCAGGCATTTTAAAAATCCTTTATACATTAGGAGGTAAATGCTACCATTATCCCTATTTACCAATGGGGAAACCAGGGCAAAGAAAGTTTAAGCAATGTGTCCAAATACATATGTCTAGTGTGTCCTTCAAAATCCCAAAGCTGGAACTTTAACCCAGGCGGTATGGCTTAAGGGGCTCTCTGCTAACTATCAGGACACACAACTGCTACAGCATAGACTTGTCATTCTGTACGGTGTGTTATGTGGAACAATAAAAGGATGGAGCAGTAAGAACAGTAATAGTTTAAGTGAGGAAAAGAGGCAGGACTTGTGCTAGACCTTAAAAACAAGAGAAAACTTGGATAAATGGAAAAAAGCCAGATGAGCAGTTCAGGAAGATGGATAGTGTGATCAAATGGTAAAGTTTGCAGTATAAATACTTCCAGCCTATTACAGTAAAAGAATTGTACCTTTGCTGGTGAAAGTATTTGGACAGTGCAGCACCAAGCTGGAAAGAGCAAAGCATCCCAAGAACCTTCAGGCTGGAGGTGAATGAGTGGGTGGATATTGAAAGAAAACATGAGTGATTGACAGGTAGAGTTGGCTCCATGTATTACTTTCCTTGAAATCCTTTCAAGGGTCATCATTAAGTGACAGGCTCATTGAGCTTCACATGAGAACCGCAGGATAAAAAAATGAACTCATTTCAAAAAGTGTATTGGAAGAGGCCAAGGGAATCTGATAATGAAAATGGCAGTGCTCTTTAACGTGCTTACGGTTTTGAAATGGTTGTGTCAAGTCATGAAACTAGTTTATTCGCCCAGTGATCATCTTATGTCCCGAGCAGCTGAATGGATAGTTGACTTTCATTTTTAAGTTTAGTTGATTTGCCTTAAAAACTCCACTGAAGCTCTGTTTTCTATTTCCCCTTAACTCCGGTATTAGAACGAAATTCACTGTAGCAGTGAATTTACCTCAGCAGTGTTCCCTGGTAGAATTATTTCCCAGTGGAACTATCAGATGCTGAATCTTAGGCTCAGTTTGCACCTACTTTTTGATATATCCTCAGAGCTCTTTTTTGTGTCCACAGAGTTCTTACTGCTCCTTGGTGATCATTCTCTTGAGTAGTGAGTTAACTCTCTTTATATTCCTGCCTTAACTGATAGAGTACATTCAATTTCTGAGACTTTAAAAACGAGAAGGCTTGTCATCTCTGTTTCTGATGATCTGCAGTCTATGTTGGTGTCAAGGTTAGGGCGTGTTAAGGCAGGTGAAAGTCGTCACATTGCCAGGGTCTCTGTTACCATCATGCCATCATCAGTGACATCACCACCACCACCACTATCACCATCAATATCATCACTGTTTATTGCAGGCTTACTATCTGTAGTTGCAACAGCAGTTGTCAGGATCTTTACAGATCCTTATTTTTTTCATGACTCATTATGAGAAAATTGTAATAATTGTTTCCATGGAACAGACGTGGAGATGAGGCTTAGGTAACTCATGTAAAGTCACATTTCTGGTTTGCAGAGGAGAAAGGCTGGGTTTTTACCAAGGTTTTCCTTTCTGAGTCTTGTTTCCCCTTTCTGCCCTGCAGTTTAGTCTTTTTCACCAACCTCAATCTAGAATCCTGGTCTGTGTCTCAGGGAAGAGTGTTTCTTTCTCATAGTCATAAATTGAACTCAGAGTTACTTAACAGCTGCACTTTCGATGTTCTCGGTTGGATAATGTTTTTTAGGGGCATGAGTGTGGGGACTAGCCTTTGCATTGCAGATTGTTTAGCAGCATTCTTGGCTTCTACCCACCAAATGCCAGTAGTACCCCTCTGCAGTCAAGGCAATCACAGATGTCTCTAGCATTGCCAAATGTCCCTTGGGCGGGAGGGGTGCGTAGAATCATCCTGGTTGAGAACCACTGAGTTAATTAACATCCTGGAAAGTATTCGCTTCTCAGGAATAGAAGTTATTTTTTCCCAGGAGCATTTCCATAGAACTGATTTCAAAATGATGAAAATTTAAGGCATTTCCACAGACAAACAGAAGCTAATTTTAGGTGTGGAGTAGAAGCAAGTAGTTCTTCTTGATGATCTTCAAAGTTTATTTGTTCTGTCTAAGCAATCACTTGGGAGATGATGTTGTGGGTATTAATATAATAATATAATAAAAGAAGTGAGAAACTAAACACAGTGGTTGTCCAACTACTATAACCTTGCTTACTGTGGACTTCTCTCACGTCACTCACAATTTTTATAAAAATTGTTATATCTCATTTAATTAATTCAATTTTGAAAATAAGAACCATTTTAACTAATTTAAAAAGTGAATAACTGTATAACATAAATTTTAGAAAATTATATCACACAGTAAAAATAATCACCTATCCTCAAAATAACTATTGTTCACATTTTGGCACATTTCTTTATATGTTGAGATTGTGTGTGTGTGTGTGTGTGTGTGTGTGTGTGTGTGTGTGTGCGCGCGCGCGCGCGTGTGCATGGTAATAACTATGCTTTTCTCGCAGGACTGTTCTCATTCTCACTTGGTGTTTAGCATACTGCCTGGCAAGCAGTTTGGACTCTCTCTATTGTGCTTCCTATTTTCATATGTATTATATGAAATATATCATTATATAATATATAGTTATTATATAATATAATAAATTTATATTTTAATTATATATAATTTTTAACATTTTTTATTGAGGTATAGTCATTTTACAATGTTGTGTCAAATTCCAGTGTAGAGCACAATTTTTCAGTTATACATGAACATACATATATTCATTGTCGCATTTTTTTCCACTGTGAGCTGCCACAAGATCTTGTATATATTTCCCAGTGCTGTACAGTATAATCTTGTTTATCTGTTCTACATATGCCTGTCAGTATCTACAAAAATTGATCTCCCAGTCTGTCCCTTCCCACCCCCACTCCTTGGCAACCACAAGTTTGTATTCTATGTCTATGAGTCTGTTTCTGCTTTGAATTTATGTTCATTTTTTTTAATGAAAACTTTGCATCATGGGAATGTATCATAATTCACTTGATTTTCCACCTATTTTGCAGAATTTAGATTTGTTCAAAAAATGAGAAATGACTTTCGAAGTCCAAACATACTATTGAACTAAGTTTATAAAGTAGTAGCTGCTTTATGGATACTCCCAGATTAAAGAAGGAACAGCCTTCTTCAAGGCCAGGCAATTAATCAGAGAAACAATATCTTCTCGCCTTACCATCTGTCCACTCTCCACCCGATTTGACCTTATGGCAAAGATAAGCTTTGAGACAGAGAGTATTTGTTGATTAGGTTCAGGTAGAATATGTTGTGCATTCAAACCTTCCTTTTGAAACGATCAGATCACCTGTAAACTATTTGAATGTTTTCTATGGTTTTTTGTTGTTGTTGTTGTTCAAGTGTGGTAATCGTAGGGAAACAGATCTAATAATTGTTAACCAGTTTCTATCCCATGTGGAAAAATGAAAATAGCTCCAGGAGGTCCATTTTGGACTCAGTCAACAGCTTGGACACTCGATATGTGAGGTATGAAGTAGCATCCTCAAACCAGCAGTCTCAACATCCAGTGTACTAGGCTTTGCTCACTCATGGCCGTGGTTCTGCAGGTGTCTTGTCTCAGTTAATGGCAAATATTATTGAGATGATTTATGATTAGGAATTGCAAAAATAATAATCAAGCCCCTGGGTGGACATATTTCTTTCCTATGTGTCAGGAAATTTGGATTTTTAATAATCCTGCAGTAAACTTATTCTAGGAGTTGGGTTTTGTTTCCTCCTCCTCAACAATGAGAGTGGAATTAGATCACTTTTAAGCCCTGTTACTATTTTCTCTTTTGATTTTTCAGTTGTATTTAACAAGCGTATTCAATTCCTTGTGTGTAGATTGATAGAAGTAGGTTATTAGTATGCCGTGTATTAAATCTGGGAGAAAAGAGATCAGAGAAAGCCCCTGGAAAAGATCACACAACTTTTAAAGAAAGATTCAAGTGAGTCAAAGGATGTTAATCTATGAGACTGAAAGAAGGGACTGGACAGCAATGGTGGTCTGCTTTGAGACACACACCAAATGCAAAAGTTACTTAATACAAAGACTATAAAGAGTATCTCCTGGACAGTTGGTTTGAAGTCTCAAAAGCTTCTTCCCACATGGATTATATATTCAGTTGAATCAGTTAAAAGAATTGAAAATAGCAGAAAGTAATGAGGCCACGTTGTATCTGCTCCTCAGTCTGTGTTCCATAGATTGTTAGAGAGCACACCCTACTAGTAACTGCAGACCTGTGTCTTTAACTCGTGATCAGGATGTCAGATTTTTTAATTAAGGGATAATTAATATAGAACATTACATTAGTTTCAGGTGTACAACATAATTATTTTATATTTGTATATATGACAAAATAATCACCACACTGAGTCCAGCTAATATCAGAGCCATACCTAGTTACCAAATTTTTTTTCTTGTGATGAGGACTTTTAAGAGCTACTCTGTTAGCGACTTTGAAATATGCATTACAGCATTATTGACTATAGTCGCTATGCGGCCCAACTATTCTTAGTGTCTCTAAACATGACACAAAACCTCCCACATTTCCATTAATTTGTGCATTAAAAATATCTGTATATATCTTTTTTTTTTTTTTTTTGCCACACATTTTGTTGGACCCTGAAGATGCCAAAATGAAATAGTATTTATTTGGTCTGAGGAGTCCCTGCCTTCGTGGATCTTAGACCCTACTGAAACAAGCAGATAATCACTTTCAAATAAATGCTGAATTACAAGTCTGAAAAATGTTTCAAATAATATATTGTTGTGAAAACACAAAACAGGAAGATAAGAGAAGCTTTCACTTCTTTACCTGGACCAAATCAGAGGGACATCTCCAAAGATCTGACTTGCTTCAAATGCTTTGTGACTTCCTCCCCCTTGTCTTCATGCAAGCCTCAGGAATTTTTGTGGGATAAGGTATGCATATGTAATTCACTGATGCGTTCTGCATGATTTTGATGTAGCACTTTACTCTTTGGGATTCCCACCAAGTCAAAGGAATACAAAATGGTAAGAGCCATAATATTGATTCTTATGCCAGCAAACATTTCATTTCACCATACTGTGGATAGTTTTAAATTTGATCATAACTTAAAGACAAAAGCATGTAGATGAATGAATCTTGGCCACATCATGACTGAATCCCGTATTTCGTCTACTTCAGACTTACTGCTGGGTACCTCTTTCTTCAGAGAAGAGGAGGAAGCTCCTAGAGCTTGCCTGCCTGATTCATGCATCTATATGATCAATATTTATGAAGTGCTTGCTTTTTCTGGATGTCAGGAAATCTAACATTGTACCCACACTTGAGGGATTTATGTTCAAATGCTGTTGAGGTGTAGTGGCAAATCTCTCCAGGTGTTAATGAACAGATTTTGGCCAAAAGGATGATTTCTTTTCAGTATATTATTTTTCTTATAAGATTCTAGCATGATGCAGAATGTTGTTAATCATCAGTTCCATCAATCCTGAAGGTGCTCATAAAACTACTGGCAGCTGAGTTTTTAATTTTGATTAGAAATAACACAAAGACAGGCAAACTAGCCTACTGTTACCAAATGAACTTTCCTGTTCCTCAAGCAGTTTTGCAGTTTATTTTCACCCAACTGTTAGTTGTTGGTACACCTGGGCAGGACGTTAACTTTTTTACTTAATAATGTCCTCACATATCACTATTAACTTTTTAACTTAACCTCATATATCACTTCATTAAGGCTGCTAAAAAATGCCAGTTAACTTTAGAATTTTGCAGTAAAGGCTGGGTGTTAGACCAGCATTAGTCAGGCAATAACAGTAACAATGATAGTAAAGATATCAATAATAATATTTTTAATATGTGTTATTAATTGAATATATATGCCTGATGCCACTTTAAATATCTTTTCCACATTGTTTTAATCTTCACAAGAAATAATGTAGGAAGCCTAACTAATTTACACAATACTATGCAACTTATAAATTATGCAACTGGATTCAAACTATAAAGTATATCAGTTTTTAGAGTTCATCCTAATTGTATTAGGCACACTACAACCAACGGGTAAGGGTATTGAGAAAAATTCTGACTTTGCCGTCTGTCTCTTCATGGGTGTGACAAATGGAAAGACTGGCAATCCTGCCACCTCTGCATGTGTTTTGTTGACTTTCATGAGGAAGGAAGAAACATTTCGCCAAACCTTGGACATCCTTCTAGCCAGATTTTCAGACCTTTACTATTGTTAGGAAGGTATCTGGATATATAAGCATAAATTTGTCTACTTAAAAATTGATGCTATTATAGAAGGTAAATATTACGACCTTTATGTTTTCAAAGCACATCACATGCTCTTTAAATAAATTAGAATCATTGAAAATGTTACTCTATTTCTTCTTTATTAAATTTAATTAAATATATCTATATTCCCAAAGTACAAAATTGTGCACTGTGGAAAGTAAGCCTTTTTCTACATTTAGTAATTGTTTATCTAATTCCCCTCCCTAGAGAGTGTTGCCACTTTCTGTGTATCTAAAGATGATCTATTAATAAACAAATCTTACAGGTATGTTGAAGTATATTTTTTCATCAGTAATGTATCTGATGATTAGTCCACGTGTATATATCTGTACTTAATTCACACTTTTAACATCTTTACTGTGTTCCATTGTACACATTTGCTGTAATTTACTTAAACCATCTCCTATTGATAGGTATTGTTTCCAGTCTTTTTGTACCCTTACCAATGACAGAATAAATATTTTTCTGTATACTTTTTTTGCACATATGGAACTATATTCATGGGAAGAGTTCCTAGAAATTATTGGGTGAAAAGATATGTGCATTTTAACATGCTGTAGTAATTACCAAATTTCACACTCCAGCAAAAATATATTTTAGTGCCATCTCCATACTCTAACCAAACCTTTTTCTTTTTGTTTAAAAATAATTTCAAATTTACAGTTAAGTTGCAAAAGTAAAAATGGTACAAATAACATAGTATACCTTTACCCAGATTCACCTACTGTTAATAGTTTACCTCTTTTACTTATTTGTTTCATCATTCTTTCTTTCTCTGTATATATGGATGTATGTACACACACAGACACATACACATGCAATTTTAAGGATAAATTACATGCATTTTGGTCTTTTACTCCTAAATACTTCAGTGCTTATTTCCTAAGACTGTGGATGTTTTTATATTACCGTATCATTGACAATGGTAAATCTAAAATTGATAGGTCTGTTTATACAGATAGGTGAAAAGATTTATCCAAATTAATGTTAATTGATTTTCTGAAATAAGTGAGTCTATTTGCATATATGCTTAAATTTCTATTTCTTTTTTTATGAGTTTCATGTTCATATCCTTTGCTATTTTTTCCTATTGACTTGCAAATGCTCTTTATGTATTACACAGATTTTTCTCTCTGTTCTATTGTGGGATATTTTCTCCCATTTTGTAATTTTTGTTTTGACTTAGTTTATGAAGCTCTTTATATTGTAGAAATTACTACTTTTTCTAAAAAATAGACTATTTTTTAGAGCAGTTTTACGTTCACAACAAAATGAAGAGGAAAGTACAGAGATTTCTCCATATAGTCCATGCCCTTACACATGCATTTATTTTTAAATTAATTAATTTTATTATTTTTTAAAAAGCTTATTTGATTCATTAATTTGAAATGCTACATTTATCATATATACTGTATTTCCATTTGTGCTTGGGTCTATCTGAACTCTCAGTTATTCCATTTATATACCACTGTTCATGTGCTAATTCCAAACTTTATTATGACTGTACCTTATACTGTATTTTAAGTTTTAGTGAAGCAAATACTCTGTAATTATTCTTATTTTTCTTACTCTGAGAAGAAGGCTCTTTATGGCAATTTTTTATGCATATGACTTTTTAAAATAATAGTTTTCTATTTCTAATATTAACCTTATTATTAATTTTATTAGAATCACATATAATTTGCAACTTAATGTAGGCAGAGTTAACATTTTTACAATTAATTTACCATTTTTTTTTCCATGTTTTGAATTCCTTATGTCTCCTAAGGGTACTTTATATTATTTTTAAGAATGTATTTATTTATTTATTTTTTACTTATTTATTCATTTAATGCTCTTTTTATCTTTAACACATTTTCTGCCCTCCTTTGTGACCACAATATCACCACACTTAATCCCCACCGGCAAGATAAGCATTTTAATAACATAGAGTACATGTCTGTATTTATTCATTAATATATACACACATGCTTATTACCCCCATACATTTTTTCTCTTTTGATCAGTATTAAATGATGGTCATTTAAATGTTAGATTTATAACATTGAAACCTTAGTTACTTTTCTGTATATTTATTTTCTCAGTTTTCAAAACATTTTGGAAATCTCTCATTATCATCAACTATAGTTTAAATTCATTCTTTTTAATAGCTGTGTGATATCGCATGGTGCAGAACACCATAATTAAGCTAGTTGATATGGTGCTGATGGGCAGTTTCTTTGTTTCCAGTTCTTGGCCACTGTGAGTCAAGTTGAATAAACATCCTTATTTATATGTTATTATTGCATTTATGAATTGACAGTTTAATTTCTGTGGAGTGGATTACCATAAGAGTTACTTTGGGGTGAATATTACCAAATTGCCTTCCAAAGAGCTGTAGCACTTCACATTCTCAATAATGATATGAGATCATTTGCCATCAGAAAGAGTTCTAGACTCTAGAATTTAGATACTATTGCCACTCAAATGTGCATTTCACTATTAGTGTTATAAAGCACGTTTTTACATATTTATTATTCATTTGGATTTGCTCATCTGTGAATTATCTGTTCTTATGATTTGCACATTTTTAATTAATTGGCTTTGTTCTTTTTAACTTTTAAGAGCTCTATTGTATATTTACAAGTTAATCCATGATCTATCATGTACATTGCATATATTTTTAGAACAAATATTTTTCTTTTAGCTTTTTAATGATATCCTTTTCCATATAAAAATTTTAATCTGTTTATTCTCTTTTCTTTCATACCGTCTAGATTTCAGTTAGGAAAATCTCCCTGAATCTAAGATCATATAGTTTCTTAGAGTTCTTTGGAAGTCTTTTGGGTTTTGTTGTTAACTGTTTAATCTATCTGAAATTTGTTTTAGGTTACTAGGGGTTATTTTTCTTTTCTTCCAAATTTTTAGCTAGTTTTGCCCGAACTATTCATTAAATAGCTTATATTTTACCGTCTGAAATAATCTTCATATTTGACATATAAAAACATCCCATTAGCTATCTAATTCTGGGTTTATAATTTATTTCAACAATTCTGTGTGTTTTGCTGCAAAGCAATATTATATTGATTTTATTGTATAATAGAGTTTCTTGACTGAGGTTCTGTAAAATGTTGCTAGGGGTTCTTTGAGAGATTATGATTAGTGAAATAGTTGTTGTTTAAGTTTTGTATGCTTTGCAGTGCTAACTCTGCCGGTAGTGAATATTGACTGAGCAGCAAGCACCATTAGGATTTTTATTATAAGTGTATCGGCCATGTATGGCAAGACACAGTACGAAGGGCCATTTCATTTGGTTCAGTCTATTCTCAGTTGCAGACATGAGATAGGGGAGATTGCTGATTATTGATGACTGCTGTACTAGAGGGAGGCCAGGGCAGTATGGTGATGATGCCAGCTTCTCCCTGTAAATTACTTCTCCCCCTCCTTGCTTTTGTGCTGCCAACTGACTCACAGCATTGAACAAACTCTGCTAGTGTAACAGAAAATTTGAGGAAATTTTTCAGTCTAGGAAAGGAATTTTTACATACCAGGACTTATCTACTACCCCTCTGTATTTTGCTGTTGTAAGTTTGAGGATTATATTAGAGTTGGATTATATTGTGAAATATGTTTTTTTAATAATTTTATTATTTATTGTGCCCTTTGGTTTATATCTTACTAGCCTTTGTGTGTTAAAAACATGTCTGTCTACCCAATATAGTGATGTTTAAAAGTGAGGTTAAGACATGGAAGAGGATTTTAGGCTGATGCCAATTCTGATACGATGAACGATGGAGAACCACAACTTGCAAGTGCAAAAAAGGCTCCAACAAAATTTAAAAGTCACTTGCATACAGCTCACAACCATTTGGCAGAAAAAGCTGCCGATTATTTTACATAGCTGTTATATTCTCAAAGCAGAGTAAAGTTTTGTTTTTAAAAAGTCATACTTAGTCAAAAGCCTCAGGAATCAAGTTATGTAGTAACAACTTATTGTCCAGAAAAGGAAAAGTCATACAGCTGGTGAGAAACTGATAATGTCAGAATGTGAAATTATAGTAAGTAAAATGTTTAGACAAGATACGGTTATGAGAAATCGAAGGCTTCAGTCTCAAACAGAATGGTAAGTTGACGTATTGATGACTTGCCACATCACACTGGTGAGGATCTGCGTAATATACTGAAAAACTACAATTTCTCTGCAGATTGATGAGTCAACAGATTTCACCAATAAATGTCATGATGTAGCATCGTAAGATTTGTAAATGATGGTAACATTTAAGAAAAAGATTTCTCTGCTGTAACGAATTGCCTGCAACAAGCAAGTGCCAGGGTATATTTAGCACTTTGTCTTCATATCTAGAAACAAAAGTTTTATCTTGGAAGAATTGAGCTGGTATCTGTACAGATGCTGCCCTATCAGTGGTTGACTCTGGGGAAGTTTTGCTTCTCTAAAAAACAGAAAATCCTGATGTTGTGTAACACCCTTCTTTCTTCAGAGAGATGCTCATACTGGTATCAGTACCTCTAACAGATGATATTAAAAGAACTCTGGATAATGCCACAAAAGTTCTCCTGAAAATTAACCCTAATATCACTGTCCAGAGTCGCTTCAGTGATCATCTAGACAGCTGTACCTAGAATATACTCATCAAATTTGTTAAATTAAAATAAGTATGGAAAATTGGAATAAGGTTTCAACATTATCTCATCCAATTGGAGAAAAATGGTGATATCAATTGTATATATGTTTATTCCAAACTCTTTAGACGTTCAGATTTTGAGGTGATGGAGATCAGCTATTCTGGATGTGGATCTGGAAGATATGGAGATTTAATTCCTGTTAGTCACTTTCTTATAGAAACTTCATGATTTGTCTCCTTATCAGCATGATCCTGAACTTGAGGCTGAGACTTACAGTCGATACTTTGAGGTACGGGTCAGTTTTCTTTTCTTACAAAGAGGGATGTTGTGTCGCTTTTGTTCCTACTCGTCTGCTTTGGGAGGCTGAGCTCTGCGCTATTTGGGGATGCCGCCTCATTACCAACTTTCTGACCCTAGACCTCCCATGTTCCGTTAGCACAAATGTTGAGTCATTCTCCTGAGAGGTTTCTTGGAACAGACATTTTTCTTCTTTTTAAGTTTTTTTATTTTATATTTTCAGTAAAGTACACTTTTTCTTGATGCATATGTTTGGAAAGTATAAAGGCAAAAATAAAAGGCCAAAATATTTTCCAAGTGTTCAGCCTTAGATTGACATTGGATTCGTAAAAATTGAGAGATGAAACCTTTATTATCTCCCTGCCTTAAATTCGTCAAAAACAATATGTAATAAGACCAGTTATAGAGCTTTTAAAGGTTTTTTTAAAAAAAAATTTAGATATTTATTGAGATATAATGTGTATAACATGAATATCCATTGATATACACATTATGTTGTTTGACACACACATACTTACCAAAATATCAAATGTACCTATGAAAAATTCCTCATGACCCAGTGGCCTCAGCCTCTTCCTTCAACTCTAGTACCTCTCAACCTGTGATTTGATTTCTGTACCTACAGTTTTGTCTCTTCTAGAATGTCATATACATTGAATCAGAGCTAGGTAACCTTTTCACTCTGACTTCTTTCAATAGTGTTATGTATTTGAGATGCAACCATGTTGTTGTTGAATATATCTGTAGTTTATTCCTTGACATTGTGTAAGTAGTATTCTTTCATAAGGAGGTACAGGAATTTGTTAATCCATTCAAGAGTTAATGAATATTTGGCTGCTTCTAGGTTTTTGATGACTATGAATAAATCTGCTATAAATATTCATGTACAGACTTTGGGTAAGCATGTTTTCCTTTATCTTATATAAATACAAGGAGCAGTATTGCTGGGTTGTATGGGGATTGTTGTGTAACTTCAGGAAGCTGCCAAACTATTTCTTTAAGTGGCTGTATCATTCTGCGTTCGCATCAGTAACGTATCAGCATGCTAGTTGCTCCACATCCACGCCAGTATTGTCAGCTGTTTCACTATTTGTGTATCTTCTTTTGTGATACATCTGTTTAAATCTGTTGCCCGTTTCTTAGGTCATTGGTTCCCTCATAATTGAGTTGTAAGGAGTCTTTACATATCCTTGATACAAGTCCTTTGTTGGATATAAATTTTGCAAATATTTTCTTACAGTCTGCTCCTTGTCTTTTCATTTTAACTATGTCTTCCAAAGAACAAAAGTGTTAAATTTTGATGAAGTACCACTTGTCAATATTTTCTTTTAGAGTGCATGTTTTTCTTTGTATGTAAGATGTTTTTACTTTAGGAAAGGTCGTAGGATTTTCTCTTTCTTTTGAATTTTGATAGTTCTAGATTTTATTTTTTGTTTATTTATTTTTTAAACTTACGTAGTTATCAAAGGAATAAAGCCAACTACAAAATAAGAATCAACAGAATGTGGTAATCCAGTCATAAAGGACAGTCAAATGTGCTTACACATATTCAAGAAATCAAAATAATAATTAGTTCATTTGTGTTCTTATTTTATGATTTTATGTGTAGGTTTATGATTTAGTTTGAGATAAATTTTGTATTTGATATGAGTGCTGGGTCAAGGGTCATTTTTGTATATGATGGCAGATCATTGAAGCATGATTTGTTGAAAGACTATTCTCTCTCCATTGAATTGTTTTGGCATCTTTATCAAAATTCAGTTGACCACGTATATATGTGCTTATGTCTGGCTTTTCTGTTTCATTTAACTATATGTTTATTTTCTGCCAGTATAACACTTAACTATTGTTGCTTTGTAGACAATCTTAAAATAAGGCTTTGTGAATATTACACAAATTACAGGCTTTATGAATAATGAATGCAAAGCAACTAAAACTTTGATACATTACTACCAAGAACAAGTTATCTTTGTTTCTTTTCTCAAAACAATTTAGCTTTTCTAAGTAATTTTCTTTTTCATATAAATTTTATAATCATATTTGAAATTTATACAAAAACCTGCTGGCATTTTTAAGAGAATTATGTTAAATCTATAGATTAATTTTGGAAGAATTAATATCTTAAAAAATTAAGTATTTATATTCATGAATACAGTGTATCTTTCCAACTTATTTAGGTCTTCTTTGATTTCTTTTATCAATGTTTAATATTTTCAGTATGTGAATCTTGTCATGTTTTGTTAAATATACTCTTAAGTATTTCATTCCTTATCTGAGGCTACTGTAGTTGGTAATTTTGTTTTTAATTTTAATTTACCATTCTTCATTGCCAGTGTGGAAAAACAATTGATTCTTGCTTTCTAAGAACTAGCTAAACTCACTTATTTGTTCTAAAATCTTGTAAATTGTTTGGATTTTCTACTAATACAATTAAGTGTTCTGCAAATAAAGACAGTCTTATTTCTTTTTTTCCAATCTGTATTATTAAAATTTAGTTTTCTTGCTTTATTTCAATGACTAGTATCACTGAATAGAAATAATGAGAATGAGTATCTTTGCATTGTTTCCAATTTTACTGAGAGTATTAAAGGCTTACCATTACATATCATATTAGCTGTAGATATTTTATAATTCCTTCACCATATTGAAGAAATTAAGTTTCTAATGTGGTGTGGATTTTTATAATTAATGAATGTTGAATTTTGTTAAAAACTTTTTTTTTGGAATCTACTTTATTCTTTAATTTGTTAATGATGGTGAATTAAGTTTATTAATTTTCAAAAGCAAAACTTCCCTTGCATTCCTGGGATAAACTATACTTGGTCATAATGCATTAATCTTTTTATTTATTGCTGGGTTCAATTTCTGATATTTTAAAGATTTTGCACTTATATTAAAGAGGGTATTGGTCTGTGATTTTCTTTTGGTGTAATATCTTTGTCTGATATATTGTAATATCTTTATCAGGATATGCTGGTCTCACAAAAAAAATTGTGAAATGTCTCATTCTCTTTTATTTTCTGCAAGAGTTTGTGTAGAATTGATAATCACATTTCCCCAAATGTTTGGTAAAATTTACCAATAAAACCATGTGGGCATGGGGTTTTCTATGTTGGAATGCTTTTAAATTGTAAATTCAGTTTCTTCAGTAAACATAAATCTCTCAAGGATATATTTCTTTCCTTGAGTGGGTTTAGTAGTTTGTGTATTTCAAGATATTTGTCATTTTATCTAAGTTATAAAAAATGTATTTATATGAAGTTGTTCAAGATCTCCCATAAAGTCCGGTTACACTCTCTAGGATCTGTCCCTTCTGTCACATCTAATATTAGAACTTGTGTTTTCTTTCTTTTTTATTCGTCAGTTAGTATATATTTAATTTTATTGATTTTTAATGGACAAAACTATTGATCTTATTAACTGTTTTATGGCTTTTCTATTTTTAATTTCATTGAGTTTTTTCTTATCTGTAGTATTTCCTTCCTTTTGCTTACCTTGGTTTAATTTGCTCTTCCGATTCTAGCTTTTAAAGGTGGGCACTTGTATTACTGAAGTTAAACCTTTTTTATTTTTTAATATAATTGTATAATATTGTATATTTTCTCTTAAGCCTTATTGTAGCTGCATTCACCAATGTTCAACATACCTGACCTCACAAAAAATATTTTCTAGTTTATCTTTTGGTTTCTTCTCTAACCTGTGTTATTTGCTCATTTGTGGTTTATTTGTTGGATTTCCAATTTGTTTCATTTTGGTAATTTCAAGTCTCTTGCATTTGTTGATGCTTGTTTTATTGCCCAGAATTTGGTCTATTTCAGTGAATGTTTCTTGTGCAATTGAAAGTAGTGTCTTATGCTGTTGCTGGGAGTAGTGTTCGGTAACTGTCAACTGGTGAAATTGATTGATAGTGTTGTTTATTTATTCTACATCCTTACTGGTTTTCTGCCTTCTTGTTTTGTCAATTACTGAGAGAAGAGTCTCGAAGTCTCCTACTGTAATTTTGGCTTTGTGTCTTTCTTCTGTCCCTTTGAAGCGTGCTCTCTCTTTTTTTAATGCATGCTGATTTTTACGTCTTCTTGATGAGTTGACCACTTTACCATGGTGCAATATGCCTCTGTATACCTAACAATATTCCTTGTTTTAAACTCTATTTTTTTCTGATAGTAATCTGGCTTTCCGGTTTTTTTTTTGTTTTTAATTACTAGTAGCATGTCAATTTTTTTCAGTCATCTTTGTATTAGCTTATTTACATCTTTATGTTTAAGGTAGGTTTTTTGTGGAAGAGCATATAGTTCAATTTTGCTTTGTTCTGAGATCTTCTTCCATTTAATAGAGGTGTTTATATCTTTTTCCTTTAATGTAGTCATTGTTATGGATGGGTTTAAAGTATCATGCTGATAGCTGTTTTCTATTTGTTCTATTTATTTTTGGTTTGCATTTTCCCTCCTCTTTTGCCTTCCGCTGGTTTATTTTTTATGATTTGATCTCCTCTATTAGCTTATTAGTTATGCATGTTTTAAGTTTTTAGTTTTTGTTCTAAGGTTTACACTATAAATCTTTAACTTTACCCCTAGCATTTCACAGTCAATCTTCAAATAATATACCACTTCATATATAATGTATGAATCTTATAACAGTATTTCCAACTCCTCCTACTTGTGATGTTTTTCGTATATTTTACTTTTCAGTGTGTTAGAAATAGTTTTAAGAGGTAACTAACTAAACCATAATGGTAATATATGAAAGCCACTGAAAATATAGAAAAATTATCTTTTAAGTTTCTCTTTATTTTTACCAGTTCTCGTGCTCCCTGTTTCTTTGTTTAGGATTGAGTTTCTACCCAGTATCGTATTTCTTCTGCCTGAGGAACTTCTTTAATATTTCTTATAGTATAGTTCTGCTATAAGTAAACTCTCTCAGGTTTTCTTTGTCTAAAAATGACTATTTTGCCTCCATTTTGAAAAATAATGTTTTTTGCTTGGTGTAGAACTCTGGCTTGGTAGTTTTGGGTTTTTTTTCCTCTTGGTATTTTAAAAATAATGAATTGATTTTCTTCTGACTTGCATGTCTCTGACAAAAACTCCACTATAATTCTTATTTATTATGTTTTTCTCTGTGTACATGTCTTCACAACTTTCTTATCTTTGCCTTCAGAATTTTTTTCTTTGTCTTTGGTGTTTATAAGATTACAAGGGCATATTGTTTTTAAATTGCATTTATCTTGAGAGAAAGCCAAGAGTTTAATCTGTGCTTTGATGCTTTTTAATTTTTTTAGTTCTTAAAATTAAGGTATAGTTGAGTTACAATAGTATATTTGTTTGAAGTGTACAACATGGTGACTCAGTGTTTTATAGATTTTACTTCATACAAAGTTATTATAAAATGTTGGCCATATTCCCTGTGCCATATATTATGTCCTTTTAACTTATTTGTTTTATATCTAATTGTTTGTACCTCTTAATCCCCTTCATCTGTCTTGCACCTCCCCAAACGCTGTCCCCTCTGGTAATCACTAGTTTGTTCTCTGTATCTGTTTGAGTTTTGTTATACTTGTTCATTTCTTTTATTTTTTAGATTCCACATATAAGTGAAAACATGAAGTATTTGTCTTTCTCTGTCTGACTTATTTCACTAAGCATAATACCCTCCAGGTCCGTGCATGTTGTCACAAATGGTGAAATATATATACACATATATACCACAAGCTCTTTATCCATTCATTTGTTGATGGACACTTAAATTGCTTCCATATCTTGACTTTTGTAAAAAAAAATGCCGCTATGACCATTGGGGTGCGTGTATCTTTTCAAAATAGTATTCATTTTCTTTGGATATATACCGTGGAGAAGAATTGTTGGATCATATGGTAGTTCTATTTTTCCCCATACTGTTTTCCACAGTGGCTGCACCAACTTACATTCCTACTAACAGTGTACTAGGATTCTCTTTTCTCCACATCCTTGCCAACACTTGTTATTTCTTGTCTTTTTGATGCCATTTTGACACGTGTATGGTGATAACTCATTGTGGTTTTGGTTTTTATCCCACTGATAATTAGTGATATTGAGCATCTTTTTCATGTGCCTGGTGGCCATCTCTATGTCTTCTTTGGAAAAATGCCTATTCAGGCCCTCTGTTCAGTTTTTACTCGGTTGCTGTTGTTGTTTGATACTGAGTTGTATGAGTTCTTTATATATTTTGCATATTAACCCTTTATCAGATACATCATTTGCAGATATCTTCTTCCATTTAGTAGGTTGCCTTTTTGTTTTGTTGATGGTTTCTTTCACTGTGCGAAAACTTTTGAATTTGATTAGGTCCCATTTGTTTATATTCGCTTTTGTCTCCCCCACCTGAAGAGACAGATCCAAAAAAATACTAATATGGATACTGAAGTATGTGTTTCTTGTGTTTTCTTTCTGGAGTCTTATGGTTTCTGGTCTTAAGTTTAGATCTGGTGTGTGCTGGCAGTTGCCACCTTGGTGGGGTGTAGAGCTGGAGTCAGAGGGGCTAGGTCTAGAGCCAGATTCATGCAGGGCTTCTCCAAGGCTCAGTGGTGGTAATTCACCATGCTACCTGGGGGCAGGGCCAGGGCCTGAGGTGCTGAAATGGGAGCCCCGAGGGAGGTGGGCTTCTCCCTGAAGTGCTGACAGTCTTGGCCTTGGTGGGGGATAGGCTGAGGTTCCGAGGGGGTGGAGATGCTCTTCTGAGTTGGCTTTCCCTTTCCCCAGTGTGCATGCATGTGCACAACAGCAGTGGCAGTGTCTGCCTTAGGAGGGAGCAATGCCCAGAGCAGAAAGGGCTGGAGCAGGAGCTTGGTACAGGCTAGAGGGTGTGCTGGGGTGGTCCTGGCAGGCTGCTGCCTCTGTGCTGGAACTGGGAGCAAGTCTGTGTGCACACTTTTCAAGAGTGGAATCTTGTATTTTGTAGCTCTCCAGTAAGCTCCATTGATTTTCAAACAAGCTGAGGGGGCTTATATCCCCAGTGCTGGGTCTCAGGGCTAAGGTGACTAATATATGGCTAAACCCATTGCTCCTTAGGGAGGATCCCCAAGCCTGTGATATTCCTCTCCTCTTCTGGGTCACCTGCCAGGAGTCCCAATTAGATCGCTGCTTCTCCTGTCCTACAAGGCTCTGTGTGGTTCTTTACAGGCTTGGTAGTAGAAGAAGGGTTTTGCCAGTCTTCAGGTCATTCTCAGGGAGAGTTGTTCTACATGTAGTTGTATTTTTGATGTGTTCATAAGAGAAGTTGAGCTCAGGGGCTTCCTACTCTGCCATCTTGGTCCTCCTCCTAATTTCTTTACTTTCAGATAATATTCTAGACTAAGTGTTACAGGTATCTGAGACCATCTAATGTTGTTTCATGGGTCTTGAGATTGATTTTGTTTTCTTCATTTCTTTTTCTCTTCGCTCTTCAATTGGGTAATTTATATTGACATAACCTCACATTCATTGTTTCCTCTCCTGTGTTGATGTCTACTAATGATGCCATTAAAGGAATTCTTTATTCCTGATATGTGTCTTATATCTAGTATTTTTATTTAACTTTTTCTTATAGTTTCCATCTCTCTTTTGATATTCCGCATGTGTTCATGATTTTGTCAACCTTTTCTGTTATGTCCTTTAATATATTAATTATAGCCATTTTAAATATTTTAAAGTTTCTGTCTGATAGGTTCAGCATCTGGGCCATCTTTTGAGTCTGGTAATGTTAATTGCTTTATCTCTTGTCAGTGAATTGTTATTTTGTCTTTCCCTTGTGTGTTGTGATTTTTGATTAAATGCCTGTGTTTTGTGTGTAGAACAGTAAATCGAACAATATGGTAAGAAACACTAGAAATGGGCACAGCGATCCTGTCAGACTCAGCATGGGCAGTTGAGTCGGTGCATCAGCAGCTGAGCTAGTTTTGACATTATGTTTTTATTGTCATTTGCCCTGCTCTACAGGCTTCACATTCCCCGCCGGTGCGCTGCTTTTGCCTTGTACTTAGAATGCGGGCTGCGTTGCTGGTGGGTATTTATCAGCATCCCTGTTCCCCTTCAGCTTTCAGCAGTCCCTGCATCTCTGCTCCCTCTCGTCCCCTGGCTCAGTCTGAGCAGCCTCTGTGCATGTGGGTCTTGGAAATGAGTCTTTTTCAGTATTCCTGCTCCTCCTCACCTTGGCCACCAAATTCGGCCTTGCATCTGTACTTAGTCTTGGGCAGGAGATTCCCGTTCTCCCCTCAGCAGGGAAGACTTCTGCTTGGTGTAGTCCCAAGATGAATCACTGCTTCTTCCCCATCAGGAGAGGATTTTTTTCTGTTACTGTTTTCCTAGTCATAATAGATCTTTGTCTGTTGTCCAGAGAGTGACAAATTTACTTGCTCTTCCCTAAGTTGTTTTGAACTTTTGCTTTGTAGGAGGGAAGGATCTGTGGAGTGGGCAGGGATTCATGTCCGCCTACTAACAGCCGCCAGTCAACTCCTGTGTGTCTGTACCACTGAGGAGAGCTCTTGCTAGTCCTCTTCCCTGCCCTCAGTCTTTCTGCTAAGCAGTTAAAGAGGCTTATGGAAAAAGTCTTGTAAGTCAATGCAGACTTCATTTATGTCTCGTACCTTCATCTATTCTAAAATAATATGTTAGTCCACATTTGGCCTTTTATGCTACACTATTTTTTTAACTGATTCCTTCTTACCTGCTTGTGTAGTAGCCACCTATGTCCCCCGTGCTCTGCCAAAGCTGTAACGCTTTTTGTGTTTTGTCTGTCCTTGGAAGAACTTGTTCTTTTTTGATATTCAGTTTACTTTTGTTTCACGAACTTATCTCTCTGATGAGCCCGAGAAAAAAGTTAGGATTTTTTTTAGATTTTTCAGCTTTTTATTATTGTTAGGGTATGAATGATGTTCTTTGGAGCTTTTCATACCCTAAAATAAAGCTTCTGCTATAGTTACTGTATAATTAGTGATGCTGACCATCATAGAAACAAATTATGAATTGATTCTACCTGGGCAAGAACTTGGAGTGCTAAGATGCTCTTAACAAGTGAAGTTAAGACTCATACTTCCCCCCAGTAAAGAGTTTCATTGTGTGTTTGAGATTGAGAGGAAACAAAGTTCCCTATATCTGTTTTCATTTGTCATGTCCATAGGTATAGGAGATTCCTAAATTGGGATTCAAAAATATAAAGCATGTCTGAGGGAAGCTCTGTTAGAGAGAGTTGTCTCTGGATCAATACCTGAATTATGAGAAAGATCTCAGTTATTGAAGTGAGGGCGGAAGGGAGCTGTGGGAGGGTTGCTGACTATGACACAGTGCAGATGATTTGGAACTTCATCTTGACCTTGTCATCTTGGCATACCCCCAAAGAAACAGTGCTGCATATGGAAGGAGCTGAACTACCAAAGATTGACAACCCTGAGGATCCAAACAGTTTTACTGTGGGGCATTCTTGACTGAGTTTCAGTTGAAGAGTAGAAGGTGTGTGTTCTTATTGTAAGAAATTACCTGAATTAATTGACAGAAGTCTAGAAACAAACAGGAGGGATTGAGGGGCCGTGAGTGAGGCTCCGACAGTAATGAGGAGAGTGAGCTCCGTCAGCGTGACTTCGCTGTAGAACTTGCAGGGCTTTTGGCACAGCCATTAGCAACTGTGAAGCAGCTAGCGCTCAGTCAGGGGCACTGGGGACATCGAACAGAGACTCTCACAATTATTCAGAGGTCTGCATTTACAGGCGCTGGTCCTAACAGGAAGGCTCCAGAACCTGCTCTTCTATCAAGAGATTGGAGATGAACTGTAATAGTGACTAATTCATGAGCATATTTAAGCATCACTGAGGATCTGGGGGCTAGGGGTTCCCTGGAAAAAATGCTTAAATGTGTTAGTAAAGTCAGTTGTTCCCAGAGTCATTTTACTTTGGTCATAACATCCACTCAAGCACTCAGGTTAGTGAAGTATGCAGGATGTTTGTATTTAAGGATTAAGAAGTCTATACAAAGAGCTACACCCTAGACTGTAGTTTCCTTCAGGATGCAAGTATGTGTCATTTATAATTGCATCCCAGTATCTAGTCTGGTACCTGGCACTGCCAAATTTTTGTTAAATGTTTACTGAATACATAAAGAATAACCATAAACTTAAGGAGAATGTAATGTGATACTTGACAATATTATTATTCGGGGCTTTTTTTTTTTTTGTCTTGAATGGTCCCTAATAAAAATATTCTGTAACTGAGAATACCCCTGTTTTAATCAACTGACTATGTGTTTGTTTACACAGGTAGGTAAATAATTTAAAAGTATATAAACTGTTAAGGTGTCAGGTAAAAGAGAACAGCAGAGCTATTTTCTTAAGTCTCCAAGGTCCGCAGTAAGGCTCCAAGCACAATATCTTCCACTAGTGAGGGGCATTGGATTTAGAAATGACTTTGGGTAATACAACTGCCTGAACTAGCTGTCTTCTGAGAAGACCAAGTGTGTGTGTGTTTTTTTTTTTTTTCCCCTCCTAGTCTGAGTTGTTTCAGTTGTACAGTCTGGGCAAGATACACACCATTCCTGGCCATGCATTCCACTGACTCCAAAGAGTAACTAAGTGTAACCAGCTTGTTCTTGCATGTGGTAGACAGAATTCTAAGATGACCCTGAAGATTCCCGAACCCTGAAGTACTAACACCTGGTCTCAGCTATTCAGTCAAACACTAATCTAGGTACCTCTCTGGAAGGATTTTGAAGATTTAATTAAGGTACCAAATCAGTTGACCTTAAAATAGAGAGAGCATCTGAGTGGGCCTGACCTAACCACATGAACCTTTTAAAAGCAGAGAGGTGTTTTTTTTTTTTTTTCTCTTTCCTATCTGATAATAGATGAGGAAGTCAGAGATTTGAAGCATTGAGAACATTCTATAAACAAGGGAATTCTCTTTGTTCACGTGAAAGTTGTAAGAGGCCATGTGGAAGGGGACTGAGCATGACCTGTAAGACCTGAGAGCAGTCCTTGTCTGACAGTAAGCAGAACAGGAATTCCATCCTACACTTTCAAAGAAGCAGATTCTGTCAACAGCCTGAATGAGCTTGGAGGAAGGCTCTGAGCTCCAGATGAGAACATAACTGCAGACAACTTGATTTCAGTCTTGTGAAACACTGAGCAGAGAACCCAGCCAGGCTGTGCCAAGACTTCTGCCTTCAGAACTTGGAGCTAATCAATGAGTGTTGTTTTAAACTCCAAAAAAGTATATACATTGTAATATTTCTAAAGCTAGCCCAATTGTAATTACTATGGTTTAGAAATTTAACAAGTTAGTTTAAGGCCCATAGACTATGGAGTATCTATATGTCAGATCCAACAGCTCATGAGCCATTTAGGATCGTAAAATCCTAATCAGGTATTATCTGTAGACTCATTTTACCATAGTGGTACACAGATATTCCTCAGAAATGGGAAGCACAGTTTCAGGAAACAAGAAAATACCATGCCTATGGAAAAAATGCATTCCTAAATGCACAGAGCATATAGTGGCAAAGATTTTCTTAGTTGCTTACATGTAGGGTGGAGAGTGAGGCCAGCTCAACTCAGGCATAGTCTAAAATAGTTGGCAAATTACAACTCACAGGCCAGCTCTGTTTCCCAGCCTGCTTTTGTAAATAAAGTTTTATTGGAACTTTATTTAAAAGTTCCAATAAAAAAGGTAGACCCATTTATAAAAAAGGTAGACCCATTTTTTTAATGCATGGCACAACAAAATAATTATGTTGCAATGGACCATATGGCTTCCAATACCTAAAATTTTTGCTATCTGGTCCTTAACAGAAGAACTTTGCTCATTTCTACTCTAAAATAAACCAATTATATTTGTATGTGTGTATACCAAATTTCAAGAGTGTTATGCCCAGAAGTAATCGAGACTGTGCAGTGGAGGTTTGGTGTGTATGACCCAGAAGAAGCTTTGAATCCTGTATGATGAGATTTAAGTTAATGTGCAAACTTAGGTCTGAATGTTAACATGATCTAATAGCTACACATGGTAATGCTTTGGGAAATTCGGGTTACATACTTGTAAATATGTAAAGAGAAATTCAGTGATTCTTAGCATCTCACAACAGATTCTGTTTCACAGTGTGCTCTTTTAGAGGGCTTTACCATGATTTTTTATTATTACCATGAATAAAGGTTCAAGATGTTACCTTGTACTTGGTCAAACAAAATAGAGGTAAAATGTCATCTGGACCTGGCAGAGAAACTTGGTAGGAAACCAGCGGTGGAGATTGCTCTGGGAGGCCGATGAGAGAGATTATTTTTCACAACTATAGTTGAGTGAAATGAAAATGCCTAGCTTTGTCCCTCTATGGCAAAGGCTGGGGAACCATCAATCTTGTCAGCACCTGAATGCTGTTCTACTGGCGGACTTTAATTACATAGGCTAGACAGCTTGCAAGGGAAAAAAAAAAAAAAGATGAGAATCTCTATTCTAGGGTAAATTTCCTAAGCAGTGTGTGAGAGGTGTACGCAGAAATCCTGTTGACAAAATATTTTGTGCAAGTGCCTCCCACACACAGCTTTAAAATGTTACCCCTATGTGTTTTCCATTCCTGCTGCTGTTCAAGTAACAAATGTCTGCAGCATCTTCATCTGTTTCTTTCTCTCTTTTGCCCCATGACTCCTCCAAGGAACATCAGCAACTATAGCATTCATCTCCTTATGCCATTTCATGTACTTTTACAATGGCTTTAGAATTAAATTAAGTCCTAAGTTTTCCTGAGAAATTATCTAGAAGGTAAGTTAAATAAACCAGCAATTCTTCACACTAGTATAATATGCTTTTTAAGGCGTTGAAATGCACATTTTCATTGAAAAAATTACGAATTTTCTTTTGTATCTTTTGTGTATTTTCAATGTTTTCAGGGAGAACTGAGGGCACACACAGTTTGGAATTAAGGAGTGGCTGAAATATTTCTCCTGTAAGGGTCTAAACATTTTAATGACATCATCTTTCCTCAGTAACTGCAGTTATTTTTCTTCCCTCCCCTATGGAGTGAGCCATCATGTTGGTCAGTGTGTCTGCAGTTTCTGGAAGCTATCTGGAACATGTCCACTGAGAGAACCCCTGAAAATGCAGTAACAGGGAAATTCAGCTCATTCCTTCACTCACCATTCACCCAATAAAACTTGTACTGAACTCATGTGGTGTGTATATTAGAGATGTGGGGTATTGAATAATATGTGCTTAGACTATGGATCTGGGAGGAGTTAGTGGGATCCCGCTTCCGCCCTTGCCGGCTGTGTGATGACCGTGTTTGGTGACCGTATTTAACTTTGCTGAGCTGTAGCTCCTTCCCATCTCATCTTCATACATGTATGGTTATAAAGACTAGAGTTACTGGGATGTACAGAGCCTATGATCTGGTAGAAGCTCAGTTTAGGCAAGTAACTTCTAGCATTTTCTTTATGGAAGGAGTTGTAACGAATGTTGGGAGAGAAAGAGAATGGTGCAATGTGGAGTGCATCCTTGCATTAAGACATATCTGGATTTGAATTCACCCTGTAGAAATTTTGAGTTTAGTGGGGTCTCAAAGTGACTGGCCCTAACTCAGTGGTGCAGAGAGAAATGTAGATTCTTTATTTGATCTATAACCAGAAAGTGCTTCTGAATGATACAGGGTTCAGTGTTAAATGCCCAACAAAGTTTAGCTTTATAGCTCAGGCTGTGCAGTAATTTTAACTGTCTCATTAGATCAGTGGTTCTCAAACTGCAATGTACAGAGGAATCACCAGGGGGCTTTAAAAATACAGATTGCTGAACCTCATCTCCAGAGTTTCTGCTTCATTAGGTCTAGGAAAGGCCTGAGAATTTGCATTTTTTACAAATCCCCAAGTGATACTGATGCTACTGGTTTAGGGGATTGAATTTTGAGAATCTCTACTTTGATAAGTTCAGTCTTTAAGGAACATTTCTCCTTGTCTTTTATTTCTTCCTACTCTTTCAAATTCCTAGATACCCAATTTATATTAATAGAATTTTACCTCTAATTGACAAAAAATAAGTATATTTGAGTTAATTCTGAATATATGTTAACATTTATATGTTATATATATTTAAATATATTTAAGGTAATAATGTCATATATATTAATTATATGGTATATATATATAACATATATATTAACATTTTGATAGCCAACTTAGGCAATGATAAAAACTTGAAGATGATCAAATAACTTGGGTTTGTCAATATAGAATATTAAAAATATTATTTTAAACTCATGACTTTTAATTAGTATACTTACATTAATTGCCCTTTTGAGTACTATTATAAACTAGTGACGGTTTAACTTTCACTTGTGAAGTTTAATTGTTGTTATTATTTTTTATTTTTTATAGATGTATAGTCAGTTTACAATGTGTTAATTTCTGATATACAGCATAGTGATTGTTATACATATATGTATATATATTCTTTTCATATGTATATATAATCTTTTTCATTATAGGCTATTAAAAGATACTGAATATAGTTCCCTGTGCTATACAGTAGGACCTTGCTGTTTATCTATTTTGTATGTAATTATTATTTTTGTTTTATCCTTTTGGTTGGGATTCTTGTCCTGTTTAGCACTATTCCAGGTATCTTTGAAAGTACTCTTGCAGTCTGACAACAAGATATTCTAGGCACAGTTTTGTTTTCCTTCTACAAAACATAAATTTCAGAAATGTCAGTAAACAGTAGTATCAGGGATCAAAATTTTGTGTTCTAGGAGTATGTATTAGGTTAGATAATAGAACTAGGAATATTTATTGAAAATCATGAATTCATATTGATATATCTAATTTATTTAAATTATTCTAACTTAAAAAAATCATTTCTTAGCCTTTTCTAATATTTTGAAAGCTCAGTTTTTCTTTGTTCTAAATATCTCATTTCCTATTCTCTCTATCAGAATATTTTCATCAATTTTAGTACTGCCATGCTATATTCTGTCATTCCAGATAATATGATTAATTTAGAATATTGCCTGGAATCTAAGATATTACATTATTGTATCATTAAAGAAACCATGCTATATGGGTATCATATTGAAAAAATAAACATTGACTTCTACCTCACACTCTATACAAAACATCACTTCAGGTGTGTTTTAGATCTAAGTGTGAAAGGTAAAACAATAGGGTTTCTAGAAGATAACCTTAAGATCTTGAGATAGTAAAATAATTCTTAAGTAGAATACAAAACATTAACCATAAAAAAGCATTAATAAATTAGGCTATGTTAAATTGATATTAGGATCACCATTAAGAAAATGAAAAGGCAGGCAGCGAAGTGAGAGAAATTATTTACATTACGTATAATGAAGAACTATATGTCCAGAATATATAACCACTTCCCCAGAGCAACAAGAAACAAGGCAGATAGCTCAGTCATACAATGTTTTAAGTGGACAAAAGACTTGAACAGTTACTTCACACATAGAAAGATATCCAAATAGCCAAGATACATTTGAAATATTTTGACTTATATGTAGTCAGAGAAATGCAAAGTTAAAACCAGTATGAAATTTCACTTCATACCCACAAGAAAGGCTAAAATAAAATGGGCTGAAATGCCAAATATTGGTGCAGATGTGGAGCTTCTAGAATTCTCATGCACGGCTGATAGGATTCTGATTTATACAAACTCTTTGGAAAAGTGTTTGGTAATGCTGTTCAAGTTGACATATGCATACCCCTCTGACCCAGCAATTCCTCTCCTAGGCATGTACTTAACAGAAGTCTATACATATGTGCACCAAAAGCCATGCACAAATGTGTTTATAGAAGTATTACTGTTAATTGCCAAGGTCTGGAAACAGTCCACTATCCATCAAGAGTAGATTGGATAAATAAATTGTGGTATATTTATACAATGGAATGATAAACAACAAGGAAAATGAATGAACTATTGCTACGTAAAACAACGTGAGTGAATTGAACACATGCAATATTTTCACAAAGGCACTAGATACAAAAGAATACATCCTGGTGTGTAAAGTTTACATAAATTCAGAAACAGGAAAGACTAATCTGTGATGGCCAAAGTTAATTTACTGGTTACTCTGGAGGGAGGGGGAAGAAGAGTGCTAGAAGAGGGCACAAGAGGGCATGCTGCATTTCTGCAAATGTTTTATTTCTTGATTTGGTTCCTTTGTAATAGGCCATTACCTTTAATTTGTGTACTTTTTGTTTCATACCTCAGTGAAAACATTTTTTGTTTGCTGTTGTTGAAAAACCGTATGCACAAATTTACGTGAGAATGGCAGAGATAAAATATCTGACTTGGGACCTAGAGGAAATCATCTCAAAGGAAAGATATGAAGTCAGTCTTTATTTCATGATGCATTGAAATGCAAGTATAGAAATCCCTTTCTTTAGTAGCTTAAAAAAGTAAGGGCTTCCTGTTCATTAAAAGAAAAACAACTTAGGAATGTACGTATCTCAGTAGCAAACATCATCTGAAACTTAGGCTAACTCAGCTCCCACTGCCTTTACTCTGTGTTTTGTCCTTTTGGCTTCAAGAGGCTGTTGTTTCTCCAGGGATTTAGTCTGAGTTACAGGAGTGGAGAAGGAAGAAGAGGAAAAGGTTGCGCAGCAACCTCATACTCATGGCTCACTGACTAGAGGACCAGAGCTGTGCCACCTCTAGGTTTGGGGGAGTCTAGAATGGGAAAATAGAGGGAAGCAAGGGAAGGGAGTTTCAAATGGGTGTTGAGTGAGCCAGCCTGTTTGATTTGCCATGAAAGATATATCTGCTGGTTATGTTTTGGGAGAATACTACAATGCAAAAGAAAAGGTATGTGCAAATGTAGATTTAATTTTTTTTTGCCACCATCTACTTCCTCTAGCTTAATGAATGTCACATGTTCTCAGAAACTTTCCTATCTCTTCATATGTAGTAGAGTTTAAGGTACACTGACAAAACTTAAAGGTAACTCCAGGAAATGAAGGACCAAAGAGGAACTCAGTGCTCAGGTAGTTAGTTAAGAAGCAAAAAGAGAAGTCTGTAAGCTCATATAGTAACAGGGAGGTCAATTTTTTTTTCTTTTTGGTTGTGCTTTAATAGTTCGGCATAGATGACATGGTGGGAAAAATAATTTTAGACATCAAGCATTAAAGTTTCCAAACGTAAAATTTCTTAAAACAAAAAAAGCAAGAAAAAATGAAAAACATCATGTCAGTAACTTTAGAAACAACAAAACTATCTTGTTGCTCGGTTCACCTTCAGTAGAACAGAAAGAAGATTTTGTCAATTCCTGAATTCCTGGGAATTGATCACTTATTTATTCAACAATTATTGTACACCCTTATGTGCTGGGTACTGTGCTGCCTAATTAAATATTTATCTTCACAAAAGCCCTTTGCAATTGCTAACTATGAAACTGAGCCCCAGATGGGTTCAGGACTTAACCAATTGTATGGTTAACAGATTCTGGAATTGGAACCAAGGCCTTCTTGACTGTAAGTCTTTCTAGTCTATGAGCTGCTTGGAATGACCTTGATGCTTGACTGCATCCACCCAACTGTCCAACTAAATAATCAGTTAATACTGACAGTACCAGTACATGGATGTAGTATATAGGTGATGCTGTTTTGCATTATTTTACATCAGCCTCAGTCGTTGTCAGTAGGTTCTGAGGTGTTTCCTGTTAGCTAATTTTAAAAGGGAGAGATGCCCTTTTAAAGTTACCTGATATCTTCCTGAGGGGCTCACTGGATTGTAGAATTTAGGTGTGATTCTGGCTCAAAGTTCTGACCACATAAAAACGGGTATCTCTACTTATCTCTTGTAATCTGGTATTTTGAAGTATCACTTTGGAAAACATTTAAAAATCCTGAAGTATTTAATTCTTACGATTAAAAAACAAAGAATAAAAGAAGGAGATTTCCAGAGATGGCTTGCTTAAATAAAGCACATCAGTCACTTTTCCAGACTTAGGCCAATCCTCAACTGGATCATAAGCAGGACTGGTGTGAGCAACCTCTAAGAAGTGATGCTGTGGAGGGAGACGGAACCCGGTTTAGGTTTGCACACTAAATTCTTCGCCTAGGCATTGTTGCATTATTTGAGGACTTTAACTTTTCCTAAATTTACAGTTGAGGCAAAAGTGTTCCAACTGATGCTAAACTTACACAAAATAAAGTGCTATTCACAACTTAAGGTAGAATCATTTCGTTCTAAAATGTTGATAACCTCATGGCAGTGACTGAAAGTCAAGTTAGGCAAAAATCATGCTGGTATCGATGATCTTTGCGTAGATGAACCTGAGGCAGGATATTCATCACCCGTGAACGTGCAGGAACACTGAGACTGGGTTATAGTTTTGCCTTGTAAACTGTAGAGAATATTTTTACTCTTAATTGCCTTTCAGCAGCTGATAAACACTTAATGACTACACTTAGCATATCGGGTGGGGTGGGCTTTTTCTGCCTTCTAAGTTTGAGATAATTTATCTCGCTTGCCTTTCAATCATGAAAATAGGTGCATATGTGTAAAAAGAAAGCAAAGATAGAAATTTTTCATATGTCTCTTTCAAGTATAAACCACCTTTAAAATAAACATAATCCCTTGTCTGGGACAGTAAAACCAAATTTGTATATTTTATGATTTTTTTTTTGTCAGCAAGACATTGCAGAGGATGGAAAATCCCTTCTGATGGCTCATGGAACTTGTCACAGGTAGGTGGCATTCGATGACTCACAAAAGAGGAACTGTGGTACAGATTAATTATTTTTTTGGCTATAAAATGATGCTGGTTTATTTTGCACTAATAATAGGAAAGTTAATAAATGTCATTCAAGTCATTAAAACTGAAGTTTCTGATGCTATTAGAAACTGTAATCCAAGAATGTTTTGAGAGAGCAATCATTTATGGTAACCTACCAAAATTGCTAATACTCGTATCATTGATTTAATCTACCATTAATTGTTAATATTCCTTAGCAAATCGTCTTCATCAGGTAGTAGATAACTTGCCACATTGCTTTGCTCAAACAGAGGATAATCTCAACATTAACACTTAATATTGCAGTTTTCTTCCTATGCATAAGTATCATGCCACAAAATAGTTTTAAAATATGCCGTTACCCAGGGCTTGTGTGGGAAAGGGTGTTGGAGAATGGACATCGTCATATATTGGCGGTGGGCGTCAACTAGTCCATTTCTGGAGGGCAGCGTGTATCAAAAGATGACATAATCTTTGAACTAGAATCTAATTCTAGAAGCCCGTTCCAAGGAGTTAATCAGACAAATGCTAAGGATGTTCGTGACAATATTATTTACGATAGAAATAGAAATTTACTGTCAGAGGATTTTAAAGATGTTGTTACTGATCTGTACAATAAATTATTGGGTCACAAAATTATGTAATTTTATATTTTTGAGATGGAAAATGTTTATGGTATCTTGTTAAGAGAAGAAAGGAAGTTACAGAAAACTGTGGTATTTCTAGTTTTGTGAAATAAGTATTTATAGAGTTAAATATATATAGATATGCTATCTGTATAAAGATAGCTTAGGCAGTTATAACTACATTAAATGTATTAGATGTGGAAGAATAGGGTAAAGAGTATTATAAGTATTATAATATTAAAATAGTCATCTCTTTATAGATGGTTTAAAATTTTGTTTTCTTTTTGCCCTTACCTGTATTTATCTTTTGTTAAAATAAATAGGAATGCTTGCCTAGAGAAAATTGAAATCAATAAAGTATAGATTATTCATTGACTTCCTCCCCTCCTCTCCCTCTGGGATAGCTCTGTCCTCTTGTGAAATGTAAAAGCAGAAAGAGCAATCTAACCAATAGACCACAACTTGTTTCAGCCACGCGGAAGGCGCCAGGATTTCTATCTAGCTGCCCCTTTCCACCACCACACGCACAGATACAACCCATTAAAGCTTCAGCTGCAGGGGAATAGGCAGGACACTGGGCCTCTTATTACTGACCTTCCTGAATTTCTCTCCTTCCATCAGCTGGTTAAATTTTTACCTCCTTTTGAGTTGAAAGGTGTCTTCTGCTATTATATGTCTTTATCTATGTGGGAAATGGCATTCACAGTTTGAACCTTGGGTATCAGCAAGCCAAATTCTTAGACTGCAAGTGTAGGGCTTCATGAGAGAATCGGGTATCACTCTTCTTCCTCAACTCTTTGGAAGTGTTAGAAAGGACTTCCCAAGCCTAAGGCTCTGATGGCTCCTGCAACCTGGGATATAGAGGGAATCTGGAGAGGTGTTAGGCAAAGTTTCAATATTTTGGACTTTCTACCAGTTTAAATGTGGAATAACACAGGCCCTGCTCCTGGGCCCATTTGAAAAGAGGATACAGGAGATGTTGACCAAGGGAGAGTATGTAAGTTAGTGGTTAATAATACGAGCATACCTGGATTAGATTTCTGACTTTGGCATTTACCACTGGATGACCTTAGGGCAATTCACTTAGGTCCCCTGAACCTCAGTTTCTCCATGTGTAAAACTGGCATAAGAATACCTGTTGAATTATTATTAACGTGAAGATAAAGTAGACAGTATGCACAAGGTAATTAGAGTAATGCCAAGTATATAGTAAGAGCACAAAAATGCTGGCTTATAATGATCATGATTGTCCCCGTGGATTGTCACCATCATCATCTTCATTGTCATCGGATGGAGTCCATCCTAGGAGAGAGGGAAGGCAGAGAAGCTGGGTTAGAAATTACAACAGTAGACACTACTGTCATTCATATATAAGAGTAATCACAGTAGTTCATTGTTCCATATTTCCATGTATATATTTACCATCCATAACTTATAAATGTGGTTATACTGAACTTACACAGTTCAGCATTTAGTTCAAAAGTGGAACAAAACAAAACAAAATAAAATAGACACTCAAAACAGACTTCTACCTATCCAGCATAAAAGGTTAGGCTGCATACTCCAAATTGGGACAACTGATTTTGAATTCAGTTTCCTTACAATTTCAATTAATATCTTTTTACTGAGATTTTCTTAACACTTTGTCCACTCATCTTCTAAGATGATAGCTACATGGATAAGAGCTCAGAAGTAATATTTTGTTTACTTTAGGTGATAAATTAGGTATGCAGCAGGAGCCTTTATCTTCTTACCTTGGTCCAAAGGTTTCATTCCTAAGTTAGATTCATATTTTTGTTAACGTGTATGCTTCTCAGTTCTTCGATTTTGGTAATTGGCATCATTCTTTGTACATTTTTTTCTATGCTGCATTCTGTTCTCTCCTGGTCTTTACAGTAGCTGTATGCTTTTGGCCAGTGCAATGGAAAGTGTATTTAGTCCTGTATTATTATTATTATTATTATTATTATTATTATTATTATTATTATTATTATTCACTGTTAGAGATTGTTTAAATATCTCTGAAAATCCCCCACAGATCAGGCACTTTATATATGGGACAGAGAAATTACTGTAGCATACCTGAGTATAGTATCCATTTTATTAAGAATTGGAGTTATTTGGGTCTTTTACTGTATACAGTAAAAAATATTTATTTTTCAAGTATTTTGTATGCATTCACTAAATTTTAAAATAGATTTTTTTGGTGAAAACTTATACCTCTGTGTTTTATTTACATTTCACATTTGTGAAAAACCCAGCCCTATATGATTATTTCTTCCCAGAGGACTTGGCCATAGCAATTACAAAATGTTAAGGATTTCAATTTGTATAATGTTTATAAATTTCACTGACCAGTCCAAGCTGTTTCTGTTTCCTTGCAAAGTGAAGCTGTGTAAACGATACTCACTGTAGTAGTTTTCTGTTTTAACAAATTGTCACAAACTGAGTGGCTTAAAGTAAAGGAAATTTATTCTCTCTGGTTCTGAAGACTAGACGTCTGAAATCAAGATGTCACCTGAGCTAAGATCCCTTTGAAAGCTCTAGGAAAGTAGCCCTTCTTCCCTTTGTGTGTCTGTATCTCGGTGACCCTCTCTCCTTCTAAGAGTAAGTAATTGGATTTAGGACCTACTCCTTATCCAGTATGACCTCATTTTACCTTGATTATATCTGTAAAGACCCATTCCCAGATAAAGTCCCATTCACAGGTCCCAGGGCTTAGGACTTAGACATATCTTTTGGAAGACACAGTTCATCCCACAGCACTCATTGAGCACTTCATGCCTGAGTTACAGCACTTCACATGTGATTACTAGTTTAGGTAAGGTCTACTCCTTTTTCCTTTTCCCACCATCTCCTGCTGCCCAACCCTCAGGGGCAAGAAATCATTTCTTAATTTTCTTTATATCTGCCTTTGCAGTTAAACTGTTGCTGAACATACTCCCTTAATGAATCTAAACAGAATGGAAGATAGCAAGGAGGAGGAAGGCAAAGAAGACCATTAAGAATTATGAAAGAATAAAGAATTGATTTAGACCAGTGGTTTGCATAATTTGCTGGTTATCAGCAATGCTTTGCAACTCTGAAAGAAAAATTGTAGGTTTCTCCCCTAGATATTCTAATTCACTGAATAACTGTGGGACCCAGGAATCTGTATTATGGGCAGTTTCTCAGATGATTTTACTTTTTGGACAAGAATAGAAAACACTTCATGCCTTGTGGTTATAGGACATTCCAGGGAACTGTGCAGGGAAACTCTCATCCATTTCTCATGCTAGTGCAAGTTGTTTTGCCTTCTCATGTGACTTAATTATCCTGAAGATGTTACATCATTGGTAAGATAAGTGACAGTCACTTCTAAAATTCTTATTTTCCTGTTCAAGTTTTTTGTTTGTCCTTGAAAAACTATGTAGTATTGGTTGTGGAATTTCCTTCTTTGGTCTTTATAGGAGAGAGAGTATGTTTGGAATGTTTCTAGTGTTTTCTTGGCCTAGTTATTCTGAAAGTGTAGGAGAAGGGCCAGTGTTGGTTATCTTTGAGTGCTGGAGTGGTAGGTGCTTCTTTCTGCTACTTGTCCCTGTATTCCACATCTGTATGATGAGCATATATTACTTTCATAATGGAGGGTTATTAATATACACTCTAGTGTTGCTTAACAAGCAAAAATTAAATACCAAGGAAACATGTAAGAAGTCAACTGTTACTAAAAAACTAAAGGAAAAAAAGTTTAAGAGGCAAATAGGAGCAAAAAAGTGCACGTACAATTTAAAATAGGGGAGCAGAGTTGATATAAAAGTAGAGGGGGTTTTGGGCTTTCAATGTCAACTCTGTTGGCCTTTCTTCTGATTTTATATCCTGCCTAAGATCTTTGGTTAGAATTCTTTTACCATAAAATGATAATTTTTCTTAAGATTTCTAAGCTGAAGCTTATTTAAACTTAGAATATGTTGAACTTGTCTGAGCCACAGACAATGGATAAAATAATAAAACTGTCGTATTGGGGGTGACATTGTCAGCAGTACTGTCGAAAGGTGGGTGTTCTCAGAAGAAGACACATATATAAGAAAACTGATATAAAAGGAGATTGCTTATACCTTATTCTTCTAAGAGGAACAAATGGAACATGTTTGTGCATAAAGTACACACTTATCTGTGCATTTTTACACACGTATCGGTATACTGATAGTTGAAGACCTGGCAGAAAGAATTTAGTTTTTCTGTTTTGAATTCAAATTTCAAAATTTATTTTTTAGAATCAAGTCAAACCCCAAGTGAAAGGACTCTAGGGAATGGGTTGACAAGAAAGCCAGTTTGACATCTGACAGTTTTGTTACTTCCTTTGGTTTTATGAGAGACTTTCTCTTGAGAGGAGAAGCCAGACTGAAAAATGAATGGGAGAATTTGTCTTCTTGAATTCATAGACAGTTCTTCAGTAAGTCAGACCATACATACAAAAATTGTTGAGGGCCTAAATTTGACTGTTAGGAAAAATAGATCATTAAGGTGACTGTGAATAATTGCGATTATGCCTTTAATTATTTTGGAAACAATTACTCTTATTAAAAGGAGAAAATCTCAATTACAAACTGAAATTGATTCCAGTATTGGAAAAGTTACTTAACTCATTGTGTTACCGTCTTAGTGTTTGTAAGCAGATTCAAAGCTCACATCATAATTCCCCATTATTGATCAAGAAGGTATGTAGAAAGAGTTAAAAGATGAGTTTCCTTGAAAACACAAGGGCTTTCAGGTCATGCTTAGTTACGTGGCCATTTGACGAGGCTCGCACACACAGCCTGTTTTCTAAGAGTTTCTGGACTACTTTACTGTGTTGCCTAGCAACCTGACATCTTCAGTATTCAAGGATTGTCTTCCCCCAGTGAAATGTAAGTCCCCATGTGAATGATAAGTCCTAAGTGATATCCTTCAAATTAGGGATAATTTTCACTCAGGGAGTGGAATAACTTCTACAGAAGTAAACTTAACTCAAGTGAGAATTCAGGCAAAAATTCTAGGTGGGCACGACAGACCAGGAGAAGACTCCTGTAGGATCAACAGAGCAGCATTGTAATGGACCAAAAAAAAGGATATTGATATTTGGATTCCTTATAGGTTTGGGGATGCCAATATTGAAGAATCACTTATCCACATTACAGGGTGCTTATCCATTGGCGCGAAGCTGGAGAAGTTTCTATACCATGACCTGAGTAGAATTTTTTTCTTTGTCTACTAAACACTGATATTTTAATTTCTTATAGCAGCAGAATCTACTTTTATGATTTCTAAACATCTAATCCACCATCAAATTTTGTTGGGTTTCTCTCTATTTCTCCCCACCTTCATCATGAATATCCTACTCTGTGTAATTAGACCTCTCCTTTTGACTTCCAGAATAACTTTCTGACTGTATCTACTTTTTTCCCCTAATCTATTCTTCAGATTACACATTTCCAAAATGCAGGTTTCATTATATCATTCATCTATCTCCACTTACTTAAAATCCTTTGTAGGTTTTGCATTGCTTTGAGGATGAAGGTAAATTTAGGATAAAGGGAAATGTCGTATTTCACCAAGGTCCGTCTAATTTTTCTGGCTCTGAGGTGCTTCCTCGCCCACATCTTTTCTACTTCAGGATACTTCAATGCTTTTCTCTTGATTCAAAGTACTCTCAGAGTAACACATAATCTTTCTTTCACAGCATGTACCGTATCTGCAGTGTTACATGATTACTTTATAAGTGCCATGCTTCCCCACTAGACCGTAAGTTCCATGAGTATAGAAATCAAGTGTGTTTTTAATTATCATTGACTCTTCAGTTCCTCACATAATACCTTACACTTAGTAGGTACTCAATAAATATTTTGTTGAATGTATAAAAGAATGACTATAGTATATTCTTTCTTTTTTATCTTTTAAAAGGCAATCTGAGGTAAATATTATTACCTCCAATATCTTAGCATGTCCATAGGGTAATTACTTTTCAATATTTTAAGCTCAGTTTATTTCTTTTTAATAAAAATTATTAAAAATAAATTAGAGTTGCAACCTACCTTGAGTGCTTCTGGCTCAGGAAAGTATGAAAATATGTATCTCTTCAGTATCCCAAAGCATATAATATTTCTCATGTGTTCTCCCCATTTTCCATCACACAAGTAATACTATAAGTCTTTAGTGAAATACCATGCAGGCTTGGAAAGAAATACTCTAGTTAAAAGCTCCACAACTCCATTTTTATTAACAAGTGGCAGAGGTAAACCTTACTTATTTTAAGAAAAATATATAGCATAAAGGGATGCTTAATGAATAAATTATTTTATTTATTTTATTTATTCATTTTTGCTCATGGAATTTTTAGAGATAATTTCTTTTTTTTTTTTTTTTTTGGAAAATCAATGATCCAAAACCAAGCTTAATCAGTGGTGTGGGAGGGATCACTAATTAAACTTCTAAAATTACTTCTCTATTAATATTTAGAAATCCTCCTCTGAATTAAGTTCAGTGGCATTACATAAAAAGAGGCAACCAAAGTGCTAAACCAAAGACCCAAATTAGCAGCAGGCTTTGCTAGTATTTGGAACTCGTAAATTAAAAATTCACAAACATTAATTGCATCTTTGTAGTATATATATTAATAATATAATGATGACTTTATCTTCAGGTTTAATCATACCATAATAAAACAATGTTATGATTAATTCAGTTATCTTAAGTTTAGAGCTATTGGGTTTTCCCATAAATTAAAATTATTTTCATAAAGTGTCAGCTCAAGGTATAATTATCTTTGGAGCTATATTTTATCATTTATTCTGCAAAAACAAGAAAATAAAATAACTGTATCCATGAAGTAGCCAAATATAGCACATGTTTATAATTGATAAATTGATTAATATAAGGCCACCATAGGATTTGCAAGTTCATAATTCTATTTATGCTTAAAGTTCTCCTCTTTGGTGTTAAGCATCAAATTTTGTGATTTTTGAAGCATCTGAGTTCAAGATCAGGGTGCCTGTATGGTTGGGTTTGGTGAGGACTATTCCTGGTTTGCAGATGGCTGCCTTCTAGCTATGTGGTCAAATGACCTTCCCTTGATGGATGCACATGGAGAGAGAGCGGTTTCTCCTCTCTCTCTTCCTCTTCTTATAGAGCCACCAATCCTGTCAAATTAAGAACCCACATTTATGACTTTATTTAACCTTAATTAAAAGCCCTATCCTCAAATATAGTCACGTTGGAGGTTAGGGCTTCAACATACGAATTTGGGAGAGGTATACAATTCAGTTCATAGGGTACAGTTTTAAACTTGTAAAAAGTCTGTTACATTCCAGATGTTCACACAATGAAAAGATTTCTTGCTATAGTTAATGGACTGCTTGCTTTGAGCAATACTCTATACAAAGCAAGGATATTTAAAGAACATAAAATACATTTCTCTGAAATCAGTTGTTAAAAGGATTTGACCTGTACTTTCAGTATGATGCACTCAGTCATTTTTCGCCATCTTTACAGGCTAACACAATTGGTGAAGATATGATTCACACAGGACAAGTTTCCTGTCTTGCTGTGTTCCTATAAAGATCTGACTCAAGTGTGAGGATCCAATTTAAAACCAGCTCCTTGCTTGGCTCAAGTTTGAGAAGGGGGAGGAGGTGGTGGCAGTTTTTAAGTTTTCTTAAGTACAAATGACTTTTATGGAACAAGTCATATCCTCTTTCAATAGAACTGAACATAAGTCTTATTCAGGTTGAAGCTTAAAAATAGAGGTGTAAATTGTCAATTAATGAGGTAGTGAAGCCCTGATGTAGGAAGAAGCTTGTGGTATTTGAGTATATGTTGCTGTATTCTATCGGTTTCTTCTATAGAGCGGTAACCAGTATTTTCCATTACTTCAGCTTGCCACACTTGAAAGCCAAAGGGACTTGATTTTGGTTTTCCTAAAATGTATAATGATAACAGTTGATTGAAAGATATAAAATTAGAATCCTCTAAAAAAGTAGATTATTAGCTATCTGAAGGCAAACTGTGCACTCAGTCTTTAGGTTTAAACATTCCCAGCTTATTCTTAGGATTTTTATATCAGAATTCAGGGAAAAAAAAACAAAACAGGGCAACACACTCCAGTATCCTAAGTTGATTGCTGTAGCCCAACTTAAGCCATAAGGTATACATGAAAAACTTTTAGTGGCTGCTGTGTGGACTATCTGCTCCAGAAGAGTTTTGCTAAAAACACTGGAGGCATTTGCTGTGTTTAGACGTGGTCTTGATTTCATATTCTTGGTGAAGTTCTGGACTGCCCTACTGGAGATACTAAATGTTCTCCTCCAGACACCTTCTTGGGAAAACTCCCTGTCCGCACCCCTAGAAGCCAATCAGATGATCTCTCCTAGTAACAGAGAGGATATGAATCAGTTAACTAGGGAGCTGGTGTCCTACTCATAGTTAACCACATTCAAGGATACAGGGAAACTGGTCCTCAGGGATAGACAGAGGGGATTAGAGGAAAAATAGAAAGTCAACAGCAAGAATGGAAAGAGAAGACAGTTCTGAGAAGAGAAGACAGAAATTTCACCAGTGAGTTTCTAGGTCTCTCATTCATCCCCTATGATGTCCAGCTCCTTTCATTTCTTGGTCGTGAATGAATACTTCATTATTGCGTATGTGTAAGGGCATCTGTTTTTAACTAACTTATTTTTGTGTGTTTGCTCTTTGCCACAAAACATGCCTAACCAAGAGAGCTACCAAGAACAGGACTCTGTATTTTGTCCTCTAGATTCTTTATTTCTTCTTCCCACAGTGTAGAGCTTTGTGTGTAACTCAAAAGAATGACCTGAACAAGGCTGACAGAGCAACTCTGCCCTTCACTTAGTAGAAGACCTGTTGGTAGCCTGATCTTGTCACTGGGGATTCTGGCTCTGGCTTCCTCCAGAAGGACCTCGGGCAAAAGCCAGGTTATGGTACTGAGGCCAATTTTAAGTTTTTGGTACTTGGTCAGTTATTTTTGTCTGTTTTTAGCCATGGAGTCATTTGCCTTGGGAGAACTAAGAATGACATTTAACAAAAATAGATACAAACTCTTAAACATCACTGAAAGCTATTCTTATTACTTCCCAAGTTCTATATTAAATAACATGCCAGATTTATATCTGAATCATTGAGGTTTCTATTATAATCGTATCTTCCGTATCATTCATGCGGATTAACAATAATGATGTTAGTTGAACTAGTGTTATTAATCTTTCAGGCACATCACTGACAGGACTACAGTTGCTACACTTTAGTTTATTTATGTGTGTATTACAACTTCAGATCACTACATGCTCTTTTTAACCTTCAAAGATGCTGCTTATTCCCCAAACATCTATTCTCCCCACTGCTTACTCACTCTGTTTTGGCTGTCAGGCCGTGGAATGCTGATGAAAGAAAATGCACAAGAGTGACAATTACCAATTCATTCTGTGGAGTTTCATCACGATCATGCCTGTCAGCACATCAGACCTTTTATTCACCTCTCAAATGTCACAAAGCTACTCTCTCACTTATTATTCCTTTCTCCTTGAAATATCCAACCATCTTCCAATTTCTCCCCCTCATTCTTAGTGCAAATATTGCTTCTTATGTTCCAAACTGAATTTGGCTGAAAACTGTCAGAGTTCTTCATCTTCAGCTTAATATCCTCTCATGTTTCCATTTGGGCTCTCTGGAGAAAAGTCCATTGGGCTGTGAGCTTCTTGACGGCAGTCATCATGATTTTTTTCACCCTTGTATTTTTGATACCCAGCTAATTTTCTTTAACGGAAAGGCTGTTTCCAAATACACTCAAGTATATCCATTATGAAAATAACAAACGCCTCCCTTAGCCCTGTTATTTCTACTAGCTACTTTTTAATCTTTCCATTTATTAAAATCTTGACAAAAGAGACTTCTCCATTGCTTCCACTTCCTATCTTACTCATTTTAACTGTGAGTAATAGGATTTCCCTTTCTTCTAACCCTGTGAACTCTTGAAATTACTATCAAAAGATTTCAAGTGACCTTTATGTCCCTACAGCCAAAGACTGTACCTTTGCTCTCATGGGCCTTAAATGCACTTGGATATTTGATATTTGAGAACACACTCTTGAATCTCTCTTCCACTGGAGTCTTTGCTGTTCTTACAGCATAGTCATAGCTTCATTTCTGATCTCTATGAAGGTAACTCCCAAATGACATCCTCAGCCCTCCTCTCCTGTGTGCATTCCTCCTGTGTTTATTCTCAACTAGCATTGATCGCATTGAACTGTGGATAACATGTAAATTCATTACCTACCAAATGAATTCAGAATTTTGCTGCCCTAACTCTTCTTTTCTAGCTAGAACTGTGTGCGGGAGTTGTCTTATACTTCTAGGTCCCTGAACTAAAAGAATTGTCCTTCACTCTTCTCTGTCATCCACAGCATTCACTATGTCTCTATGCCTTTTAAGTCTTCTTTTGAAACATCTCTGGAATTCTTTTTTTCCCCTTCTCATTGTCCACTAAATCCAAGATTTCGACACCCCAACTTAGATACTGTCACCACATAGTTTTGTGATGTGTTCCACTGTTTTTCTATCATTGGGTCATCACCATATCGCTGATATTAAGAGAAAGTTTAAACCTGTCACTCCCATGCTTGACTTGCCTGCAACATCAAGTTCATACTTTCTGGGTTAGGTTAGTATTCTGATTAGCTTGCCTCACTTCCCCTAACCAGTATTTTCTCTTTAAACACTAATGTCTAACCTCTGCCCCAGATAAGTATGTGTTCTCACATTTTCCGTCTGAACTTCTCAGTTGTGCACCAAGCTCTTCCTGATTTCTAGGTTTTACTTATTCATCTTCCCCCATGTAATCCTGCATTTCCTGTACTACAGTATGTATCTCATTAATTTTCAATTTCCTGTTTACTCATCAGTCTTACAAGACTCATAGTGCATAAGGATGTTTTTGTTTTTATGTTTCCTGCTATACTCACTCAGTGCTTAGCACTATGTCTGTCATGGAGCAGGTCTTCTGTGTATATTGAAAAACAAATACCCTAGCTCTGAAACACCTACAGGATCTAGTCAGCTGAGTGCCACATACTGTGCCCTCCATTCATCTGGGCTGCTTAATTGAATACACACTTTTTTTCTTAATCATAGTGAATGATATCTATTGGTACCACTTCATAGGGTAGATTTATACTAAACATGCCCACATTTATATTTGGAATTTTTTTTTCTTTTCAAAATATTTATAATACCATGCCTGAATAACCAAACTGCCAAAAATAACTTTAGTTATTTATTAAGCCTTTACCTTCAGTGGTTTTATATGAAATAGATGTATTGTGATGACTATAGGAGGGATAATGTTACTCACCCATTTAATTCTACATCCTTGACTTTATTAAAGGAGTAGCAAAGACATTTCATCATTGTTGCTGTCTATATTTTGTATAATTTCATGTTAGTTGACCTAGCATACTATTCCATACTTACATTGTTAATGTATGATTTTTTTTTGTTTAGAAATAAGTGAAGCTGCTGTTCAATGTATTCAGACTAAACAAGGAGGTTTTTTCCTACCATTATTATTATTGTTGTTGTCATCGTTGTTGTTATTGTTATTACTCCTACTACTACTCAGACTCTGAAGACTTTCACAGTAAGTTATTAAGCTTAGATATATTATTGGGATAAATAAATTTGTATCCCTTAAATACATTTTATACAATTCACAATAGTCAAGTTAAAGATGGGAAGATGACCCAGCACTTCTGTATTGAGACCATAGCCCAGAGAACTGTTCCTTAGGCATGAATACATTCATGAACATAATTCTGATAAAAGCAGAGAAAAACTATGAATGTGTTTAATTTAATATCATACCAATTTTAAGATATATTCTTTGATTTCCTCTGTATAATTCTAAGTTAATAAGGACAGTCAGCAAGCATTTTAAGATTAAGACAAAATGACTATGTTCTTTATAACACACTCTTTTTAATATCTTGAATATTAAAGCTAAGTTATAAAAATTACATTGTTCTTGGTAAAGGAAGAGGGAAGAGGCAGCAGATTGTTTAAGAACCTTTAAACATAAAAACTATGCTTTAAGACTTCTTAAAAGTCTACTTAACCTTTGGTTTTGAGGGTGCTTGACACAAGTTTTCTTTTCAGAAATTCTGTAAACATACTTTTGTAGATAGAAATATGGGAAAATGTGACTTAGGCATCAACATAGGTTAAAATAACAGAAGAAATAATGCCTCCTTGCATTCTGAATAGGAAAGTTGCACTCAGAGTCCCTTGTCTGCAGGAGGCCTTCCCCTCTGTCACCTGCCACCCACTTCTGACCTATGAGTCATTGACTATTCCAACTTCATTTAAAATCTTTATTAAATTAGTTTGAATCCTAAGCCTCTGTATTAAGAAAAAACTGTATTGGATTTTATACCTTTAAAATGAGGAACTGCAGTGGAGATTACAGAATCCTTGGCATGCTTGGGTGTATATATTTGTGTGTGTGAACGCATGGGTGTGTGTATATACGTATGAATGCAACTAAATTGACACCTACCTCTGTTTTTCCCTTAGTCTGTGATAGCTCTGTTACTGCTTTGAGGAGGAATAACAACACTAATAATGGTTAACATTTATGGTGTGCTTTGTCACACATTTTCACTAATAAAATCTCCACTCAGTGGTAAGTTTTGTATAGTAGACTGTGTGTATCTTGTTCATTACTTGATAATGCTCGTTAAGTAATGGGCACTCAAACATTAGCTGAGTGAAGGAATGAATCCCACTATGTCCTTATATGGTATTATGCAGATGAGAAAAAAATGAGACTTAGAGAGATGGAGAACTCCAAAGTTCACCCTTACTCCAAAGCCCATGGGTTTAATTATATTATAATTTGATAGAAATATTCACCAGAAACAAACGTTTTTGGGCAGAGTTTTCAATTTAATTTATTAATTCTTTTGTGGGGGAAAAAGGATTATACTACTAACACATTCTTCATTTCTTATGAAACAGTAACCTACTAAAAACTTTTCCTTAAGTACAAGCATCTACAGTGCTTCACAACTGTTCCACATTAACTCTGTGTTGATAAATGGCTTAAAAGACTCTGGTTTCTTGGTGATTTAAAAAATATATTTACTTTGCTTTAAGCTATGTTCATTGTTAAGTTATGGAAGTCCATATAACTAAATGTATTTAATAAGTGTAAGTTTATATATGCAGATATACTTTAATTTAATTTAGAATTATATATTTAATTTTGGAATTACCTCTTGGATAAAGTCATCTGAAAAATTTCTACTCTTGCCTTGACATGAATGAATAGAAGATAAATGCCAGTAAATTAATTGTGTTTGCCTTTTTAAAAATTGAAGAACAAAATGCTTGAGAAATCAGATATATTTGTTCTCTGGAGTTCTCTGGAAAATCATACCTTCCGCAGTCAATACTATGAGATACCTATGTGTCTTCACATACTCTTTTATTTCTAGGCTTGATCACTCAGAATGTATAGGGTCATGGGTTCCTAATGTCATTTGTTGAATTATAATTTAACTATAATCTTCATCAATATAACTAAGAAGTAAAATGTTCTTCAAAATATACAGAGCATTTAAGAACAAAATATTTTATATGGCATATGCTTATTGTCACTTCCTTTCCTTTGTAGTAGCTATTCAAGTGTATATTTTAGTGAGCAAATCAAAAAATAGTTACTGAATGTCTCATATGTATGTGCCAGGCATTGTGTTAGGGAATGGGAATACTTGGATGAACAAGATCAGTGTGGTCCTTAACTTCAGTCTCATTTCATAATCTAATGGGGGAAGTACAGACAACTTAACTGAAGAATATAATATGGTAATATAAATTGCATGGCCGAGGAAATTTGACATACTCTCAAAGTGTGTGAGAAGTGCATATGATCCATATTTGAGCAATCAAAGAATGCTTCCAGGAGGAAGTGACATTTAAGCTGAGAAATGGAGAATGAATAGTAACAGATCATTTCTAATGACATCCTGATGTGACTGTTCTGAAGTTTGGAAACTTAACCTACACTGAGTGGTTATGATGTTTTTACTGAGATCATAAAGATGAGTTTCTATTAAAAAGAGAGGAAAGTATTTCTGGGGCTTCAAACAGGAGAAGCTGTGTGCAAAAGCCTGTGGCAGAAGAGAACTTGCAACTCTGGAAAAGCTGGGAAAAAAGCAAAAAAACAAACTGTAAGAAGCTGCCTGTAGACATTACAGAATGAGTGGGTGAGAGACAGGAGAGATAAGGAGGGAGAGAGAGAGGAAAGTCAGACCCCATAGGTGACTTTAAGCAGGAGAGAGCAGGCGTGACAGTCACATTTGCGTTTTTCAAAGAGTAGGCAAACATCCTTCTGATGGGATATATACTATAGACATTTAGAGAGACAGGTTGGAAATACTGCGAAAACTGTCCTGGGTGTGTGGATTTGGGAATTGCCATGTAAATCATAATCGAAGGCACAAGAATTCATGCAGTCACACTGGAAGAGTGTAGAGCACTGATGAAAATGACAGTAATGAGCAGTCCCTGAGACTCACTAATAGTTAATGTTGTCTGCTGTGGGTCAGATGGAAGTCTGATTCCCATTTCGAAAAAAAAAATGCTCACAACTGGAACTGGTGGTTCTCTAGAAAATGGCTCAATTTTCTAAATTCTTTAACAAATATCTATTTCATTGTTATAAAGATAATAAATGATCATTTTGAAAAATTTAGAAAAATGCAGAAAAGTAAATAAAAATAAAAACCACATAGACTCCTACCACTCAGAGTTAAGGGATATTAAATGCTGTCAAGTTTACTACCAATACGTGAATTCCTTCATGCTTTCCTATATTCAGAGACTCTGACTTGGCCGTATGACCTGTTTTAGCCAATGGAACTGTGGGAAGTATGGTACTAACAGAGGCATGAAAATAGCCTGTGTTTGGGGCTTACCTTCCCACTCTTTGGCTCCATGAGACTGCCATGGGGAAGCGCAGCCCAGGAGACCTGCCAGAGGGTGGAGCAGAGATGAGTTGTCTCGGCTGAGATCTCCTACACCAACTAGACTTCCAGCTTGTGAGCGAGGACATCCAAGATCATCCAGCCTTAGTCAAAATTTCCCAGACCAGAAGAGTATCAAGCCAACCCACAACCATGAGAAAAAAATAAATGTTTGTTCCTTTAAGCTTTCAATTTTAAGGTGGTTTGTTAATAGAGCAAAAGTCAGCTGATAGGATGGCTGTTAAATGAATTAGCAAATAAGGGATTTCTACCCTGTGTTCAGAAGGCTTGGGCTTGATCTCAGCTCTCCTGCACCCTGGCTGTATGGCCTTAGGTGAATCATCGTCACCTATTTGAACTTCAGTTTCTTTATCAGTAGAGTATTTCTCTAGATGAAGTGTAATAATGAATATGGAACTACTTAATAAGCTCTGAAACATTAGCTGTTATTGTTTTACTTTTATTACTCTCTGTCCTCTAAACCAAGTTCCCTACTAAGCAACTATATTGACTTAATATGATAAAATTCTTATCCAGTGTATATTGTTATGATGTCCAACACAATGTATTAAGGCTATTTCCATATTTCCCACAGCATAACATGACTTGGAATCCATTGGGTTCAAATATCATTATTTCTGTTATTATAAATGTATATATACATGCACAGATTAAACTGAAGAATTGAGACCTGATATGTGTTGTGTTTTGTCCATGTTAGCCCATGGAAAGTTCCCAACAACCCAGTCACCACTTTTCATGTGAGGAAACTGCCGGGACTTAGCCTTTAATTCAGGTTTTTCTGAATTCAGAACCTGAGTTCTTAACCACTGTGCTGTTGTGTTCCAGAAACAGACTCCCAAGTTTCAGAGAGTAAACTGTGAAAGCCCTTGTAGGATTCTCAGATCACTTTGGGGCATCAACGTGGCAACACTCTCTTCAGTTACAGCTCTTTCCAGAGTGATTCTGTATTCCCAGATCTCCCTTACAGAGTGTGCCTGGGACAATTCAGGGTGCTTTTATCCATCGTCCATACCTTGTTACTTCTGAAAGTATCAAAACACTCCCAACTCACCTCCAGTTAACCAACGCAACTTTTTGGAAAATATATCTCTTCATGCATAGATTTATCATTTCCTCTGGGTCCTCTTTTCTCTTTATCTTATGTCAAGTGATTTGCACCAGTGTTAAAATTTAAACCTTAAAAAATTTCTGATCCTTATCAGGCTTACTATCTTTCTTTTTACATAAAATTCTCCTTTCAAGCTGATCTCTGTCCTGACCCTTGCTTTAAAGGCAGGTGCTGCTGACTCACCTGATAGCAGTTCAAAAATGTGAATATGACATTGGCTAAAAGTTTATCTGAGCTGGTGTTAAAAAACTAAATTTTTATAGATAATTTTTCCTTTCCAAAATAAATACTTTCAGTCTTAATGATTTCATTTCAAACCAAAATAAGACAACATAGTCCTAGAACCAGAAGATAACAAAGTATCATTAGCTTCCTTTGGCTTCTTCCTGTCACCCTTTTCTCCTTATTCACCACTGTACCCTTCAAGTCACCCCAGGGACAAGATTAAGACAGATGTTCGAAAGTTTAAATAGTTGGAAATGATTTTTCCTTATGGCTCAGGTGTGTGTTTACATTTGTCATAGATACTGGATTATACCTCATTTCTTGATTCATAAATTACTGACAGGTGTGTGCCAGTAGCAGAAGTTACTTTTCCTCTCAGAACTGCAACCTTTAAAACAATGCATCGTTGTTGGCTCTTCCTTGTGACAGATGTTCCCTGATGTAAGCAGGAATGCCATGATAAGGCACTGCTGGAAGATCTGATAATTAAGTGATATTTGGATGCATTTCAGGTTTACGTTTTAAAATAAACTGTAGTTAAAAGAAACTCTGACTTTGATCTATTGCCTGAGTGTGCAGCTTTTCACACTAAAACTAAAAACAAGCAAAACTTATTGTTATGTCAATTGAAAACCTGTGCACCTTGCATACTGTCATTTCCAAGTTACCAAATTTTATTTTTCTTGAACTTCTTTAACTTAGATTTTCTGGTAATTTTATTTTTTGTTTCATGTTCTGTTACTCCCGGTGATAGTCTGTTCCTTGCCATTTATGCCTTGGTCCCATATTGTTTTGTATTGAACTCATCTGTTTTCTTGGCTTTCTTACCATCTAGAGTTTGTGTTTTTCAGAGGCGGGGATTTTAATTGGCTTTCTACACCAAGTACCTCATTTAGGGACTTAACACTTAGTGGGTCTTCAAAAGTATCTGTTGAGTAAATGCATCAATTTATGATGTGTCTGACTTTCTATGTCCCTTCATATTTCTCTATCATTTTTCCTCTCTTTTCCTCTTTTCTCATCTCTTTCTTCAGTTTTTAAATCCACCTGGGATCATAACAACCTCATAGAGTATCTGAGGCCTGATCTTTGGCCCTCATATAAGGAGCCTAGTGTTCCTATCTTCAGGGTTCCCTGCAGATTCATCACTGTTTGCTCAGATCCTTGCACATGGCTTAGTTGTTACATTTTCTTCTTCTCCAGCTAGTACTTCCCGATCTTTAAATAGATATATTTCCTTGTTTTTCCATTGGGTCCCAAAACACAAGCCAGATGAGGTGGATGGACTGAAATTGAAATGAAGTAATCTGATGGCCATCCCAGCAGAGAAAGTTCCTTATTTCCCATCACTTTACTGGAGCACAGTTTGCAGTCCAAAGATAGCTTCCCTGTCTGGGGAATAACTTCAGGCCTTGGGCCCAAGGAACAGTCAACAGTGCAGATGTTCATCAGCTGTTAGTAACTCTGCACTCTCTATGTCTGCAGTGCTTCTATTTGTTCTGTGTGGCCAGCTGCTGGCCTGCCACTTGGCAGGCTCACACCAACATAGGTGTTAACCATTTGCTTTCCCCTCATCTGGTTCTTGAAATTGATCCATGCATATCTGATTTATTACTTCAAACAAGCCTCTGATCAAGATGCTTGAGAACCGCAGGTGGTCCCTTCACCTGGGGGAAACAAAAGCCCCTGTGGAGATGATCCCTTTGGAACCAACTAACAACCCTGTTTTTATAGCACTTGTGTCTGATTTCTTGCTATAGCAGTTGTTAAGTCATGTTTTATCATGATCATATTTCCCTAGCTCTCAAATGAATTTAATATAATGAAATGCAACTTTGCATTTCTTTCTACATAGGGAAAACCACATTACCTTGTGTATTTTCTGGTCCCTGGTACTTATCTGAGCCCTCTTATCTCAACCCTCAAACATACCCTAACAGAACATAATCACATTCTAGGGCAAAGTGGGCTTACACTTAGGTATTGCTGAAAAGATATTATTATATCCACATCACTTCGATACAAATGGGAAAGGAGAGTTGTGTTATTATTGTAAAATATTTATGTAGCCCTCATTAGGTAAGGGCTAAGTGTGTGCATTTTTGATACTGTGCTAAACATTTTCTCATTTAATTCTCTAAATGACCCTGTAAGAAAAAGGGATCTAGAATTCCTATGTGATGGAGGAGAACAGGAGACTTTGTGAGGTTAAGCCACTTGCTAAAGGCCGCACAGTTGTTAAGTTATGGAACTGAGAAGAGGACCAGTTTTACTGAGTAGTCTGCACACCTTTAACCCTCTGCTGTTGTGTCTGCGAGACTAATCACACTGGTTGGCACATGGGGTATTGTGGAAAGAGTTTCAGATTTGCAACTGAGAAATCGTTTTATTTTAGTTCATACTTTGTTGCCTAATTTTGCCCAGAACAAGTCGCTTAACCTCTCTGGAATCCTGCTATAATACACCATTTGGAGCTTTTTTATGAAATGAAATCTGGATGCATTTCAGTTTTACTTTTTAAGATCTCCAGTTATGAGAAATTCTGATTGGCCTGATGGATTACATTTGTTTGTTTTTATTGAATAGAAATGGGCTCAAAATTGCTGTTAGGACGGCATGTGGAATTATCTGCAATCTGACTGCAGTGGTGTATTTCATTTTCATCTCTGCCTTTTGATCCCCTGCTTCTCCCAGTAAATATTCTATTGAAACCCTGAGCTGGTCACTGTATATCTCAAATGCACCGTTATCTTTTGTACTTCTGAGTTTTTACACATACTTTTCCTTCATGTATCCAAATCACTTGAAACAGTGAAACAGCGCTATGACAAAATAAAAGCTAACATAGTATTCTTACTATTAATATTATTATTTTCCTCCTGGCAAACTGCTCTTCAACTTTTAAGAGCCTGTTTATATGTTGCCTTGTCTCTGATTGCATGTGTTAATGTAAGAAATTCCATTGCATGTGACACAAAGCTCTACTCAAACTGACTTAATGCAATAAACAAACAAAAACTACATAAATAAGAACAGGAATTTAGTGACTCACGTAACTGAAATATTCAGGAGTAGATCAAATACATCAGTATTTGGGGGCTCAAATAGTCTTTCTTTGTCTCTTAGCTCGGCTCTTCCTCACTGCTTTATCCCCTCAGTCTCATGAGGTGGTAATAGGACTGGCTGCAGCATGAGGCCTGCCGAGTTCAGGACCAGTACACAAAAAGAGAGGGTTTCTTTCTGGCAGCTCTTACTCTGGTTCGTGGATCAATCCATTTGTCTCTGATCAAATCCATTTGTCTCATGTGTCCTTTCCTGATGCAGTCACTGTGGTCTGCAAATCACTAACTAAGCAGCACCCTTCTTTGCACCCTCACCTACCAGTCTGTGAGTTTCTTCAGTACCAGAGCTATGGCTCATGCTCTTCTGCATCCCTGGGGAGTATGATGTTGCTAGGCACATAGTAGATTCTTAACACATGCTGAATGGCTGACGGGTTAAATGAGTGGGTTCATGGTCTCATGAAAGCCACGCCCAATTGAAAGATATTTACAGTGCAGAGAAGTAGTGAATTTAATATTTATTTGTCTGTTCCAATAATATTTATAAACCACCCCTGATGTGCCAGGCAGCAGACCAACTATTAGGCAAATAGCAGGTAAGAGGAAAATCACCTCTGTTCTCGTGGAGTTTATAGCCGGCTGGAGAAAACCAACAAGCAATTAGAAATGAATAATATCATAATAGAGACTGAAAGGACCATTGGGAATTTGGGAGCAAGTTGACCTAACCTAGTTTAGGGAGCAAGGGAAACGTCTTGTCAGGTTTACCTTTAAGCTGAGCCCTGTGGGGATGAGTAAGTTAAGGTAAGGAAATTAAGAACCAGCATAGTACATTCAAAGAACTGAAGGAAATTCCAAGTGGGTGGTCAGAATGAAGGTGGTTTAGGCTGGAGAGGGGCTTGAAAATCATTTCTGGGATTGTGTAGCTAATCCTAGGAGAAGTGGAAAGTCTTTGAATACACGATCATATCTGAATTACGTGGTAATGACTGTATCAAAGGTAGATATGTACCAGGTTGTATGCTTCCTGGAAAGTCACTGAGAAGAGCTCACCAAAGAAGTTATATGTTTCTTGCACTTTGAAGAATGAATAGGAGTTTTCCCTCACAAAATGAGTAACGAACAACAAGGCATCAATGCAGTAGCACGTTGATGCAAAGGGACTTTATACTGTTCTGGGTATGGTGGACCTTTGGCGTGTGTTTGAGGATACCGTGCTGAGTGAGATGTAAGGAGTGCTGGAGGGGAACCTGGAAAGGTAGTTAGCTGCCAGTTTGTGAACATCTTTGTTTACCATCTTAAGAAATCTAAATTTTATCCTGTAGTCGGTGAGGAATCTTTTAAATAACAATAGCCATTCTCTTCAGATACTCTCAATTATATCCTGTTGCCAATTCTGGAACTTTCAAAAATGAGAAGCAATCAATATTGATCTAAACTATATTTTAACTTAGTTATGAAGACCAACAAAATAATTTACATAAAATTATTCAGATTAAGATATTTCAGTACTCTCTGAAATTTTTAATAACAGATCACAAAATTGCTGACCTTCAAAAGACCGTATTTAACATCACCCAGTAGTCCTAAAATAATTCCTTGCTTCATAGGTTTATTGCACAGTATGTTTTCTCTTGGTCACACCTTAGATCACTGCTGTTTTGCAGCTGTCTTTTCCCTTTCCAAGGGAAGTAACATTTTATTACCTACCAAAGATCATTATTGTGAAAATAAGTATTATCACTGTCATGGCCTGTTTACCTTCCTTGAGCAGTGATCAGAAATGGGCTGTATAAAAAAGAACTGAAAGTATTTCAAACAGACTGTTTACAGTACAGAGGAAGCGGGGAAAGTTACAATCTTGACTGTTAACTGGCTTATCATTATACCGTGGAATAATCTGCTCTTGAAAAGGTCTATGATACTAAGGAGTAGATTGCAAATATCATTTGCTAGATCATCGAGGAACACGGAAACTCTTGTTGGTATAATTTAAAATTTATGTAGAATTTATTAGGTACCTTTACAAATTCTATTTCTTAGAAGCAGCTGTGTTAAAAATAGCTCACTCAGGAATAAAAGTTTGCCTTTGGGCATCAGCTTCTTTCTTCTGAAGTCCTGGGTGCCTGCTCCTGCTTGTTTCCTCGGATCACCGTTTAGGCATCATACTTTATTTGGTTCTCCTCAAACAGCCTCATTTATACCAACCATCCAATATTACCTATCTACAGCCATTTCTCTAGATTCCTGATTCCTGGATAGGGAATTAGTTTACTAAATGCATAATGCAGTAATTTTAAGCAGAAATTTTTCATGATGATTTGGTTTTAGAAAGACTGTTCTGATACAAGTGGGCTGAAAGCACTAGGTATGACTAGTGGACTGCTGTTCTAGTAGTACGGGTAAGAGATGATGAAGGCATTAGCCAGGAGAGAGTAAGAATGTTACAGATTACAGACACACACACACACACAGCAGGCACATAGGATTTAAAGAGTTGACTTGTACAGGAAATGTGGAAGAAGAAATAAGAATGGCAAGAATGGTACGAATGTGGATGACGGGAGGACATTGACTCAAAAACGTATAAAAAACGTATAAAACAGTCATGCAAATGACTGTTAAGGTACCTTTGGGGATATCTAAGTGAGGCTCTGCAATAGGCAGTGAAAATACATGTCTGGAACTCTAGGGAGATATGAACTATTGAAGTAGATTTGATAATCTTCAGTATATGGATAGATAGATAAGTATTGAGCCCATGAGCTAGAAAAGTATTGAGCCCATGAGTGTGGGTATTATGCAGGAAGAGTTCATGGAACATGAAGCAAGGAGCTCTGAGAACAGATGCACGGGTTCCTTACCTTAAGGAAAGACTAGAAACCAAAGAAAGAGGGATCTACAAAGATCAGACCAGAAGCACATTGTCAGGAAATCTGAGGTGAGAAGGTTTTATGGAAGTGGGTCACTAAGGTACAATCTTGTGAAATTACAAGATGACAGAAATATATTCACTGGAATTGTCAATTAGGAGTTCATTTCTGAATTCTTCTGAGCCAAATCTTGAGATAAGGACTTGAGTTACAGGTAGCCAGTTGGGAGGTGATTCCTGAAAGCCAGGTAGAAGGTACAGACATTATGTAACTGGCAAAGAGAGGTCAATAAAGGTCATTGCTCTGACCCATTGGGACTCAGTGCTGCTGAAGGCCTGCCGAGGAAGCAAGACACAAGCACATCAAAATTGTCTGCGCAAAGGACTGGCATTTGAGGGCTATCACTGCCAGTGGTTTGAAGGTTGCCCCAGGGGATGTTAGCTTTCTGGAACTTCTGGGTGGAGACTGAGCAGCAACCATAGTTTCAGAGACAGTCATGAATCAGAAAGTGGAGAGACTTGGTATCCACCTAAAGCAGAATTTCATTAGAGTGAATAGATTCTGTACATCCAACTGAAACTAAAGTTAAATGTGGGCCAAGGACAGGTGGCATGGATGCTCAAGGAGTGTCTACTGTGGAATTCATGCGTAAACTCAGAAAACGGGTTTAGAAACAAAGTAAAACTAAGACTTCATTGCTGAGAGTGAGGAATTTAAGATGTTGAGTGGGTGGGCGATGATATCATTGACTTAACTGAGATTGGACAGAGAGTACTGGGTAATGCAAAGAATACATTTCATAACTTATTAGCACTGGAGGAAGGAAGTGGAGATGTTAATATGAACTCACTCATACTCACAGGTATTTGGATTATAACTGTTTCCAGAATATAGGAAGTGGAGGAAAAAAGGAATTAGAAGTGTGAGAGTGAGGCTTGGTTGAAAGAAGTTTTTATGAATGTGCTTGTAGGCATTCATTCATTTATGCAAAAATGTTTTAAAATATTTATTAGTGGTCAAGTCTAGGCGAAGCATTAAAAATGCTGCAGCAAAAACTACAGGCAAGGGAGCTTGATATCTGGTCCAAGAGACAGGCACATTTTCAAAATTTCGTTCATTATAACTTCATATGTAACTTTATAAATTTATTCATTGTAACAATTTAAGGAAAATTGCAGTGTGTTATGAGAGCTGGTAGCCAGAGGATATATCACCTTAGGAGAAGAGAGGGAAAGATCAAACAGTAACAGGTGGAGAGCTGTCCATCCCAGGGCACTGCCTGCTCTTCCCTTCCTGATTTGGAACCATTGCTCTCTGGTCCCTTATACTTCATGCTATTGATGTTCATTTTAATTTGCTTAAGTATATCTTCAAGTAAAAATAAAATGAGTGAATTGTAGATAAATAATTTTATGTTTCCCACAATGTGATTGAAAGTCAGACTATATAGAAATTTTAAAATCAAAACCATTCTCGCTCAGAATTCTGTAATCACATTTGAATTGAGTTTTGACAATGAGAATTTCAGTGCTAATCTGATTCTCTCTCCATTACATGTCATCTTCACCTGTTCTCCCTTTTTCTTCATCTACTGTAAATCTTTAGTAGCTTCTCTCTATTTATGGTGTACTAAAATTTCGTAATAATGGGGTTACAGTTTTTTACATTTTCCTCCCTCAGCAATCTGTATGTTTTGATGCTTTGAATTTGTAAATATTTTTGACTATGGGGATTTTTCTTAGTTTGTTTTTGTATTAATTTCTCTTTTCTATTTTCTCTTTTCTTAAATTGTGAACTACCTTTGGAATGAATGTTAGGTCTCCTTCATTGATTTTGTCTCTTCAGATTTCTCTGTTGTATGTCATTTAGGACTGTTCTCATGATTTTTCTTTTTTTTTTTTCTTACAGCTTTTTAGAAAAATCAGTTGAATGTTTGATACATTCAAAACTCTTTGTGTTATAGAGGTAAAGCTTGAAGCATAGTAATAACCTTTGACCAGACTTAAAAATTAATCCATTACCAATAGTGGGGAAGTCTTCTGTGGTCCTCAGGTCACGTCTATCCTCCTTGTGCAGGTGATGACTTCTGTATTTTCTTTTTGATAAACCTCTTCCTTTCCTTTGTAGTGTTACTAAGTTCATATCTCTAAACAAGATAGTCATGATTTAGTCATCATGTTTTTATACTTTTAAAAATGTATTTCATAATGTTCTGAACTGTACTTTTTTCAATTAATAACGTTTTTTAAGATCTGTTCATTTTACTTCATGTGACTGTAGATTATTTCCATTCAGATGTGGAATTCCATTGTATGAATATGTAAGATTGTCAGGCACAGAGAGCCAGCAGGAGTAGAAACTGGAATCCAGCTCAAGCTACTGCTCATTTAGTCCGAGCATCAGCCCAGAGGAGGAATGCTTTCTCGTAGTTGCCTACCCCAAGGGGAGATTCTTGGAATTTATGCAAAGGTGTCATATGAGGTGGGAGATGAATGGGGGCTGATTCTAAAATTGGCTTATTTATTCTCTTGTCGATGATTTTTTTGTTTGTTTGTTATTGGGTCTTTTCCAGGTTTTTTTTTTTTTTGAGAAATAATGCTTTTATGAAATATCTCGTGCATGTGTCCATGTGTCTTTTATTTTCCTATGAGTCAATAAGTAGAATTGCTGGGCAGTAAGGTATGCAGATGTTCAACACTACAAGAAAGTACCGAATTACGGTTTGCTGTTTGTATTTCTGTCAACGGTTTGAGTGTTTCCATTGTTCTATATCTTTGCTAGCTGTGATATGTCAAAATTTTAAATTTTTGCCAGCTACTATTGAATTTGATCATGTTTTTATACAATGATTGGTCATTTTGTTGACATCCAAGAAAAATAACATTAAAATTTTTATTAGAACTCCATTTAGTCTAGAGATCATTTTACGGAGAATTGATATTTTATGATATTTAATTAATATGTCCAAGAAAGTAATTAATCGCTTTTTTTGTGTCTTCTTTATTGTTACTGCTATAAAGTTTTATGATTTCCTCCATAAAGATCTTGCATACTTAGGCCCATCAACTTTGCTAAACTCTCATATTCATCCTGGATTTTTTTGAATTTTCTAAATACACAAGCAAAAAAATCTGTTAAAGGCTACTCATATGATGCTTGTGTATATTTCCAATATATTCAACTTGAGTTTAGCTTTTTCCATACAGTTTAGTACCTATATGGTACAGTATTAAGTAGAAGTGATGAAATTTGGCATTTTTGCCTTGATCTGCATTTTCAAATAAGGTGTTTTTATGTTTTGTTACTAAGCATACTTTTGCTGTAGAAGTCATTAATTACCTTTGACCGGGTCTTATTTTACTTTGCATTTTGATTCATAAATATAAATATGATGCTACAATGTGTCAGTCACTTTAAAAAAATTTTTTTTTAAATATATATTGTCTTTTAAGTATTTCAGTAGACTTTACAGGGTAAGTACTGGTTTGCTAAAAGCTTTTAAATATATATGGTATTTTATTTACAGCTTTATCTCTCTTATAAAACTATATCTTATTCCTCCTTAATCTGTTAAAAATCAAATTATATTTATGGATTTCTTTAAAGTGAAAGCATCCTTGCAAATGAGATAAACTCCAGTTGATCCTGATATATTATCCCTAATATATGAAGACATACTGTATTTGGATATACTGTTCCTGAGTAATTCCAACATCACAGTTTTTTTTTTCCTCTATATGAGAGTAGAACATTGATTCTTCATTTGAACTGCAGATAAATTGGCTTTTATTTAACAAATGATGTCATATGAAAAATAGGTACTTTTGAAGAGTATGCTTAGTATAGTCAGATGTCTTTGTTACAAGATGAACAAAAGAATTGAGACTGAACAAGGGGAGAGTGTATTTCAGTCTGCCAGATTTTGTTCCCTCTAGGACACATGCCCAGTGAGTGGAATAAGGGCAGATTATTTTTACATTTATGTTGTCACCATCTCTCTTACTTAATGTTGTACTTGCCTAGTAAATGTGTTTGATTTTGAGTAAGTTAAAAGTATGGATGTGACTATGCTGTGCCTAGTTTATTGTGTTGTGAGGATGAAATAAGATGGGCCATGTGATGTGTTTAGAAGTTTCAGTGCTAAGTGCTTAGTGAGTGTTGATTTTTCTTATTCGTATTAATATATTTTAAATTGCTTATTGAACCAGAATAGCAAATATAAATTTACCAATTCCAGTAATTATATTACTTTACTGTAATACATTTTAGTATTTCATTTATGAATTTGCAATATTTAAGACCTTTATCTTACATATTAAACTCTAATTTTTATTTTATAGGTAAAAAATGTTGTATTTAGAGGTGATGAGGGAAAGTCAGTTATCCATGTCCCTGCATTTGAATTCACATTATTTAATCCTACTATTATTATTGACAAAAAATAACTACCATGATTGATCTACCTACTCGAGACGTAAGTGTATCATTGGGATTAAGAGCACTTAGACTACCTGTGTTTAAATCCTGGCTCTACTGCTTACTGGCTTGTTAACAGTATGCAACTTAATCTCTCTGTGTGTCCATTCCTCATTTGTAAAATGGCAGCAGTGATAATAATGGCTTCTACTTCATAGGATTATTGTGAGAATTATGTGATTTCATGTGTATCAGACATAGAGCCAGGTGGCTACTTTTATTATAACACCATGCTAATAATCACATCATCTTATTTAAATTCTCATAAAATCCTATGAGGTAGGCAGTAGTATCTAATCTTTGAGGCAGGAGAAGGTAGATTTCAGAGAGTCTGCATACCTTGTACAAGGTCACAAAAATTAAAAAATTTGGGGGATGGGATTTTAACTTTGGACTACCTGGATCATAGTCAACTAAACTGAGCCTCACTTGAGTGTGTCTACCAAAATTCAATGCCACATTAAACAAAGCGATAAAGTAGTTTGGACTGATCATGTGAATAATTGAAGATTATTTTATAGACAGAGAAACCTAGAATTTCTAAGTCTTCACTTAAATCAGAGAAGAGAAAAATATTTACATTGTAATATGAGATTATTAACTAAAATATAAAGGGGCTTTGTTTTTGTAAGGATTGGTTTACATTGGAGCAGTCTATGGAGAAAAATATGGACTCCTTCTAGAAGGATTGGTAGGGGATTTGATTTTATTTTGATTAGCTTAATACTGATACTATTGGGTAGTTAAAAGCATGGTCTCTTCCTCTAGAAAGACTTGGGTTCAAATCATGATGCTGTTGCTTTAAAGCTATTTGTTTTGGGGCTGTTCATGTAACCTCTGAACCTCAGTTTCTCATTGAGAAATTATGCATGATGGTGTCATCCCACTGCACTGCAGTGAGTGAAAGAATTAAATCCCTCAGCGACGTCCCTGGCGTAGAATTAATACATGAGAAGATATTAGCTTATTATCATAAAGGGGGTGGGGAAGAAGGGAGAAATCTCTTCTGATTCTGTAGTAATGTGATGTGGTTTGGGAAAACTCAATGTGTTTGTGTTAAACGGGCTGGCTAAGTAAATACATACTCTAAACATCTGGAAGTTATGATTATGACAAATGTTGAGGTTTTAATCAATCTAAATTCTCATTAATCTGTATTTCCATTGTCTAATCAAACACAAACACATACACCCACACACACGCAAATGCACACAAACACCACAAAACAAAACAAACAACAAATCCCCTAAGACTCTAAGAAAAGAAATGAAATCTGTTAGTCATTATTACCACTAATGTGGAACGTATTGTTAGGGACCCAACCTAAAGATGTCTCATAATATTAAGACCACAGTCTCTGATATCAGACTATTTGAACTTTATTGCTGCCTTACTTACTTACTGTGGGTCCCTAGACAATTACTTACCTTCTTTGTGACTGAGTTGCTTTTTGGGTAAAATCAGGATAATAATAGAATATATCCCCATAGAGTTATTCTGATGTTTAATTAGATAATACTTCTTGAGTGGTTTAATCCTGACACTTAGTAAGTGCTTAACAGATATATTAACTATAGCCTTTTAAAAATAAGATTAATAGATGCCCCAATTTACCTTACAGAGTTGTCCTGAGATTTAAATTAAATAAATATATATTTAAGCCATTTTAATAAATGAGGACTAAGTAAAAGATATTTTAATATTGCTTTGCTTACACCAACTATTCTCAGATTCTCAGAGTTGGAAAGCTTTCTTATTTCCTCTTATCTGATCATTTTATTCTTAGGATGACATCTTAAGCATATGTTTATGTGGTTTCTCTTTAATTGCTTCCAGTGTCAAGAATCTCCGTACCTTTCACAGCAACCCATTCCATTTTAGAACATAATAGAAAATATTTCTTCATATTGAATGATTGTGTGGCTATCCATAACTTGCACTAATTATTTTTAGTTCTGTGCTTTGCAGCCACACAAAAAAATAGCAGCCAACATATATTCCGGATATTACTGATACATAGTAAGCCACACCACACCTTTGCAGTGTAAAACAGACATTATCTTTTGCATGCAACTTTGTGAGTCAGGAATTTGAGGAATATTCGTTGGATGTGTCTCTTGTTCCCTGTGTCATCTACTGACATGAGTTATCCAGATGATGGCAAGGCTGGTCTGAGGGCCCCAAGACGGCATCATTTACATGTCAGGTACATTTGTGAGATGCGTTGGACTGTCAACCTAAGCATGTATATATGGCCTCTCTAGCATGGTGCTCTCAGGATCTAGTTGGACTTCCACATGGTAACTGACTTGGAGTCGTAGTAAACATCCTGACAGCATGAAGTCACATAGTCTTTTCTGACTTACTCTCAGAAGCCACTTACCAACACTGTGCTCTATTGGTCAAAGCAGATTAAGCCTGAGGGGATATAGACTCTGCCTTTTGATAGGAGAAGTGTTAAAAAATGGGGAGACCCTGGACAGGAGCAACCATAATTTTTGTTTACACATTTGAAAAATGAAATCTTCAGAGCAAAATTTCTGTGTCGTTGTTCTGCATATAAATAGCATACAAAAACCTAATTGAAAACTACATAATCTTAGTATTAGTTACAACAGTCAAATAATAGCAGGAAGTACAGACACAGACACATTTCTTCTAATCATAGTTAGCAAATAATGCTTGGCTAGAATTTTGCTTATGAAATCCAGAATTTAGGGATCCCACTAATCAAAGTTAGAAACATCTGTGTCTTAAAATGTGAGTTTTTTTTGTTGTCACATGACAGAAATGCCTAAGAATTATGACACCAGCTCCCCATTTCTCCCTGCGTTCCCACTAGAAAAGTCTAATTGCCTACAATAGATTGATACCTTATATTGTTGGTTTGGAGCGAAACTGGGAAGAAATTAAGTTGGCTTAAACAACAAGGAGTTATTTTAATACGGACTGTGTGCAGTAAGTGCAAGCCTTATAAATATCATACGTTTGTCTTCTATCCATTCTTATAAAGTTGGTTGGAGATTGTATATTAAAGAAATTTAATTAAAAATAAACAGAAACTATGCCAATATAAAGAACTGATAGCAATTTAAAGTTAAAAAGAAAGGTAGGTAAAGAAATAATGAAGGAGGAAAGAAAGAACACTGAATGACTCCTGATTGTCTACAAAACTGTGTAAACTCTTTTATTATGCATTCAAATTGCCCTGAAAATGTGTTACTTCCTCCCCATGTTCTTTTCATCTTGACTCTATGAGAGGATTTTGTTCCAGCCAGAATACTGCTTAGCTAGCTACATGCACACACACACACACACACACACACACACACACACACACACACACACAAAGGTTTATGCTTGTTTTCATGTTGTTTCTCTGCCTACATCCCAATCTAAATCCTAAGTCTCTGCCCCAGTGCCATCTCTTTAACACTCTAATTGACCCTCCTGCTTCAAAGTGATAACCTCCTCCTCAGAAAACCTATGGCATCTACTTTGAAGATGCCGCCTTATTTATATGAACCTTCTGGGAAGGGCAGTTGCTGCTTAGCTCCACCCTGTGGCCTCCACACAGGCATTAGAGTCCATATTGATGGATCAACAGAATTGTTTTGAGAAGCTGAATGGGAAACTTTTATGTGACTCTCCTCATCAGGAAATGGCGGTTTCATTAAGAGAAGAATCACCTTTGTACTACTGGCTAAAATAAATTTGCAACCTTACAGAGTTCGTTGGACTTCTACTTTGTGACTTTGTTCTAGGGCATCAGGTTTGTAGAAAGAAGGAAGGAAACAAAGAAACAAAGTTCTTCCTCTTCCCTTTCAAGACTGCAGGTAAATATCTGTGTCTGCTTCTACTCCCAAACGTATGTAAGCCTACCTTCCGGCCCGTGGGTTGGGGAGTAGGTCTCAAAATTTACCCACTTTTCTAACCACGTGTATCTCAGTGGGGCCACATAATAGCAGTAAGTCTCAGTGGGAATCTGTGCAAGTCAAGTTGTATATGGAATATAAACATCTGTCTAGTTGGAGTGAAAGCACACTCAGCCCCCCTTCGCCCCTCATTACCTTTCTGAGGTAGGGCTGATTGTGTTGGAACCTTTGGGTTAATGCGAATGATGTACATGATGATTTCATTTGTTCAGAGTGTAATATAATATACCCACATAGAGGCTATCATGTTGTGATTTCCAATCAGTCCACAAACATTTAATCCATGTTTTTGATATGCATGATTGTGTGTTTGGTGATCTGAGCAGGAAACACATGGGAAGTGGAGAGGACTCACGTTAATTGAACACCTAGTCTGTGCCAAGACCTTTACTCTCTTCAGCATATTTTGTAAGTAGAGAATAGTTTAAGAATCTCATATGTTTAGAGTAGCTTACAAATGCACATAGAAAAATAGCTGGCAATGCTGTAATGCGCTGAATGTCGTATACCAGGAGTGGTACAGACAGTGACAACAGCAGGGGCCGGCAGCAAGGAGGCATTGCCGTAGGCAGAAGTCATCCTAGACGGCTTCACTGGAGAGGGGAGCCTTGGCTCTGACTTGGATGAAGGGAGAGAAGTAACTGCAGGTGGTGGTGCAGCAGTCCTAGGAAGAACTAAAGGACAGGATCTCTGTTTTCCTTAGAGACATTGTCACCACGTGATTATGTTGTTGGAAGTCAACTCCTAGAATGTCTGGTACCACATACTATAATATAGAAAAATGCACATTCTTGAGTAAACTTTAAATTATATGTATATGTACATACACATATAATGTATATATGCAAACCTATAGACATATGCATGTATATATGCATGTATAATACGTATATGTATATATAATGTACACATAAATATACATGTCTAGATAATTTGTTCTTCTAATTCATCCGTTTTAGTAAAGAGGAAAGTTTTAGTTTGCTAAAACAGTGTGTACAATTTTTGTGTTACATAAATAAACCTCTTTTCTCCTTGATTTGCACAGCAATTGTTCAGATCCCTTCTAGAAACTTGCATGGGTCAAATGTACTAAGATAGAGAGTATCCACATTGTTTCGTGACTTTTAGCCTTTTTCTAAAAATAATTTTGTACTAAAGAGCCAACTATCTTCAAAGCTGCGTTTCAGGTAACTGAATAAAGTGTAGGGCTTGTCACTCTGCATTTAACAGGGGCTTCACAGAAATCTTCCTAAACCTGACAACTTTTTATAGCTGAGAACTGGTGACTTGACATTGAGGGTTTGAGACTTGTGCTTGATAAAGAAAGACAGGAAGAAAGCAATGTTTTAGGAACATTTATTTTGTGGTTTTATGAAGGATAGAATATTTAGAAGAACAAATGAAGGAAATTTGTTAAAAGCATATAATAAATTCATGTCATTAAAAATGATTTTATGTTAATCAAGTGAGCCATTATTTAATAAAAATTTTTGTGTGCCAAGACCAGTGCTGAATATGGATAATGGTAGTAATCAGCTTCCATGGTAGCCACCAACCATCCTACCCTCTGGTCTTTGCGCTCTTTCCTCCCATACTGAATCACATCTGGCTTGTGTGATCTAAAATATGATGTAAGTGATGTGGGGCTTTTGATGTGATGTTATATCTGGGGTTACAACTTCCTCCTAGCTTTGTAAATGCTCTGCAGCTTCTGCCTTGGTCTCTTGGATCACCCATTGAGGGGAGGCCAGCCGCCATATCGTGAGGACTCTCAAGCATCCCATTGCAGAGACTCACATGGAAAGCAGCCTCCCACCAACAACCAGCACTAACTTGCCAGCCACGGGAGTGAGCAACCCTGGAAGTAGGTCTTCCAGCCTCAGTCAGGGTTTCAGATCACTGCTGCCCAGCTGGCATCTCAACTGCTTTGGATGCACTAAGTCAGAGCTGCCTAACTAGGCTGCTTCTGAATTCCTAACTCCTTCTTTCAGAACTTTGATGTGTCCCCAAAGCGCCTGCATGGAAGAGCCACGAACCTCAGACAGGGAGCAGGAGAAGGAGGATGGAGGAGCTGTTGAAATTCTCCCTTAATTCGTAGCCTAGTCTTTCCCAGAGATGTCTCTGAAATCACGTGGGTTGTGGAGGGAGGCTTTGCCCCTTTCTCTCCTCTGTGTAAGTCATCGTAGATCTCAGCAGTGCAGGATGTGGGACAAGGGGAGAGATGATTTCCAGGAAGTGCTAGTAATGATGCTGAGCATGAAAATAGTTAACTGGGACGAAAGAAATACCTCAAACAGATCAATTGGGCAGAGAGCTGATGTGCATATAAAAGAATTCCCATCTGGAAACCAGAGGGTTGAAGTTCTGAAGAAAACTTCAGGGCCCTAGCCAGACAGTGTCTGTCATGCAAAAGGCCTCAGTGATGGAAGGAACAGGAAATGTCATCAAAAAACTAATGAGACTGTCAAGTTTCAGCTAGAATTAGATGAAAGGCTGCTTCACTTGCAGAGAATAGTCCTAGATAGAAGATGAGGAGCCAGAACGGGGCCTGAAGAATGGATATTTAAGATAGATTTTTAAATCTCCCCTTATTCGCCCACACCCTCTATACTACGTTTCAGAATAAAAACTTCAAAGTATCTGACAACCCAGAATAGTTGTCATTTCCTTTTGGAGAAAAGACTGTTCACAAAGGTGCCTGGAATTTCCAATTTCAAGGGGGAAAATTTACCTGGATCATGTATAACTTGAGAAATCGGGGCCTTTATGGGGCCCAGTGATGGAAAATAATTTCAAAGATAAATGAAGTGTTTGTGTATGTGTGTGTGTGTGTGTGTGTGTGTGTGTAAATTTGACCCAAATATCAGCTTTGCTTTGCTTTCTAAACATGCTTGAAAATGTTTGTGGCCAACAGATCTGGCACAATTTCTTGTACATATCTTCTTAAGATTTAAGGTTAAAAGCACATATATATTTGACCTACTACTGGAATTATCTAACACTCACATTAATTTTCTTTATAGGATAAATTTTTTTAAACATTTTTTATTGAGTTATAGTCAGTTTACAGTGTTGTGTCAATTTCCAGTGTAGAGCACAATTTTTCAGTCATACATGAACATGTATATATTCATTGTCACATTTTTTTCTCTGTGAGCTACCATAAGATCTTGTATATATTTCCCTGTGCTATACAGTATAATCTTGTTTATCTGTTCTACATTTTGAAATTCCAATCTGTCCGTTACTACTCCCGCACCCTTGGCAACCACAAGATTGTATTCTATATCTATGAGTCTGTTTCTGTTTTGTATGTATGTATGTATGTATGTGTTTATTTATTTATTTATTTTTAGATTCCACATATGAGCGATCTCATGTGGTATTTTTCTTTCTCTTTCTGGCTTACTTCACTTAGAATGACATTCTCCAAGAGCATCCATGTTGCTGCAAATGGTGTTATGTTGTCAGTTTTTATGGCTAAGTAGTATTCCATTGTATAAACATACCACCTCTTCTTTATCCAGTCACCTGTTGATGGACATTTAGGCTGTTTCCATGTCTTGGCTATTGTAAATAGTGCTGCTATGAACATTGGGGTGCAGGTGTCATTTTGAAGTAGGGTTCCTTCTGGATATATGCCCAGGAGTGGGATTCCTGGGTCATACGGTAAATCTATTCCTAGTCTTTTGAGGAATCTCCATACTGTCTTCCACAGTGACTGCACCAAACTGCATTCCCACCAGCAGTGTAGAAGGGTTCCCTTTTCTCCACAGCTTCTCCAGCATTTGTCATTTGTGGACTTTTGAATGATGGCCATTGTGACTGGTGTGAGGTGATACCTCATTGTAGTTTTGATTTGCATTTCTCTGATAATTAGTGATATAGAGCATTTTTTCATGTGGCTATTGATGATTTGTATTTAGAAGAAAATATTTTTATAGCCTCAGGGAGATTCAGTAACAGAAGTATAACAAACATGCAGGACAAAAAGGTGAAGTAAAGAATTAAGATAAATAGAAAAGTGAATGAATAAGAAAAAAACTTACTCATTTTCATGCTAGAAAATTAACAACAAAAGAACTTCATTAGCTGCCACATTGGAGTAAGAGCACATAATACGAGGGAAAACTGAATTTGGTAAATATAGGAGGAACTTGAGCTAGACTAGAGAGATAAAAAGAAAACTAAGATGGGGAGCTATGTTTGAATAGATGGAGGAGTTACTGTATGTCTGGCTTTATATAGCATTTGCCTGTTAGATCTAATTTACATACATTCTAATGCAGTTAGTAATTCTTATAGCATATCTCTTGGATAGACACTATTATCTTCCTCTATTTACAGATGAGAAAATTAGAGTTTAGGAGGTTAACTTGCCCAAGCCGAGACAGATGGCAAGGAGAAGGGCTGTTGACTCCAGGTTGAGGAAAGTTTCATTAACTATTCTTCTTAGAAAAATAAAAATCTCTGTCATTAAAGACTGAAATTGAAAGGCAGATGACTAACTGAGGACAATATATGTAATACTTATTACAAAAAAAGTCAGATCATCAGCTTATTTTAATATAAAAGGGCAATGAACAACATGAACACTGTATGAGAGAAGAGGGCCCAGGGACATTTAAAGGCAAATCATTAAAGAAGAAACATGGCCAAGTAACATACTTTTTAGTAAATAGCAATTTTCCTAATAAAATAATTTTAAAACCAAGCAATGGAACACATTTCTTTTTAAAGGTTTAAATCAAGAAAAAGGAAAAGAATGATATTGAATGTCAGTGATAGGTGAGGACAAGAACACTTTCATCTACTGATGATGCTAACAAATGTGGCCATAAATTTGCTGGAGAATCAGTTAGCATTGTGAGTTAAAAGCCTTAAAACCGAAAACTACTTTAAAGCCTAAAGCCTACTCTCAAGAATTTATCATAGATAAATTAATTTTACATGTGCACAATCACATATATTTATCACAACATGCATTTATCATAATACTGTTTATAATAGGAAAAAACAAATAGTTCAGTATTCTAATATAGGACATTTCAATGTTATTGAATATATAATGAATCATTTTTTAATGAAATAATTTCCAGATATTCAAAATAACGTTACATCTATATGTTTAGAAGGGGAAAGATGCTTCAATTACAATATGAGAAAAAATATAGAAAAATATGTGTGGGCTATGTCCCTTCACTCCTTTTGATTATTTGTGGTCTTTCCATAAACAACCTGGATTATTCATGTAAGGTAAATAAAAATATCCCAGTGAAGAAGATTTTTTTTTCCTGTAAATTTGATGTAATAAAGCTCCATAGGTAACATCTCCATCTTCCTCTTCTGATAACATCGCCTAAGTCAATCATAGCAATATTTTACCAAGGACAATTAGAAAAGATACACCACAGCAGGACTGTCTGGAAAGGACTGGAACCATTCGTGGAATGCAGTTCCTCCCAATTGACCCCTGAGGCCAAAAGAAAGGAGCAGAGATACTGGAGCTCCCCATCCCTGTCTTCTAATATCCTCTGCCTGTGCCTCCTATGAATCTAACTAAGAAGCCAGGTGGTATGGAAGTCTGCATTTCAGTAGGGAAAAAGTGAGAACTAAATCTAAGGGAAAACAGGACCAGGTGCAGCACGGGGAAATACACAAACCACATGGGTAGATGCCAGTTTGAATTCTCTATAGATCAGCATCATTCAGAAGTGTCTGGTCTGAGAGGGGTCAAGGTTAAGAGTGATCCACATACAGAGAGCCAGTGGGCAATAGGTAGGTTCATTCTGCTTTGCTTGGGCTAGCCTTGTTTAATGTTTATTGTTTTAGTATAATTTGTAATCATGCTCTTTGTCACTTTCACGGATATCACACCTTAAATGATAACCCTAGCTGTAATACTTTCTCCTATTCTCAGGTTCTTTTCGATTGTTGTTTAGATTTTCCAGAATTGATAGAGGTAGTACCAAGAAAGAGGATATACCTGGCCACGTTATCTATGCATTTTGGAGACCAAACAAAATGGAATCCTTTGAAATAGCAAATTCAGTAAGCACAGACAAAGATCCATGCAAAAAAGAAGTTTTCAGTCCCAGAAGCTATTCTAATCCTCATAGGCTGCTGCTGGAATATTAAACTGGAGCTGCACTTTAATTTAAAAATCTTTAAGTCCACAACATGTAGTAAAGTAGTAAATGAAGCAAAAGTGAAGGAATAAAATAGCTATGAAAAACGTGGATGAATATTTTCCTGATCTCGCAGTGAAAAAGGACTACATCAGGTTAAGAAAGAAACATAAGGAAAAGCTCAATACAACCTAGTAAGTTAAACAGGAGATTTCTCAGTGGTGAAATTTTGGTTGTTATTCAGCTTACTGTTTCAGCTTTTCTATAGTTTTCATTTTTCTACATTGGATTCAAATTAATTTTAATAATTAATTTTATAATCTAACAGCATTTAGAGATTACGTTCGTAGTAATTACATGAATGAATTACTCTAAATGCCTTAATGTTTAGTATATAGTAAGAGCTCAGTAAGTGGTAGATATCCATATTTGGTGGTATAAAATAATTTGATTGCTTAAGACTTTAATTTTTTATTGAAATATATAAGGGTTATTATGGCTAAAACTTCACCAGCATTTTGATGTCCACAGATTTAAAGTTAATGAAAATAACAAAAATTTTAAATTAAGACTTTAATTTTTAGAGCAATTTTATACAGAGAGCAAAATGGAGAGGGTTATTTATACTCACCAGCCCAAACATGCATAACCTCCCACATTATCAACATCACTCATCAGAATGGTATATTTTTCACCAAGGATGACCCTATGCTGACACATTGTAATCACTCAGAGTTCATAGTTTACCTTAGCGTTCCCTCTTGGTATATTGTACATTCTATGGGCTTGGACAAGTGTATAATGACATATATCCATCATTATAATATTATACAGGATATTTTCACTCCCTTAAACTCCTCTGTGCTTTGCCTGTTCACCCCCTGCCACCACACCCCTGGGTATCACTGATCTATTAATTGTCTCCATAGTTTTGCCCTTTCTAGAAGATTATACAACTGGAATCTTACAGTTTGTAGCTGTTTCATTTTGGTTTCTTTTACTTAGTAAAATGCATTTAAATTTTCTCCGTGTCTTTTCATGGCTTGATAGCTGATTTTTTTTTAAAGCTCTGAGTAATACTCCATTAACTGGGTGTACCACAGTTTATTTATCTATCCACCTACTGAAGGACATCTTGGTTACTTCCAAGTTTCGGGAATTATAAGTAAAGATATAAGAGATATCTGTGTGCAGGTGTTTGTGTGTAGTTGCTGGGCTGTATGATAAGTCTACGTTTAGTATAGTAAGAAACCACCAAACTATCTTCCAAAGTGGCTGTACCATTTTGCATTCCCATCAGCCATGTGTGAGCATTCCTGTTGTTCCACATCCTTACCAGCATTTGGTGGTGTCCATCTTCTGGATTTTGGCCATTCCTACTAGGTATGTAGTGGCATTTCATTGTTGTTTTAATTTGCATTTTCCTGATGATATATTATCTGGAAGCTCTTTCCATATACTTATTTGACATTTATATATCTTTGGTGAGATGTCGTAAATATTTTTTGGTGAAGTTGATTAATTTTGGGTTTTCTAAATCTTCAGTCTTGAAATTAAGATAGGAATAATTTTTAGTTACAAAATGGCAGTATGTAAAACAGATCACTTTCATATTTGAATATTTTAAGTTTGAAGTGATAAATTAGAAGTGCATGAAGTTTTAAAAAGACTGTGTAGCCCAGATATTTCTAGGAAAAATGTTATGTTATGTTTTTCCAGGAACACAGTGAAGAAGAGAAAAGAATATTGATCATTCTTCCTAAAGGAGGGCAGTAATCTTACTTTGAGATAATTAAAATTACCTTGAATTATCTGAGGTTTAGATTTTTAGAGTTCAAATTGGTATGGTTTCATTTTATTCATAGGTGAACATCAAAGAGAAAGGAAGTATACTGGGAAAATGAAGAGTTTGTGTTAACTGGATGTATTGAAAAACTGGCCAGAAAAATTAAATTAGCCTGTAGTTTTGTGAGACAATATGCAAGTATAAGTAAGGCAAAACAGCAAATTTTTGTGGCATATTTCTTTCCAGTGCTTTATTCGCTGTGTGAGCTTTTTAAATTTTTTATTGAAATATATTTGATTTAAAATATTACATTAGTTTAAGATGTACAAGCATAGGGATTCAGTATCTTCGCAGATTATACTCCATTATATATTATTACAAGATAATGGCTGTAATTCTGGGTGCTATACAGGATATCCTTGTTGCTTATCTATTTTATACTTACTGGTTTTTATCTTTTAATCCCAAACCTCTAACGTGTTCCTCTTCCCTTCCCTTTTGGTAGCCGCAAGTTTGTTTTCTAACCTTGTGAGTCTGTTTCTGCTTTGCGTATGCATTCTTTGCATTATGTTTTAGATTTCACATGTAAGTGATATCAGACAGTTTTTGTCTTTCTCTGATTTATTTCACTATACATAATCTTCTCTAGGTTGCTGCAAATGGCAGAATTTCATTCTTTTTTTATGGCTGAGTATTCTTAATCCAGTTGTCTGTTGATGGACACTTGGGTTGTTTCCATGTCTTGGCTATTGTACATAGTGAAACAGTGGATGTTTTAATAGAGCTAGACTTCTAATGTTAAGAGAGGCCTAATTTTTTCCCCTATAACATCGTCAGTGCTCAAAACATGAGAGATACAGCTTTTGGGGGGTGAAGTTGGCCTCACGGCATGTGTTACATTCTTTGAAAAATTGTCATTGGCAACAGATCTCCAACTCTGAACTTAAGTTTTATTTTTGCATATTGATAAATTTTTCCCAAATGAATGGAAAGATTGACTAGTCCAGGGAATACTAGTTTAGGGATAAATGTTTGGCGGCCTATAAGAATATTGATTTTCTTCTGTAGTTTGAAAACTGATTTGGGGGATAATTCTGAAAGAGTGATGTGGTAGATTGAATTATAAGTTCCTAATGATTTATTTCCTCTCCACCTGTCTCTTCCTTCCCTGTAGGCATTGGTTTTGAGCTTGGTCTTATGACATGCCTTGGCTAATGGTCTATAAATAGAAATGACATTTGCCATACCTTGGCACAAGCTTGAAATGTGCCTTCATGGTTTGGCTCTGTGTCTGTTTCCTTCCTACCTTTTGCCATGAGAGAGGAGCATTTTCAGATAGTGGGTGCCTCTGCAGTCTGGGTTCCAGAGTGTGAAGAAACATGGACTCCCATTGCCCTCATGTTACAGAGCAAGAAATTATTATTATTATTATTATTATTATTATTATTATTATTATTATTATTATTATTATTATTATTATTATTATTTTGTGAGCCTCTAAGATATAGGAGTTGTTAATTTCTACAAAGATTGGCCAGTAAGGTAAATGCCAGAAGTGGCATGATGCCAAAAAGAACCCTAAAATGTAGAACTAGGAAGTATATAGGAAGTAACCTGACATAGGAGACTGGAAAAAATAACAGTCTATATCATGCATTGGTAAAATATGTGATAAAATAATTCCTGCAATAAGATGGAAGCACAAAATATATCTAATAAACTTGTGACTTTGGGCAAACAGATATTGAGCAGAATTTTCATAGCATGATTTGGTTTTTATCAGCTAAATTTGATTAGATATTATAAGAAAGAATGAGCTAAAAGAATAATTGGCATGCTTCCAAGGATGAAGAAAGAGAAATAAAGATAATTTCAACATTCTAGGACTGGTGGGTTGAATGAAAGATGTCATCTCCCACCCATAAAATGTTCTCAAATTAAGATAATCTCAGGGCGAAAATCTAATCAAGGATGTGGCCATCACACCCTTCTTTAAGACCTGTCTTTGGATTAAGATGGATCCATAAAATCCTTTCAGTTGGACAGAAGATCTGAGAGGAAAGACCTAAATGGGTTCCTAGTTCAAGGAATAACATTAACTTCAAGGCAACCAAAATTAATGATAGAACAGCCCTGTCCAGTAGAAACACACTGCAGACGACATGTGTAATTTAAGAATTTTAGTAACCACATTTTAAAAAGTTAAAAACAAACAGATGAAATCAATTCGATACTTTTAGTAAGAATATTCTTATTGAATTCAATACATACAAAATAATATAATTTCCACATGTAATCAATATAAAAATACTAATGAGACCTTTCCCGGTTGTTTGTACTTAGTGTTGAAAAGCAGCTGTGTGCTTTATACTAGCATGTCTCAAGTCAGACTAGTTGCATTTCAGATGCTCAGTAGTCACAGGTGACTGACGGTTACTGTACTGGACAGCAGAGTTCTAGAGAGCGAGGAATGCCAGACAAAGGTTTATTGATGTGGCTTCTGGCAAAGGAGATGAAAATAATAAAATACAACAACAACAAAAAATGACAACGAAGTGTTTGAGAAGAATTATATTGCCAGAATGAATTACATGACTCCTTGAGAGGTAAAATGACCCTTCAGAACTTCTATGGCATTCTGAGAATAATCTGAGAACTGTGATACCTCTGTTTGCTGAGAAGTTAAGAGTTGTTTGTTGCCATAGCAAAAGCTAACTAATGCAAGGAATATTAAAAATATTTTTTAAATCAGCAGACCTTTAATAAGATAGGCTCTTACTCCTACCAAACCATGCATAGCTATTCCTCCCAACTTTGATCTCTGTAATATTTATTAAAAAAGTGAAAGCTTATCTCACTGCACACCAGCAAAGACTAATTGCTTGGGGCATGGGAAGAGCATGAGGATTGTTATTAGAAAAACTTGGATTTGAATCTTAATTTTACTACTCCTTAAATATGTAATACTAACACTAGATACTGTTACACCAAACATAACACAAACAGAGTCTCGGAAAGCATTTGTATATTGAAACTTGTCTTTTTTAATGTGGCCACCATATAGACATTTAAGATAGCCCTGGTGGAGACATGTGGCCTGGCCAACAGCCACCCCCAACAGTCAGGCACCGGAATGAGCTACCTGATTAGGCCATGCAGCCCAGGCAAGCCATCTGATGGCTGCAGCCACATGAGTGACCCCCGCCAAGACTAATGAAAGACCTGTCCGGCTGAGCTCATCCCAGAATGCTAATCCAGATTACTGTGAGCAAATAGAACAGTTGTTTTAAGCTTTTAGATTTGGGGGTAAATAGGTGTTATACAGTGAATAGGTAACATACATATGACTTAAGGGGAGTTATTTAACCCTCCATGATCAGTTTCCTTACCTATAAAACAAGGCTAATAATATTTACTTCTGTGTTGTTATGTGGCCACGCCAGCATATAGCAGGTTCTTTATAAAAGTAATATATTTTTTTCCCTTCTCCTCATTTCTGTTTTACTGTTTTTCCTTCCTCTGTTGCTGCTTCTCTTCTTCCAGTGGCGTTGTAAGAACAATATTGTTAGACTCAGTGTGTAGCCTACCAAGATGGTTACTTCAAATGGGCCAAATGATTTTTTCTTTCAAAGTCAGTACTAACAAGTTGGTATAAAATTAGCTGCTTTCCATTATAGACAGATTTGATAAAAATTTCATGAAATGCAAGGGGAAAAGTGTACATCCCCGTAAAAGTACAAATTTTCCTAGAAATATTCCTATAAAATCTACTCTTAAGTGATATATTCTCTACTGTCATGATGTTTCTCATCTGTAGAGTGAAATCTCTGTTTTGTGTCTAGTCTTGTTTCTATGCCAAAAAAAAAAAAAAAAAAAAAGAAATCTTTCTTTGGCAAAGCCAGTAGACCAACAAGATAGTCTTTATTCATCCAACTTAATCAAAACTTGTAATCAGTGAATAAGAATCATTTGCCTAAAAGAAGAAAGAAAACTGGGTCTAAGATTGAATGACTCATGCAGGAACTTTATGATTTTGCTCTGTGCTTTATGAAGTAATTTCATAATCATATGTAATTATTTTAAATATTTTATAAACTACAGTGACTTTTTAATAAGAGTTTCTAATTATCCAATACAGTTTCTAGAAAGATTTGCCGAATATGTAGTATATGTGTGACTGAGTCATTTGTCATCCAAAAGCTTGTGAAGAAACCTTTATTCCTAAAAATAGGGTTCCCATGGAGTTGATACCGGCTGTAATTTTTCACTTGAGACATTTCCTTTTATATCTCTGACTCCACTTTTGGTAAATCATGATACATAACTATATAAAACATCACATAATCTAAAAAAAGGGAATCAAGGTGCCAACTGGACTACACACACAGTACACTGTGTACCCAGAAATTAAACTAGCAAGTGAATTCCAGGATAGGGAAGAGTAAATTTTTAGTTTTTCTTACTCTTCGCTCCACTGTCTCTCACCCTACCCCTCTACCCCCCATCTTGGAAACTTACGAGACTTGACATACACTGACAATAGGGAAAACTCAATTATTAACATAATGAGAACATTTTTTATTTAATTTCTTGGGATGAAACTTTCACATTAGTAGGAGAACTCATTCATTCTTGTGTATCCAAAGGATAGGACTCTTAACAATGTATCTTAATTTTAGTGTTGCCTATAGGAAACGGAATCAGATTAGGAGGAACAAAAATATCTCTTAAATATCTCTTATCATCTAGCCGATGTCTTCTGAATACTCAGCTCCCCAGTTACATGGCAAAGTGTGGAAATGTGAATTGATAGGAGAATATAACATAAAATCCAAGTAAAAAGCTATATGACTTTGCAAATTGTTGTGCCGTTCCTGCGAATTCTAAAAAATCCACAGATTGGATCTATCTTAGGTTTTGATTAAATTTCCTTATTATATATACATGCACCAATTTTGTGTGGTCTAGTCTGATCAGATCAATATTTTAAAATACTCTATTCTTCTAAAAATTTGATTTTTGTCCTCTTTGGCACAATTCTTTCTAGTGATTGTGATATTTTTGCAAGACTTGCTGGATAACAGAGCACATGCTTCAGGTTTATTAAGTTTATCCTGAAATGCTTGTTTCTGCCCAGGAAATGTTTTTATGTCACAAGTCAGCCCATAGTCAACAGTTTTGTATCCTAGATAACTATGGTTAGAAGGGTTTCAAAATGATCCAAATCTCTCTGGTCCAAATCTCTCATTTTTAATGGGAAACTGGCTCCTAAGAGGTTGGTGTGCTTTCCCAAGGTCATGCAACTTTAAGAAAAGAAATAAAATAAAAGCAAAAAAGAAAACAGAAGACAGCCACAGAATCTTTCTTCTTGTAGTGATTCATTCAAAGGTAGGCACTTAACCAAAATTTGGTCAGTTGGAATAATTTGGCTAGCTGCAGTAATGACTTCAGGAATGCTTCACCGAAACAAGGTGGTCTAATCAGAATAAATTCTAGAACCCATGTAAAATTCACAAGAGATCTTTTTATTTCCTATGGTGAACTTGAAAGACTGTTAAGGTAGTCCTAGTGCTGAAGGCAGCCATGTAGACACTTCAAGGGAGCAAGCCTCCTGAATGAAGCTGGATAGATTGTTTTTGCTCCCCAGGACTTACATATCTTCTGATGTATCCCTGACGACTTCAACTGTGTAAACTGTTGACCTGAAGCAAGCAGACCTGCCACATACTTCTCCAGCGAAGATGGGTTTATTCGGGATCAGCAGAGACTTGCAATTTGGGGTCTGCCACCATGGTGAGCCACGTGCAAGTCCCCACGCAGCAAGGGAAGGAGAGTGCTTTTATAGAGGGGAAAGGACCTCGGAGGACTATAGTAAACAAGAGTCCCTGGCATTTCATTGAGTCCTTGCCAGGTGGGCTCTGCTCTTGTCTCAGGGTGTGAGAGCTCCCCCTTCTGGTCTCCCAATTCTATTTAATTGAGGGTTCTATTTATCTGTTTTTTTACGAAACCAAATGTATTTCTTCTCTTTTTGATGTATGCATTTTTATTAGCTTCAGTAAATTTGAGTGGAGTTGTCTGCCACGTGGAAAGTGTCCTGAAACATGAACGCAACATAATTTACTCAATTATTAAAACAATATAAGACTTTTAGTTCTTTTTAATGCATTAATAATGTTAAAAAGAATGCTTTGTGTAGAAGTCTTTCTTTGTATTTCAGGGTTATTTTCCTAAGAGAGATTCTTCATAATGGGAATATTAAATATGAGAGAGATTCTTAAATATGGAATTAGTGGGCCAATAAAAATGAATATTTTAAAGAATTTTTATACCCACTTTCCAATTACCTTCTAAAAATGAGCAAGCTTTATTTCTATTGAAACTGTATGGGCTGATTTTTCTTATGCAAATTTTGTTAGACTTTAAATGATAGAGTTGAATACTATCACTTAAGAAAACATCATTTCTAGTTCGAGGCAAAGCTGGTACCTCATTTTCAAAAAGGAAAAGTTAATTTTTTGACTAGTCCTGTAGGTTTTTTTTTCAGGATGGATGATGAGAAAGTCATATAGCAAAAGAATTCAATTCTAAGCAGTTACAGGTTGACAAAGTCTCTGACTTTGCAACCACGGTATCTCTAACTTAGGGAGAGACAGAGTGAGTCCAGTGGGGAAGGTGTGGGGTGGGGCAGAGGGCAGTGAAACCTACCACAGAATAGGATGTTTCTGAGAAATCAAATTTTATTTTTAAAAGTTATTTGCTTTCTTTTTGTGTGTGCCACAACTACATGTATTTGTAACGTGAAAGTAATCATTCATATTTTTCTTATACTTTTGCTTCAAATTATATTCAAAAAGTTTAAGTATTCGAGTTGGAGAAACTTGAAATGAGACTAAATCACCAGTTATTTTGATATATAGAGATAATACAAACCACCCAGGAAACAGCAGAAATATGTCTTCTGGAAATTTAAGCACTTCAAAGAGCAAATGTTATAATTCAGTATTCTTTTTATTTTGACCCAATTTTATATCCTGATGAATAAAGATATATTATGTAATTAATAACAGATCCCAATGGGAAAGCATCAGCCAAATTGCAGGGCTGTAGCGTTGTTTTCTATGTGCATATTTCCTTCTGTAATTGAAAGTGGACAGTCTTGCCGGTTGATAGAAGATTCAATTAGTGACAGAGATGTGAGAGAAGATGTGATCCCTGACAATTTTAAGCACATGTTGTGAGTAGTGCATACATCTGTGGAATAGGTTAAGGATATTTTTCCCTCAGTTTAGAGGAAAGAAGCCTTAAGTTAGGCCTCCATCTAACATGCTCAAAATTACAGACAAATATAATATCAGAACAAGGCTCAGAAACCCCCGGGTCGTTGTTGATATTGGTTTTAATTCTGTTACCTGCTACATATTATAAACTTCATTCTCCAGAATTAAATTATTTACCTGTGGAGAAAAGAAACACAATCCTAACCCTATAATCATAATTCTAGGAGTGAATTTTTCTTGGTGATCTGGTTTCTGTTGAAATGTTCTTTTTTGTGGCACTGTCACAGCAGGTAATTATCATGAACAGAAGACACTGTCCCTCTATAGGGAACAGAGCCTTAGCATCACCTGATCTAAGCTGGTGTTTTGTGACATTTGAATAAATTAGTAATACTCTGCTTTTTGGAAGGAAAAATTTTCATCTTTACTAAAATGTAATTTAAAAATCTCATTTAAGAAAAGCTCAGAATGGTTAGATTCTTTTTTTTTTTTTTTTTTTTCAGATGTACTGACTTACTGACTAGGTTCATTCTCTGATAATTCCACAATGAATAATACTCATCCTAATATCCTGATCATCCTCAAACAATAACCATTGTCATGGTAACCACATATCATGGGAAAACAAACTGTGCAAATGAGCTTCTTCCATAGTTTTAATTATGCAAATAGAAAATTGAAGGAGTACATCTTAAGGAGTCAGTTTCCTATTTAAGTGTTGACTCAAGTAAATGACTTGAGCAGTTCTCCACATCTGACTGTTGATATGTTGAAGATGTTAACATGATTACGTCTGTTTGGGTTTGTGTTGACGTTCAATACAGGAAACAATTTAAATTTCTGCTTAATATTTTACTTTAAAGCACAGTAATGGAGTCTGATTTAGTTATTTCAGTCAGTTATTCTGATTGCTATTTTCTGGATTCAGTGCATGTGATTTAGTAAATAACTGCTCTGAAGCAAACTACTCTCAGTAGGAGATGTAAGATAAATGAAGGGTGGTGTGAGCTATGTGCATATCACCGGGGTAAGTGTTCCTGGTGAATGGAACACATTCAAGGACATGCTATCAATGTGAGACCAGGCAGATTGGATCAAAGGTTCAGAGTGGAGAGAAGTGGGAAATTAAGAAAGAAAAGATGGTTTAAGGAGGCTGGTGATAGAGAGGCTAATTCATTAGAAGGCATTATAAGCCTACATGAATGACTGGATAATTGCAGATGATTACAGATCAATGCATGGGAGGGTTTTTTTTTTTTTTTCCTTCAAATGGAGTTTTATAGAGTGGTTCAGAAAATCAGAAAACCATAAAAAAAAAGATAATCCTAAAGAAATAAAATGAGAGATAGATTATGACCAGCAAATTCAAGTATTGATGTCATGACCCTCTGTGAAAATGGAAGTACTGAAGAGTAATATGGTAATAATAATAATAAAACACACACACACACACACACACACAAGAATCAGGATGAAAAGAAAAACACAAAGGTGGCATTGTTCAGGAAGTAATTCTTAGTCTGCCTGATGAGATGCTATGACCAAGGCTTTTCTGTTAAGGATTGCAAAGTCAGATCAAAGAAATGAGGAACAGTCGGAATAGAAGAGTCTTGTAAGCATCTGCTGAATGTCTCACTCTACTAAGAACAGGATTTGATAAATGCTTCCTTTCTCTCGAAAAATAACAGGAACAATGAGAAAGCAGCTGCTTTGGGGGTAATTCTGACAACCAAGGAGAAAATGTAAGTTTAGATGTGAGGCAAGTCTTAGTCAAAGAGAGTCATGTTGTATTGGGTAAACATACAGCAAAGAAAGAAACTATTGAACATTTTTAGACGGTATTCTTATCTGCCTGAAAGTACTATGGAAATATAAAGCATGAAAAGATAACTATGTTCTGTTCATAGCCTCCCAACTAGGTACCCAGAACAGAATATAGAGAGCTGTGAGTTTACATTTAGCAAGTTACTAAGCAGATGTTAGCTAATTAGGAAGGAAACCCTATATATCAGAGATTTTAAACTGATACAGTTTTGGCATTAGGTGCTTCCAGAGGTAGCAGGCTTGCAGGTAAACCTCACACTGACGCACTAGGAGATTTTTTTCTCACAAAGTATCAACCTTTATCTGATCAATCTTAAAAGGAAAATATCCTTAAAGTAAAATTAATGTAAAAATAAAATAAGAAAAACAGTTATAAAAGCAAATAAGAAGAGCAAGATCAAACATTTTCACTGTTTCTAGTTCAACTTCTGATGTCAATATTACACAAGTATTGTTTCATCAAATTATTCATATTTCCAGAGAGACAGCATAGGAAGTTAGATTTTAATAGGCATAATCACTGAGATAAGAAAATGCTCATTCTGAAGTCACTTACAGAATAAGGAAATCAGGAGCTTTCACCAAGTTATATTTGGTGGGGGTTTATATATTTAAATATATTATTCCAATAAAATGTTAATTCCAATATCCAATAATGAATGGCTAAGTGTTACATTATAAATTTCGTCAGTCATTCATACTACCCAAGGACCAGGAGAGATCTTAGTACCTTCCTACACAAAGCATGAGCTGTGGAATGGCAGCAGTGACATTTCCTGGGAGATTTTAGATATGGAAACTCTTAGACCAGACCCCAGATACACTGAATCAAAACCTGCATTTTTAACAAGATCCCAGATCAGTTGAGAACATTAGAGATTGAAGGGCACTGCTCTAGAGCACCCCACTCAGTTGACATCTGCTTTCCTTCCTTTCTGCCTTGAAGTTCCTGTATTATATAGGTTCTCCCCATGGCCTTTTAATGAGTTCTTTGGCAAGAATATGTGATTGTTTCGTGTTATAATTAAATTTGGTAGGCGCTAGGGATGCTGCCTGAATGGAATATGGGTCCCTTAGCCTCCTGTAGTTCACTGATTCACTCTTTTAGATGCCTATTTTGAGATCAGATCTGTGGCTGTTGTACCCATGATGCCAACATAAATTGAAAAGTGAAAAAAAAAAATGCAACATAAGTTTTCTTTGGTGTGGTGAATGATGTTAGGCAGATTTCTTTTGTCTTCAACCTACTGGAGTTAGAATATGGCTCAGTGACATGAGGAATCAGGTCACTGCCCTGGCAAGAAATATGATCATGATTATGACTCAGAACTCGGCAGAAAAGGGTCCTTCTCACTTTAATCCCTTTGCAGCTTTGAGCTGGCTGTGCCATCTGTATCAGTCAAGTGTTACTGTGTAACAAACACAGCAAACCTAATTTGTTAGCTTCTGACTCAGTGAGTAAACAATTTGGACTGGGCTCAGTTAAGCTATTCTATTTATCTTGCTGAGGTTCACTCAGGCCACTCCAATTAGCTTGTGAAGATGGCCTTTTCCACGTCTGGCTTTTGGCTAGGATGAATGAGCTACATGTCCTCATCAGGCTAACCCAAGCCTTTTCATATGGCAGCTGGGTTCCAAAAACAGTAAATCCCAATGTACAAGCACTTTTCAAGCTTCTGCTTGCATCATTCTTGCTGATATTCCGTTAGCTAACACAAGCCACACAGCCAAGTCCAGATTCCAGGGGTAAAGATTCTATCACTTGATAAGAGATACTGTAAAATGCTGTGGCCATTATTTTTTTTTTTCTCAATTTATCACCTCTCTATCCCAAAATAATGAATAGGTCTTACAAACTTGTACCTCTTTCTATGTAAGCATTTTTCTGTTACTAGAAGAAAACCTCTATGCCAATGAAACTACTATGGGGCAGACATATTTCTCACTGTAGAATGAGTTCCTTGAAGGGCATTATCCTGTTTTATCTTCTAACCCACAGTCTTCAGTTTCCTTGACTGCATAGGCATTGTCTATGTTTTTAGCTGGTAACATTGTTTCCTCCAGTCTATGGAGAGTACAGAAAATTATGGTTACACTTTACTGATGGGAACTCCAGGTTGAAGATTGGCTTCGTACTTTGGAACTTGGTCACACTGCCTCAAAGTTGATGGATTATACATTTTAAAAAATATATGAACAGTTATTTCCTAGTTCACTTCATTTCCATAGGTCTCAAATCTTCATCTCAAAAATGAGGAAATTATTGTTAATTAATTCAAGGGATTGGACCACCAGTTCTGGTGCCATAATTTTTTCTAGAAGAATCTGACCAAAATCCTTTTCAGTAGCAATAAAAACTGACTTTGGGAAAGAGATTGGGAAGCAGTGATTATCTTCCATGTCTTATGTCTCTGTCCAACAAGTGTACACAGCAGATATTTAATAATACCTTTATTGTTGATGATGGTGATAATAGTTTTCTGTTTTACAGAAAGTCAAGTGGAAAATGACTTTAATATCAGAATACCTAGATTATAAAATGTTTTACTGAAAGTACAAGGATATTAGTACCAAAAGCAATCACAACAACAATTTAAAAAAGTGTTTTCTATACCAGAGGTTGTGTGGCCTTTTACATGAATTATCTCTAAACACTTAAATCGACCTCACAGGATAGGGTCAGTATTTTTAAGTAGTGAAATTAGGATTCAGAGGATTGAAGTGAATTACCTAAGAACACACAGCTGTAGAGAGTAGCTGAAATATAAGCCCAGATTTCTATGACTGGTTTCTGTCCCCACTCTGTCATTGCATCATGTTGCTTTAGAAAAAGATAAAACTCTGTACTTTGTAATAACATCTTCTTAGGTAATATCTAAAAAAACCCCAAAAAACAAAACTACTATGGCTCAGAGATGCCATATGAGCTCTAAGATCTTAGGAATATGGCTTTGAGCTTGATCAGGAAATGCACTTCATTATTTACTCTGAAAGTCCACTTCCTGCTTTTACTCTGGAAAATCTGTATTTGTGAGTGGAACTCTATTTTTTCTTGTTTATTTCACTTCTGTTGCATCAATAAAATCTGCACCTGTTTGTTCTGGCATCGAGAGCAGCTGTCTGCTCTGTAGCAATATTTCCCACCTGGGTAGCTGAGCTGTTTCTCAGTGGCAGACACCTTTGTTAGCGTTGGTGGGGAATGAGCATCATGGCTAATTTGGGTGCTTCCCTTTGGACTGGTTAAACAGGACAGAACAGGAAGTGTTTGAATCCCAAATCAATCTGCACTGTGAGAAGTTTCCTAAGACACACACAGTAGGTGAGAAAAGCACCAGAAAGGTGGGTAGCATGTGATATGAAGAGGCATTAATAATTGATGTGAATTGTGAAGCAGACAGAAGAATAGGTACCAAGGCACTTGGATGGTGTCACAGTAAACATGTGAGCAAAGCCTTCACAGTTCTTTTTAATTGAGGTATAATTCATTTACAATAATATTTTCAGATGTACACATGTTGATCTAATATTTTTATAGATTATACTCCATTTAAAGTTGTTTAAAATATTGGCTTTATCTCCTGTGTGGAACAATATATTCCTGTACCTTATGTATTTCATACATAGTAGTTTGTGTCTCGTAATCCCTTACCTCTATCTTACCCACCTCTCCCCTCCCCTCTCCTCACTGGTAACCACTAGTTCTCTGTATCTGTGAATCTGTTTCTGTTTTGTTAAATTCGTTTGTTTTATTTTTTAGATTCCATATGTAAGTGATAACATACGGTGTTTGTCATTCTCTTTCTGACTTACTTCACTAAGCATAATACCCTCCAGGTCCATCCATGTTGTTAAAGCTTTCATAGTTTTATATGGTTGAAAAATACCTGATAGATGTGAATAAACTGAGGTATAATTTTCCTCTTTTGGCTTCTGTGTGTACTTGATATATATGTATATAGAGTATGTATAGTAAATATAGTATTGTGGTTGCAATTGAGTTTTTTTTTTTTAGTTTTACTTATTTTATTGCATGTATCAGAAATTTGCCCCTTGTTATTGCTGAGTATATTCTGAGTATATTATATTGCATGAATATCCCTCAGTTTGTTCTTCCATTGACTTAGTGACTGATACTTGAACTGTTTCAAGTTCTTGAGTATTACGAATAAAATTGCTGTGAATAATTTTGTATGACTCTTAGTGTGGATACAAGTTTTAATTTCTCTTGAGTAAGTAGCTCCAGGAGTAGGATTGCTGGGTTATATAGGAAGTACATAATTAGCTTCACAAGAAGGTGCCACACTACATTCCAAAGTGATTGTACCATTTTTCACCTTTCCAGCCATCTGTGAGAGTCTTGCTTGCTCTATATCATCACTAACATTCGGTACTGCTGGGCTTTTTGAATTCTAGTCACTCTAGTGAGTAAGATTTAGTATCTGACTAGTTTTAATTTGCATTTTCCTGGTCATTAACTATGTTGAAGCTCTTTTAATGTAACCAATGGTTATTTTATATCTTCTTTCAAAAACTTTATGAATTTTTTATTGAGTTGTCTGTCTTTGTATTATTAAGTTGTAAGGGTGCTTTATATATTTGCATACAAATGCTTTACCTCTTATAAATATATATATATATGTATGTATATACTATATATATATTATGTATTATATATTTGCATATTTGTGGCAAATTCTTTCTTCCAGCCTATGGCTTGCCTTTATTTTTTATTTTCTTTCCTCAGTGGTATCATTTAAGAGCAGAATTTTTTAACTTCAGTGGCATTTATTCTTTCTTTTCAATACTGCTTTTTGTATCTTCTCTAAGAAACTTTTGCCTAACACAAGGTTGAAAAGATGTTCTATTCTCTTCTAAAAGATTTATAAATTTAACTTTTATATTTAAGTCTATACTACATTTCAAATTAATTTCTGTGAGAATGTGAAGGGGGAGTCAAAGTTTTTTCTTTTTCTTCATGTAGATACTCAGTTTTGATAGCACTGTTTATTGGGAAGTCTGTACTTTCAACATTGACATTTCTTGGCACTTTTGCCAAAAATCAGTTTTGACCTCATATATATATGATTTATGCCTAGAATCTGTATTTTTCCCTCTTTATACCTATGGGACACTGTTTTGATAACTATAGCCTTAAAATCAGGTAGCTTAAGAACTTCCTTTATCTTTTCTTTTTTGTAATTATGTTGGCTATTGTGAAGTCCACGAGAGACCTTGCTAAATTTATTTCTACAATCTAGAAGTTTGTTTTTTTTTTTCAGACTTAGAATTTTCTACACAGTCAGTTCATTTGTGAATAGATTAACAAAAGTCTTTCTGTCTTAACTTTGTATTTATTATTTTTTCTTGCTTTATTATGTCTCTAGTACAATATTTAATAAAAGTGGTGAGAGTGGGCATCTTTGCCTTGTCCCTGTTTTAGTGAGACACCATTCAGTTCTTAACCATTAAGTATGATATTAGCTGTAGTTTTTTTCTCTTTAAATGCTGTTTACCAAATTGAATAAGTTTTTTTCTACTCTGAATTTGTGTAAGTTTTTTTTCTCATAAAAAGATACTGAATTTGAGATGATTATTTGAATATTCTCTTTAGATTTGTTATGGTAGTGTATTATATTGATTGATTTGAAAATGTTGAACCAACCTTGCATTACTAAGACCAGTTGTACTAGGTAATGGTGTGTAATCTTTTTACATATTGCTGGATTCAATATTTTAATATTCTCTGGATTCTATTTGCTAAAATTTTGTGAAAAATCAATTTGCCAATGTTATTTTGAGGTTTTTTTACCTTTATGTGCTTTGATTTTTGCTTCTTTTAATGTCTTTGTCAGGTTTTATGTTCAAGTTACGTTGGCCTTACGAAAGGAGTTGGGAATGTTCCTTCTGACTTTGAATTGTAAAGAAACTGTATGAAGTTTATATTATTTATATTTATTTAATATATTTATTAAATATATTTTATATATTAATATATATTGATATTATATTAATACAATACATTTAATCTATTTAAAATACCTTAATATAATTTTGCCTTTATTGTCTAGGTTATTAAATATATTAGCACAAAGTTGTTCAGAATATTCCCTTGTAAATCTTTCAGTGTTTGTATGATCTGAAGTGATAACCCTCTTTCACTACTAATATTAATTTATGTTTTCTTTATCTCACTTAAAATTATTCTAGCAGGAGTTTATCAATTTTATTAATATTTTTAAATAACTAACTATTGTCTTTAAAAGTTTTCTTTATTTTCTAGTTCATTGATTTCTGTTTTTATCTTCATTATTTCCTTCCACTTACTTACTAAGATTTTATCTTATTTTTCCTAGACTTTTAAAAGTAGAAACTTAGATACATAATTTTATATTGGCCTTTTCTCCTAATATAGACATTTAAAGCTATAAATTTCCTTCTAAATCCTGATTTTGCTTGCTTCAGTAAATTTCGGTGTGTTGTTTCCATTATCATTTATCTCAAAATAATTCTTATTTCACTTGGAATTTCATTATTACATCATGGGTTACTTAAAAAGTATTAATTTACTTCTAAGTATTTTGTGATTTTCTAGGCAACTTATAGGTATTAATTTTTAATTTAATTCTGTGTTGGTCAGAGACATTTGTAAGGTGTCAATATTTTGACACTTTGGGAAATTTATTCTTTGGCTTAGTGTATGGTTTATCTGGATGACCACTCCATGTAAGATTGAAATGTATGTGTTTTTGTCTTTGTGTTTAGTGTTTTGTAACTATTAGTTAAGTCAGTTTGGATGATAGTTGTTTAAATATTTTATATCTTTACTGAGTTTTGTTCAAATATTTTATATCTTTACTGAGTTTTGTCTACTTTTGTCTTTTTAATCTCTTATACTGCTGTTCAAATATTTTATATCTTTACTGAGTTTTGTCTACTTTTGTCTTTTTAATCTCTTATACTGCTCTTTATCTTACAATTTACTGCTGGCATTTATAGAGCTACCATACCAGCTCTGTATTTCTATATATTTATGTCTGTATCCAATTACGTATCTCATAGAAAGCATATAGTTCAGTCTTGCTATTGTATCTAGTATGACATTTTCTTCATTTTAATTAGTTTTTGGTCTATTTACATTTAATATAATTATCATTGTGGCCGAGTTTGAGCCTGCCACATTGGTATTTGTTTTTCATTTGTTCCTTCTGATTTGTTTTCCTTTGTTTCCACTTTCTTGACTTCTTCTAGCTTAATCAGTATTTTTTTTTAATTTTAAGATCAGTTTATTAAGTTCAATGATGAAAGCTATCAGAAGAATATTCTTCTGAAAATTATTTCTTCTTAGAAAAAAGAAAGGAAAATCAACACCCTCAGCATAGCCACGGGTGCTGTGGCAGTCAATCCTCTACGCAGACAGGGACAGTCCATTAGTCAGTCAGGTTGCTCTTGGGGTCGGCAGGATTGTAGTCTGGATCATCCTCATCATCCTCCAGATCCAAGTCATCTATCTCCTGGAACAAAGACTTACCTACCTCCACATTGTTTCCAGCATCTTTCAAGAACTAGGTATTAGATGTGTTGAGATTATGATCTGTTTCAAATAGCTGTCTCTCACTTAAATTTATTTTTTCCTGCTTGTTCTTATTCTTTCATTCATTTCTTTTTAATTTCCAAGAGTTCTGCATCAAACTTTGTCTTCCAATTTAAGAAATTCTCAATTGGAACTGGAGTGCCATGAAATAATTGCTTTTTGGCTTCTTCTGCTTCTTTTTCTTTTTGTTTCTTCCCTTCTAGGTTTTGTTTGATCCAGTATTTCAGTTAATTTTTCTTGCACAGCTGTCACTAAAGTAAAGATCATCACCATACCAAGATTTTCTTCTGCCTATAATGCTAATAATTTCAAAATGTCTGAGACATCAGTATCTTCTAGGTTTAACTGGGAGACTATTTTGTAAAGGGGGGGAGGGGGGCTCATCCGGGTATTTTTTACTGTGTGTAAACTTGAGGGTAGCCTGGACAGTTTCATCATTTTCTCCAGCCTCAGATGTCACAGTAATGGTAAAGCTGGGTGCATTTTCTGATAATACTGTGAAGGAGTCAGGGTAGATGGACTCCTGAGCCTCGCGTTCGTTGCACTGCTGCTTGCCATAATCTGTCATCGCGGCCCTCGCTGCAGCCCATGGATGGCCCAGACACCCAGGCGGTGCGCTGGGGCCGGGATCGCGGCCTCGGCTGCACGGGGAGAGCTGGCAGCGGCCAGGTGGGCGCAGGCGCAGAGTCCCTGGCCTGGGACCCAAAGCCAGGCCAGGCCTGCTGAGCAACAGCCCCGCGCCAGCCGCCGCCTAATCAGGATTTTTTTGGCTTCCATTTTACTTTCTCTGTTTGCTTCTTACCTTTCCCTCCTTTTAGTATTTGCTCTAGCGCTCAAAATGTGCATTCTTAATTTATCAAAGGCGGTAAGAGTCAATATTATTTACCACTTCACACATCTTACTTTATGCAAGACACTGTACACTTACTACTCCGTACTGAACACTTCCTGCCTAAAACAGTATACTCCTATTTACCCACCACCGTTCATTTCTGCTGCCATTCTTTTGCTTCTCCATCTTTTATAAAGCCTATATTATCAGTATTACTGTTTTAACTTTAAAAAATCAGTCACCTTTTAAAGAAATTACATGAGCAAAAACTTCATCTTCCGTATTTACCCACTTGTTTGTAATCTCCTGTTCTCTTCATTTCTTCCTACAATCCGATTTTCTTTCTGGTATCATTTTTCATGTTACTTATAAGAAGTCGATAATAATTTCGCCTGTAGTTTTCTTTTCTTTTAATATCTTTGTCTGGTTTTGGTATTAGGATAATAATGGCCTGATAGAAAGTGTTAGGAAATATTCTTTCTAATTTTTGTCTTCTGAAAGAGATTGTTAGAGTATTGGTAAAATCTCTTCCTGAAAAGGTAAAATTTACCAGTGAACCCATCTGGGGCTGGTGCATTCTGTTTTGGAAGGTAATTAATCATTTATTGAATTTATTTAATGGATATAAGCCTATTCATAATGTCTATTTCTTGTTTGAGTTTTGGTAGAATATGTCTTTCAAAGAGCTGGTTCATTTCATCTCAGTTAACAGATTTGTAAACGTAGAGTTAGTTGTTCATATTATTTCTTTATTATACTTTTAAGGTGATAGGATCTGAGGTGATAACTTCTCTTTCATTTCTGATATTAGTAATTTGTGTCCTCTCTCTAGTTGAGTTATCCTGACTAGTGACTTACCAGTTTTATTGAACTTCTCAAAAACCAGCTTTTGCTTTAATTGGTTCTGTCTGTTGATTTGTCTTTTGTCTTATTTTTCAGCCTTTTGTGGTTTTAATTGAGCATTTAGTATGATTGAATTTTTTCTCCTTTATTAGCATATAAATTGTATTTCTTTTCTTATCTTTTCTTAGTTATTGCCATGAAGTTTGCAGTACACATTTACAAATAATCCAAGTCTACTTTCAAATACTACACTACTTCGTGGGTAGTGTGAGTATCTTATAATAACAAAATAATCCTAATTCTTCCTCCCTGCTGTCCCTCATATCATTGCGTTCATTCATTTCACTTATATATAAGCATATATATATATACGTATATATGTATTTGAATGTTTTGTTGCTTAAAATATTATTTTGAACAGACTGTTATCTGTTAATTAAGAATTTAAAAAAATTTTTTATTTTACCATCACTATTTCTTCTCTGATGCTCTTTTTTACTTTATGTAGGTCTGAGTTTCTGATCTATATCATTTTATTTCCCTCTCAAGAGCCTCTTTTAACATTTCTTGCAAAGCAGGTCTACTAGCAGCAAATTCCTACAGTTTTTGTTCGTCTGAGAAAGTCTTTATATTTTCAGTTTTGAAGGATAACTTTACAGAGTTCAGAGTTCTTGATTGGTGTTTTTTTTTCCTCTCAACATTTAAATATTTCAGTTCACTCTCTTCTTGCATGGTTTCTGAGAAGTTGGATTTAATTCTTATCTTTGCTCTTCTATAAGTAAGGTGTATTTCCTATCTGGCTTCTCCCAGGAGTTTTTCTTTATTTTTAATATTCTGGAGTTTGAATATTATATGCCTAGGTATAAATTTGGGGGGGGGGGGCATTTATCATGCTTGGGATTCCCTGAGCTTCCTGGGTATGTAGTTTGTTATCTCGCATTAATTTGGGGAAATTCTTAGTCATTATTGTTTCAAATGTTTCTTCTATTCCTTTCTTTCTTTCTTCTCCATACCATTATATGTATGTTATACCTTTATCGCTGTCCCACAGTTCTTGGATATTCCCTAATTTTTTTCTAACCTTTTTTTCTTTGCTTTTCAGTTTTGGTAGTTTCTATTGAGATATCCTCAAGCTCAGAGATTCTTTATTTAGCCATGTCCAGTCTATTAAGAGACCCATCAAGGCATTCTTCATTTCTGCTACACTGTTTTTGATCTCTAACATTTCCTTTTGGTTGTTTCCTGAAATTTTCATCACTCTGTTTATATTGCCCATCTGTTGTTACATGCTGTCTCCTTTATCTGTTAACATAAATATCCTTAGCATATTAATCATAGTTATTTTAAATTTCTGATCTAATAATTCTGACATCTGTGCCATATTTGAGTCTGGTTCCAATGTTTGCTTTTCAAACTTTTTTTGTCTTTTAGTGTGCCTTATAAATTTTTCTTGATGTATTGGATAAAAGGAACTGCTGTGAATAGGTCTTTAGTAACGTGGTGATAAGGTGTGGGGACAGGATGCCTTCTACAATTCTATGATTAGGTGTCAGTCTTTTGGTCAGCTGACTGAATTTCATGAGTCCTCATTTTTTTCACCCCTTTAGGTGGAACAGGATGGACAGAGTGGGCTGCAGTTGCTTATTTCTTTTCTCCCACATGGAAATCTAGAGAGGGCTGGTGTTGGTTATTTCTCTTTTCCCAGGTCACTTAGGCTCTGGTAATACCCCAGCAGGTTAAGCTCTGGTTAACTAGTTTTTGGGGGGGGCAGGCCTTGTTAAGAAGAACAGAGCGATCTGGTATGTTTCCAAAAGGTTGCCCTTCCCCTCCTCCTGCCAGGAGCAGGAGTGTTTTGTTCTCAGGTATTCACTGTGGAAAACTGGTCAAACTCCTGTGGGTGAAACTTACAAGAATATGGGACTCCTCTCTCAGTGGATTCCCCTGGACTTTTAATCCCTCAGATTTGTATACTGATCCTCTAGCAGTATGCCAGTTACTATTCAGGTTTTACTAACCCAGCACTATTTCCTGAAGAGGTTTCTGCTTGTGGATTTCAGCTGTGTTCCTTGAAAATGTGGAATGCTTCATCCAGTGTGCCTGAATGTCATTCAACTTGCTCAAAACCTATAAACCTTTAATTAACAATTCCAATTGTTCAATTCAGTTCTGCCAAGTAAATGCTTTGGCTATTTTAAGTGCAAAGAATTGGGGCATACACTGTAATTATAACTAAAATCTTTCATCTTGAAGCAGAATTTGTTATATTTTTTCCTGCCATGATTTTTCTAGAGGTTTCCTAACACCAGCTGAAATTAAGATAAATGTGGATTAATCTACAGATTATGGATTTTGTCACTGTTAGACTATATATGTCATATATCTGAAAGGGTTTATATATTTTTTTTGGAAAAGTAATAAAATTCAAATAACATTTGTTGGTAAAGATACTCAGTTTTATCCTTATAGAAGGCTAGTATTTTCTCTCAAAGATGAAGGAAATTATTTTTCCTTTCAAACCTTTCACGATCATTAAAGGATCTGTGTGTAAATCTATAACATGTGCACATGTGACGTATCAGAAGCCAGAATTGTACATCTTCAGAAGAGTAATCCATAATATAATTAATGTAAACAAATATATGACTAATACATTGTATATTAAGAAATAAGGACATTTCTGAGAAATAGAAACAGCAGCAATGCTTATAAAACTTGGACCAGATGGTAAGTAAGGGATTTTTTAAAATTAAGTAATTTTATTTTCATCAAAATCTTATGATGTTGATACTAAAATGGATGAGGAAACAGAAATGTATCTTTCATAAGGTTACACATGTCCTAAATAGTCAATAAAGAATTTAAATTTAGGTCTATTAAGGCTCCAGTGTGCCATGTTTCATGAGTTAAAGCCGATTAGAAACCATAAAAGATTTATTGGTCACACACACATGCACAAAATTCTTCTCAATTATGTGCTATAATCATAAAAAAGAATGCACAGGGTGACATCACAGCACTAAGCCAGAATGACTCCTTAAAATACAATTTAGAGAGAGAAGTGTAAACCTTAGTAGTTTAGAAACTTCCAATGTAACTAGTTATCTGTAGAGGAATCATCATAACATATTTCCAAACCGTATTAATTCTAATCAAATTTGGAGTAAAAATGCATCATAAAGTAATTTCAAAGATTTAGGATTATCACATAATTATTTTGATGACAAACAATTTTTAGTGATTAGTTGTCCATCATCTCCTAGCAGATTCAAGCATGATCCTTCACTGAACTTAACTAGGTGTTGAAGCAGGCATTTACTTAAGAATCAGCCTGAAGAAACAAAGATTTACCTACTGGCATTGCCAATATTACATTTATCTTTCTGTCCTATTTCACAATGGAAAGTAACTGTAACAAGAGATTGGTTTGATTCTGGACAAAGAAATTGAAAAGAATTGTAGTTGCTGTAGGTTTTTTTTTCTCCTCCCATTGGCAAGACACCAGAATATCTTATTTTAGCTTTCAGGATAACGATTAAATTACTCAAAGTTAATAGTTTGTCACACTAACTTTTTTCCATAGTACCTGAAATAAGAGTGAACAAAACAGCCCTTCTTTCCATAATTGCCTTGTAATTATTTTGTAAGCTTTAAGCATTTACATTTCATCAGCTACGGAGGTAATTACACGATCCTGCATGTCCTTTAAATTCCACTTGTTTTGCTTTTTTGATTACAATTTAATCTGAAGCCATTGCTCAAGAAAAGATGGCCTAATACCATTTTTCACTTGATGAATAATTTTCTCGGTTCATCATTTTATTAGTGTTCATTTTTGAACTATTTCCTTTTTCATCAGTTTGTCTATAGGGTTAGTAATAACATTTAGGAGAATATTATCTTTTTTAATGTTTCTTGGGGCGCCATTATGGTGTAGCCCAGATAGATTTATTTTAGCATATATTCATTTTAGTACAGTACTCTAGTTTAGTATAGGTACTCTTTTTGCACTGGTCACGATCATCATTGTCTCACACTTGGGCCAGATTCTTAGGCATGCCATCTGTGCAGTCTCAGAGGGCCCCTATGCTTCATTTAATGGTCTGCTGTTGCTGGTTTGAAATTCTTAATAATTTTTGAAAAAAGAGTCTGCATTTTTATTTTGCACTGGGCCTCAAAAATTCTGTAGCCAGTCCTTTCTCTCTCACACACACACAATCTTAGTGTGGACCACTATTGCAAATCATCATAGGCTGAATGGCTTAAGCAATAAACATGTTTTCCACAGTTCTGGAGATGGCAAAGTCCAAGATAAATTGCCAGAAGATTTGGTGTCTTGGGAAAGCTTTCTTCCTCATTTGTGCATGGCTGCTGCTTCCTCATGTGGTAGAGATCATCTCTGTAGAGTTCCTTTTCATAAGGGCGCTGATCTCACTGATGAGGGTGGGACCTTGATGACCTAATTACCTCCCAGTTACTTTCAAATTATCATCACACTGGGGACTAGGGCTTCAACATATGGATTTTCAGGGAACACAAACATTCATTCCGTAGCACATAAACACACTGTAAATACTATGTGTTATGATGTATATGGCAGAAGCTTGGCATTGATTAAATTAGGTTAAAAAAAAAACAAACCCTCAATCTGTTGCTTTTATACCTAAGTTGTGGATTGATGAATGAATGTTTCAAACAAATAAATGACTCACTAACCTACACCTGTACTGTTGCTCTAAGAATGAAAAGCAAGAAAGTAAAAATAAGGAAGGGAGACAGGCAGGCATGGTGGTTGAACTGGTCCAACTTACTCACAGATAAGTGAACTGAGTCCAAATTCAGTCAACAATCTAAATGAACTTATTGGGCTTTTACACTTGGCTTTAATGCCTTATCAAGGCTTTGGCCAGAGATACCTTTGAGTTTTACTCTAAATCAACCAGTGAAAAGGAATCCCATTTTAAGAGCCTTTCTTCTGTGTTCTCCCGATAATTTAGTTAATTCAAAAGCATCATGTATTTTTAATGAGCGTTCCTTGTGCTCTCACAGAGGAGCACAAACAAAACTTGTTTACTTTGCATTTCTATACTGTATTCAGTTATAGTGATATTGTTGCATTAAGTGTTGAAACTGAGAGTTTGCACAAGCAAGTTTTGATGGTTTTTGTTTTTCCTGTTTCTTCCACTACGTTTGGCACTTAGTCTGAATCTAAAATACATGACCCAAGTTTCTTTCTTGACAAGTTAACTTAGAAGTTGTAGTGAGTAGAGGACAGGTATATGTTCAGATTCCTAAAAGTAGACGTCAGAGTGTCTGCGTAATACTGTTGCATTTGTGTGATGTAAATACTCTATAGAAAAGTAAGGTGGTGTCTGTACAGGTGTAACAGTACCTGTCCACAGTCTTGCCTGTTGTACTTGCAAGCCTTTGATATCTTAGGGCTTGAGCTATGATAGGAAGAAAGCTAAGGCTAGTCTGGCTCACAGTTTTAAGATATTCCATTAACCTGATGGCTCCCACCCCCAAAAAGAATAAAACATTATTATGCTATATCTTAAGCTTGACTCAAAGGAATATTTATAAAATTTCCCTGCAGCTTACCTAAACCAGGTCCTTTTCTCTGCATTATGTTATCTTCTGTAATATCTTGCCATTTTAATTTCTAGAAGATTAATAAATTGCAAATTTCTTTTGTCTGATAGAGATGCAGGTGAATTCTGTCCAGTATAAAAGATCATTTCAAAGATAATGGCTTTAGTGGACTGAAAGCATCAACCAGTTTTGCATTTAGTTTAGCAGTCTTCTTTCAGCATTTTTTCTTTCATTGATTAAATGCATCTGTTTTCCCTCTTCCTTGGAAATAGCTTTATCATTCTCTTTAATATGTTAACTTAATCTTCAACTAGTGAAAATAATTGAAACTTTAAAAATAAATTCTCCTTTCAGGGTTTTAAGACCTGCCCTTCCCACCTTCATTTCCTTGACTACCGTATAAACTGTGAATGCTATTATTGTGTTTGATTTTATTATTTTCCAAAATAAAACCAGATTTTTTTGTTTATTCATGTATAAAGTCAAAATATAATGTATAAAGTCAAAGTATAGGAAGTTTCAAAATATCTCAAACTCTACCACTCAATGTAAAGTATTCTAAAAATAGTATTTCTAGATATCTATCTACAAAGACAGTATTATCAACATTGCTGTGAAATATGTTTTATTTACCCAATAACATTTTGCTGACTTTTATCTATGTAAATGAGCAAGGATATGAATCATTCATTCTCTTAAATGCTTCATAGGATGTTTTTGTTTGACAGTATTACTGTATTAAACTCTTACTTTGTGGATCAACATTTAGCTTGTGTTCAGGTCTTTGTTCTATAAATATTAAACACACTTGTGGTGCATTTTTGATGGTATATTAGTTATCTTCCAGGGATAATTTTTTAGCAGTAGAAATTCTGTATCAAAATTTTGATGCGTATTAGGAAGCTATTATCCAAACATAGTTTTACCAGTTGGCACATTCTCATCAACAGGATATGAAAATGCCAATTTCCTCAAGTATTTGTCAGCACTGTAATTACTGTAATTGATTTAGTCATTATCAGTTTAATAGATTTAATTACTTTTATTTAAGTGACTCTGATTGCCAGTGATTCTGATACTTCTTTTAAAAATATTTATTGGAAATTCATTCATATTTCTTTTTCAAAGATGTGTTTAAAGTCTTGTATGTGTTTCTCTTTAGATATGTGATTAACGGCTCTTCTATTTTATGGATATTAACTATGTGTGTGATATATATCTGTACACCTATATCCGTATATATCTATCTATATCTATGTTATCTATCTTTATATTTAATCTATATTCTCCGCACATTTATAATATGAATTCTAGCCCTGATTCTGATGTTTTTTGCTAAACAGTGTTATTTTGTTTGGTGTGGTGTGGTTTTTAATATTCATGCTGTCAAATCTATCACCTTTTCCTTTGTGATTTTGGACATTTATATCATGTTTAGAAAGGTTTCCACAGCTTCAAATTTTTTTAAGTTCCATTTTATTTGACTTATTTTATATTTAATTCTTTTAATATGAAGAGAGAGATAAAGTCAAAAATGAAGCATAATTCAGCTCTTTATTTTTCAGATCTTCGAGTTCATTTTGTACTCTTTATTTATAATGCCATCTTTATCATATTTTAAATTCCCATATGTAGTTGACTATACTGTGATTTTCCTTTATGCTTTTAAAATGAGTATTAATAGATTAATCTAAGAATTTTTGTTTAATTTTTATATTTTATAGCAAATTATTCATTAAATTATAATTTTCTCTAATAGAGAATCAATTAAAATTATTAATAAATATTTTGTTTCCTCATTTCCAATATTTATGTCTTACATTAGTTATTTATCTTTGACCAACATTTAAAGGTAAATAGCCAGGTAGGGGTGTATAACTCAGTGGTAGAGTGGGTGCCAAGCGTGCATGAGGTCCTGGGTTCAATCCCCAGTATTTCCATTAAAAAAAATAAAGATAAATATTCAAGAATAGTGGTATCAATGGGCAAACTGTCTTGTTCTTATAAATATGAATTTATTTAAAATAATCTTCCTGAGTTCAACTGTGGCATTTTCTGTTTCATTTATAAGTGATTAAATCAAGTCAGTATTACACACCATCTTAGGTAATGAAGTTGATGTTGTGAATTCTTGAATAATATTAATTTAGTAGCCACGTGTAATGCCACCTGTATCATATGCTCATAAATTAATACATTAATGAATATGGTCTTACATTGTGAACTATATCAGATTGTTAGGTAAGAATGTGTAGATAAGTGTATTTCCTGTCAGCTATTGTGGAAGCTTATGCATAATACTAAGAGATTTTGAAATCTGAATTTCAAGAAGTTAGGGTTATTGACAATCTCTGTTGTATACCAAGTCCACATTTGGTAGGAGGGAAGATTTGTAATAATTAATTAACCCATTCATCCATTCACTTACAGAATGTAATGGTATTATAGTCCCAAATTGCACATTATGTTTTAGCCAAGAAAATACCCTATTCTGGGCAGAATTTAATGCCTCCAGGATACTGCATTAGTTTCTTGCTCAAATGCAGTCATTCATTCCAACTGGGTCAATTTCACATCATGGATCAAGTAAGCCCCCAGCGGCATAATAAAATAGTACATTTCAATTAAAAAAAATTTTTTTTGAAAGAGCCCATGTTCAAATTAAAGCAAAAGCAATTCTTTGTGTACCCTTAGGATTTGCAAAGAATCAAATTCAGGCTAAATTAATGCTTTATATATGTATTTTGGTAATTTTGTAAATATAATTGTACTGTAAAAACCTGTATATTCAAATGATCAGTCAGGTCAAGTCAGAATGAAATTCTTAAATAACAAAGCACATGAGTAGCAGCATTGGGGAAATTAATGAAGGAGGCAGATGTGAACCAAAAACTTAGGGCACACAATTCTAGTGAAGATATTTTTGAGAAGAAGATGCACACACCTGTGCACACTCTTGACACATATTCCAATGAAGACATTGATGATCCAGAATTTCTAGTTTTAATTAGATGAATTGAGAGGCAGATCATCTAGATTTGTAAGTGGAATGCTTTTTCTTTACGAAAAAGGAGCCCAAGAATTTTTTTTTTAATAATCCTATTGTTTTAAATCACAAGACTGGCCTGCCACCATTATAATTACCTGGTTTTAGTGTGATCCCACTTGACTTTCATATCCCCAAGACGTCTCTCCACATCTGGGTATAATAACTCAGACCAAGGCTTTGGAAACTTCCCACAGGAACAGTTCCCTCCATCCCATCTTTGTCACATAATATGACAGCTCTTTCCCTCACTACATCCATGATTATTTTTCAGTTCTCATTATTATACCTTTAATTCTATCTTACCCATTTATTTCTAGTTCTTTACAATTTCTCTTCCCAGTTACAAACTATTATCTCTCTTTTATTATGATTTTTTTCCCCTAATCATCTTCTATTATCTCTTATTTTTAGTACTTGGCTTTCCCTCTTTGATGTCTTTTAGTTTGAACTTCAGGTAATTTGACCCTTTTTGTTAATTCTTTGACTTATCATAGATCCATTATCTATTATTTTTTTCCATCTTTCATCTTTTGCTATATATTGAAATTCATACAATTGTATGGTTTGGCTGCAGCCGGCAGGGTGATGAGCTGTGGAGAGCTGTCAGAAGGTGAACAAACAGGCTTTTATGATAAAAGGTTGAAGTAGAGCACACACGAGGTTAAAAAAAGCATTTATTATAGGATTTAGAGAATTGAATGTGCATGACATGATTCCAAAAAAAGGACAAAAAAATACACTGAGTAGGTAATGACATCACGACAAGAGGAAAGCACTATTTATCTCATCAAAGCTTAGTGAACTGAAATACTAAATCGCATAAAACATGCGTTTCAAAATAGTTTGTGGAAGGCTAGATCAGAGAATCCGCATTTGAAGTCTGTGGGCATACGCCAGAAGCACCGGCTGTTGGAAATAGCAACTGACCTGGGAGGCAGGAGATTTCACCACTTGTTTAACCTTTTTCTTTTTGACTTTTATTTTTTCCTCTATAAAATGGAATTAATAGACATTATTGCAATAGTTATAGAGCCTAGAGTCTTAGACTCTTGTCATAACTTAAATGTGGCAAGATCTGGATGAAAGGCTTTCTATTCATGTGTTCTTGAATTTAGGTATATTCAAATGCAAATCTCATCCTGTTGATGGCTGTCCTCAACTGCCTCAGTGTTCATATGTTAAAAAAAAGACTAGATGCATCATTGCGTCTAATCAAACCTCATGGGATATAAAACAATTTATCTGAAAAAAAATAATTCCTATCAAGAATCTTACTGTATACTCCCTTTTGCTCAGTAATTCTACTCTAGTCATGTCTACAAAGAGGAAAAAAAAACAAAGGGGAAAGTTTTTAACACAAAGGTGTTTAATGCAGAGTTTCCTTAAAATAAAATAGGGACATTTTTGAAATGATAATGAATATTCCAGTAGTAAGGAAATGGTTAAACAAATTGTCATGAAAAATGTTTGAGAAGAGATATAACAAATAGTATTTTATTATATTTTTAGGTAAAAAGCATGTTCCAATATTACGCCAATAATGGATCTTAATGGTGTTAAAATGCTTAGAAAAAAACAAGTAGAAGGATAGAAAGCAAAATACTGTGTTTTGCCAATCTAGATGGCTTTGGCTACTTTTGTATTTTCTAGATTTTTTATTATGAGCTTGCTAATTTTTAATGGAGGAAAGAGTAGCATACTTGCTTAATAAATCTAGTACAGCTTTTTAGGAAATTCTCTGCATCTTCTATGCGGCAGGATTATATTTCTGAGAAGCAAATGCCATGTCATAAGGGATGTTTGAGAGCTGTAAATATGAAACCCAAACGAAATCAAACCAAACCAAATCCCAAGAAAGTAATATTTCACCTAAGGAATTATACATATTGCCCTGAATTTTATTTTATTTTTTTAGCATCTCGCCTGTTGCATAATACAAGAAACAATGAAGTAATTGAGTTTTATTGATCTGGAATTTTATTTGCCTAATTATATATTTGCTCTGCATGCAGCCTGGTACTCAACAGCCAGATTCTGCATTTTCCCCCTATGTTTCTTTTGATATGTTGCTGTCTCCAATTCACAGCCAAAGTGAACTGTTTATTTACTGAAGCACTTTTGTGGGCATAGTGCTGCCTTTCCTGGACCTGTTGCCTGCCCAGGTTAAAGGATTTTGGATGCTTCTTGCTTGTAATGTCCTTTCCTGGAAAACTAATCATTAAATGCAGTGATGTCGAAAAAACTAGTTGGAAGACAAGGGAGGAAGGAGAAAGCCTGCATTACTATTATGCCAAGTGACATGGTAATGCAGAAAATGAAATTTCAGGGGTTTTGGGGGTCCTTATTTACTCTGATAGCAGCCAAAATTACGGTTACCTTGGCAACTCTCTAAGCTACTGAACGTCTAGGTAGGGAACATAACAGTTACTTCAGCCTCTTGTACGCTGCCGCGGAGTCAGGAAAAATTTTCATGTTAAGTATAGATCACGTGCTCTATGCCTTTTATAGATGGCTTTAGAATAACATGATTTCTCCAGTCACATCATTTTCTCAAGTTATTATTTCTTTTCCTTTTTATTTTCTTAAATGGCACAGCTCAAAAGAAGCAACCACATTAGAAGCAGGAGAAATTTTCTTAAGAGCCAAATAGAAAGCACAAACTAATTGAAATGATATGAAAAGCATTTCAAACTCCTCTCCAAAATAAAAATCAGGTTCACTATATTTTAAAAATCTCTGAAAGGAGTTTCCTCATCATATTTCTATTTTCAGCCCATCGACTTCTAGGGATGTGAAAATGTGCTGTATAAAAGAAACAGCTGAGGTTTTAAAAATCACCCCACTATGAGTTTGAATATTCTACCGAGTTGAGAGATGTTGCTCAGAGCCCTACGCCTTCCTGCCAGCCTCTTCCCCTGTGTGCAGTGAAGATGCTACCACATGTTGTGGAGAAGTGAGCTGCTCACAGTGTGGTCTGAAGACCTTCAGCATTAGCACTACATGGTGCTTATTGAGAAAATGTTTGAGGGCACAGCCCAGCTCAAATGGTTTCATATTCCCTGGACCTTCTGTATCATAATCTTCATTGTAACAGAGCCTCCAGGTGATCTGAGATGGCACTGGTGGAGATCCTAACTCCAGGTCTTGGCATGGCAGGTGCTCAAAAACTATCCATTTTGTTCTCCTTCTACTTAACAGATAGAACTTTCACCCTTGCCTCAAAACAGATGGACCCTATTTTCAGGGCTACACAAAAAACCCAAAAGGCCATCCTTCAACTCCCTGTGTCACTATGAGGTTTTCACAGGGTTGATGTTCTGTTCTTTTGTTCAGTTTAACACCTTAATCTAACATCAAGCCCAAAATGTTCCTAATTAGTAAAATTATATGTATCATTACCTAATCCAAATGCTTAGTGTTTGGGGGTATTTATAACACATTAAATTCCAATCTAAACCCTGGGAGCCTAAGTTAACATGTTAATACTAAAATCACAATTAGATATTTGAAAAGTAAGTTGAAAAATGAAGAAGTTTTTAGGTAAACCCCACAAATATTTACAAAGTCTGGAATGTTGGAGGACTTGAGTCATAGTTCATGCCTGTCTTTGACCCTTTCTAGCCAGTTACTTGCTACCGTTTATAAAATGTAGTAGAAATAGTATGAACTACCTAATCCAGGGTCCGTGACAGTAGGGGATGTTTGCTCCTGTGTTGTTATGTCCAGAAATCATTGATTTTTAGACAGTCAGGCATCTGCATGGACCCACACACAAGTATATTAAAAGTCCTTCACTACATAAAAACTATATAATCCATCATTCATCACCATTCATTATAAGAATTAGGAAAAAGTTTGAATTGTTGTATAAATAAATGCAGTCAGATTATTATTTTCAATTATATACAGTGATTCAAATAAATCATTAACAAAGTGTTCCCAAGTAGAGATCCACCAGGACCAGCTTTAATGAAAACTGAAGATGCCTCTGTAATTAGCAATTATGTGCATAGAAATTTTACTTTCTTACACAGTTTAAATGTGCCTTCTGCCAGGCTTGTCTCCGCTCAGTGATAGCAGGATCCTTTCTCACCTGGTTAATGCTGGTGACAGTCTGTCCCCTCCATCTTCTACTGCCCTACCATGAGCAGGAGTGTCATGCATACAAAAAGATGTTGGTAGACAGTAGTTACTGAAGTTCCCACAAGAAAAAAGATCAGCCTGCCTGTATCATATACTTCCTGACCCCAGCAATCTTTTTTTTTTCTTTCTTTTAACATACTAATTGAGAACAGTTTCAAGTGCAGGCTTTAAGGAGGAAGAATTCTCTCACATTTCAAATCAGTAGGGCACATACTGACAGACTTTTAAGTTAGAAACTTGGCAGTCACTGTCCTCACTAAGGAATGACAAATATAGAGTATAAACCCCTGAGCACCCCTTTCCTTGGCCGTGAACTGGGAGTTGAGTCTGGGGATACAGATTCCAGCCCAGGCCTCCTGAATCTTGTAGGCTCGAATGGGTCACTTAGCCACTTGCAGCCCATTTTCCAGGGAACAGGGACTCTGTCCTGTTCAGTGATACATCATAGGGCCAAGAAGGGTAATTACCCTAAACGTTGATTGAACAAATCTACTTAAACCTTCTCTGTCCATCTCTTCACAGGGATAGTTGAGAGCAGAACTTCCCAACTAGGGTGACCTTTCTCACTAATAGTCCCAGCTGGTTGCAGGTCTGCTGAAATACTGTTCCTCTCAGCCTGGGGGTTTGCGGGGTTGGGTGGGTGGGGCAGCAGGGCAGGGCCTGGGGCAGTTAGTTGGAGCTCTGTGGGCAATGTCTTAAAGGCTTCTTCCATTAGTTCAGTGGCTCCACAAATAAAGTATTATTTTCTGTGTGTTCCATGCATGAAAAACATTGGAAAGCCTTTCTTTAGAGCAAGAGTGATAAACATAAAATGTCTACAGGGTTCTGTAATTTGAGTAAATCAAACCTGCTACAAGTACCTGCTAGCTGATACTTTGAGCCCTGGTCTAGAAAGCAAATATAATGAACATGAAAATGTTATCTCAAACAGAAATTGGTAACAGACTCATATCCTGAAGGGATGAGACACAAATGTATAATACAGGAAGTGAACATTTTCTTAGAAGTATTAATATATTTTTGATTTGAGTTGCACACATATCTGTCTCTGAAACAGACAGAATCACAGTGCCATCCTTCTGCCTGTCAGTTTTATGTTCTGATCCTTCACCCTTTTTGGTCGTCACCTTTTTTTCCATGGTCATTTCACCTTTTCTACTACCGATTAGAGTTCATTTCTCTCACTTCTTTTTCAAGCTTGCCAATGTAAATGCACGCACAGATTTATGTCATAATTTTTATTTTGTGAACTCATCATGTGTTTTTAGTTCATGATTCTACAACTCCTTTTTTCTCATCTTTTATTGTTAAGTGCCTAGAAAGCTCCAGGCATTTTACTAAAGTCTGGGGGGAAAGTTTACTAGACATGATCTGTGTCGTGAGAAGCTCACATTCTAGTAGAAGGAGACTTTATGATAAACCTTTAATAAAAATAATAATAATCTTCATTGAACAATATTGGGGTACTAGGAATTATTCTAAGCAATTATATTTAGACCCTATGTGCTTGTCAAAATTTTCCTAAAGCTACTGACGGGATGCTAGGATGCTAGGACAGTAAATTCCAAGATGCTGGAGAGTTGACATTTTCATTATATGTTCTTACTATATGTACTCAGCCACCCTTCCATTCCTGGTCTTTCTCTCATTCCAAACCCACAAGTACTTACATAGCCATGATCTGTGCATATGTAAGGGCTTATTGTGGTTCAGGTATGGCATGCTTCCATATTTAAAGAATTTCAGAGAATCTCAGGATATATGTGTATATGTGTGTGTGTATATGTATGTATATTTATACACATAAACTGTAATGTAATAAGAGCTATCTATTAATGAGGAATTCTCTGTAGGGTACCTCCACTACTCACAGTAGTCTTGCAAAGTAAGAATAATAATCTCCATTTCAAAAATGTGGCAGTTTGTCCAAGCTCACGTAAAGAGTAAGTACCAAAGCCTTAGATTTATTTTCGTATCTGACTTTAAAACCTAGGTGTAGCCGTTTCTTCTCTCTTACTTAACGTTGTTGAGTCCACCTGCATCTGATACTCATAACCCGTCTGCAGCTGCCCTGGCAAGTGGTAAAACAGCTTACGCCTTCAGACTGGAAATGACAGGGTTCCTATTTCATCTAGAGATACCTTGGACAGCTCTGGGCTTTGAAAGTTAAAATATCACAAAGTTGAAATCTTCCTAAAAATGAAATCATTCTTCCAATGAGGACGATTCAGATTTTAGCCCTTAAACTGTGTGGACGTTGTTTACTTTTTCTTTTGTCTTCTCTGAACGTTGCTTTTTTTCAAAATAACTGCCTCTCGTTCTTCACCTGATCTTCGTAGTGTAGAGTTTCAGGTCTCTTCCCTTTCCCTCTTCCTCTCAGAACATGTTCATAGTGAACATATCGAGTGTGATGTGCTCAGACAGCTCTTCGTCCTCTTCCTCTTAGTAACAGGTGCTGCTTGACCCCATTCCCTCTGCAGCTACTGGCCACGAGGGTCATCGTATAATGAAATCATAGCCAACCGTATTACCCCATTTCTCTGACAGTCGTGACTGGGACAGAGGTTCTTACATGACTAGAGCATGGCCAAACTGAATTCTTCTCAGCGATTGCTATTTGAGTATTGGGCTGAAAGAAACTTTCTTTTTCCACTGGAACAGCTAAGTCAAGACTTTTGATGGTTGTGGTCCCAGCTGGTGGTGAAGGCCTATGTGACATAGGAGAGGCTAAGACTGATCATGCAAAATGAAGCAATGCTAAGCAAAAGTGAGGAGCTGAAAGCAGAGAGAGGTTTGATGGCTCTGAGACCCTTTTCCCCATTCCTCAAGTTGAGGTTCCAGCAGTCCTTTCTTCAGGTGTGTAGGTTACCTGAGAACTCTTCTCTAAGATGTAGGGTTAGGAAGTGGAAATACTGAAAAATCCAGCATGCCACCTCTGTTTCTTCAGATAATCTTATCCTACAATACGACCTAAGAATCTTTTCATTTGCTCAGCAGCCATGTCAACACTACTGACTCACAATGTGCTTGTTAACAAATAAAATATCTACAAATCTCATATTTAATCTAATGTACTAATGAGCTTAGATTCTTTTAGAGCCTGATTATGTAATCCAGCATCCTTGTTCTTTCTCCAGCATCATACAATTTGCATATTTGAAAAGCTTATACCCTCTAACTATAGCTAGGTGACCTTGGATCCGTCTTTCAATTCAGGTAATGTAAAATTTGAAGACTGTCTATCTCTTTGGTTATTGTGAGGATGAAATTCGTGTCAGGGGATTAGCACAGTGCTAACACATAGCAGATGCTCCAATGTGGTAGCTATTTTTAAAAAGAAAGAAAGAAGAAAAAGAGAGATCTTTGGAAACCAATAGAAAATTGTGCTCTTAAGATTTAATCAGTCCAGTAACTAGAATCTTTGATATGGTTGTTTGAACTCAGTCTATTTTCCTGTACGATTATCCAGGTTATGTTTCTATTGTGACTGTTTCAGCTGCCTTGTTTAATCCAGATAAATGTAATCCACCTCATTAGAATTCTTGTCCAAAAGAGAATGAAGCTAGTCTGACCTGACTTATCCTTTGTAAAAACTCATCCTAGCTTCTGCTGACCTCCACTTCCATTTCTAAGTGTTCACAAGCTATTTCGTTTTCTTTTCTTTTTGCTTTTTGGCTGTGTACAGTGTTCTTTATTGATGATACATGACAAGGTAGGGTTCCCTGATCCCCTCTCCTGTTCTTCAGAAGGTCTGGGATGGAAACTGTTGAAGAGGCTCAGTGTGTTGGGAGATTGAGTTAGGGCAAGGACTCCTCAGCATCTGAGGGTCTCTTTCTCCCTCCTCTTGTTTGCACTGAGGCTGGTAGTCCAGGGAGCTCTTACTCCTTGGAAGCCATGTGGACCATGAAGCCCGCTACCCCACTGCTGTAGCCAAACTCATTGTGATCGCAGGAAATGAGACTGACAAGAGTCATGGAGGGCAACACCAGCCCCAGCATCAAAAGCGAAGGAGGGAGTATCATTGTTAAAGTCGCAGGAGTCATCCTGGTCCTCAGTACAACCCAGGATGTCCTTTAGGAGGCCCTCTCATCCCTGCTTCACTACCTTCTCAATGTCATCATATTTGGCAGCTTTCTCCAGGCCGCAGGTCAGACCCATGAGCAACATATTGGAGCTGGGACATGGAAGGCCATGCCAGTAAGCTTCCAGTTCAGCTCAGGGGTGACCTTGTCCACAGTCTTGGCAGTGCCAATAGAAGCAGGGATGATGTTCTAGACAGCCCTCCACAGCCAGCATGCCACAACTTCTCAGAGGAGCCATCTGTAATCTGGGTGGCAGTGATGGCATAGACTGTGGTCATGAGTCCCTCCATCATGGCAGAATCATCATGGATGACCTTGGCTAGAGGGGCCAAGCAGTTAGTGGTGGAGGAGGCATTGCTGACAGTCTTGAGGGTATTGTCCTCCACTTCTTGTGATTTATGCACAAACACAGGGGCATCGGCAAAAGGGCAGAGATGATGTTGACGCTTTTGGTTCCATTGTCGGTGAAATCCACAACATATTTGGCACTAGTGTCGCCCCATTTGATATGAGTGGGATCTTGCTCCTGGAAGATGAAGACTGGCCTTCCATTGATAACAAAGCGTTCCATTCTCAGTCTTGATTGTGGCATAACTTGCTATGGGTGGAATCCCTCTGGAACATGTAGATCATGTAGTTGTGACAATATCCATTTTGCCAGAGTTAAAAGCATCCCTGGTGACCAGGCATCCAACAAGGCCACAGCCATTTGCTCTGACCTTCACGACTGTGTCTCAGAGATGCAGCTGATGCTGCACAAAAAGATGCAACTGTCTGTCAAAGAGGGGAGACTAGAGAGCCCTGTTTTTTTTATATTTTTATTGAAGTATAGTCAATTTCTAGTATACAGCATAATGCTTCATATAGGAACATACATATATTCATTTTCATGTTCTTTTTCACCATAAGTTACTATAAGATATTGAATATAGTTCCCTGTGCTATACAGTATAAACTTGTTGTTTATCTGAGAGCCTTATTTTTAAAATACTTACCAAATTGTGCTTAAGATTCTCCTCAAGCTTCAAGGTCTAAAGTTTGTGTGTAGCTAACTATTGTCCTTTTAAAAAATAAGAACCACCACTGCCTATTTGCCCCTTTGTCGCACTAAGCCCATTTCTCTATGATGGTTCAAGACCACTGAAAACAGCACTATAATTTCAAACACAGGTTTTTAGTAGCCTGAAATGTAGCCTCATTTAACTCAGCAGGTGTTTTCTTATAATTCGTCCAGCTACACATAATGGGAAATTCTTCTTGCCAGTCATATTCATTATGCTTTTTTCTCTTGGTCTGAACATTATTCTCAATGCATAAAAATTATGTGTGTATAAAAATATATGAATATGTATATATAATTTTATTAGTTCATAAAAGATACCGTTAGGTGTCAAAATTTCAAGTTTACTTTATTACCCTTGCTCTGGAAATTGGTATCCACGCATCTGGGGTTGTAAATGTTATTCCCTCCTTGTTCCCAATTGATTTCATGAGTGAATCACTGGGCACCGCCTACACTTTGTTCTTGTGTCAGACCTGCAGTCCTCCACAGTAGCAATCAGTCTCACAGGTTTATCTGTGTATTTTTTTCCTTCCCCTTCAACATCCAATGTAATCATTTCTTTATGCCAGATAGAGTTTAGACAAATATATTCTTACCTTCTCTTATGAAAATTACTGTATCTGAGCATGATGGGTGAGGCTTTACAAATTTATATTCCTACAAATTAAGACATGTCAATTATAATAAATCCCTATTCATTAACAGTTCCTAATTTATTAGTATTCTTTAAAAAACTATTGTTTTTAAATTTTTTCATATTTTTCATAAATGAATCACGAAGTTTTGCCTTACATAGCTTTAACTCAGCAAGCCTTGTTAAGTTAGTGGCGGGAAGACGTCGTCTCTTTCTGTCTATGCTAGGTGCCTCAGACATCTCCGTAATAGAAGTATTTCATCATTTAAGACACTTTGTTCATCAAGTTAAATGCACATTAGAGAGCTAACTGGGAAAAAATAAAATTAGAACCCAACAAAGCCATTTGTTAAAGTGATCATAAGAAAGGATCTTGATGACTTTCTCCTGCACATTAGGCTGTGTGCTTTTGGTTTTGGTTTTTTGTTTTTCCCTTCCTTCTCTTATCCTTTTAGGTGGTCTGGAGTTCAGGATAATTGCAATTACCCCTCGTTATTACATTCTTTGTGACTTGTAACCTTCACCTCTCTGCTTGCTTCCCCTCCCCCACGGCTTATAGGTGGGCGAAGGTAGAATGCCACTCACTGCCATTGCCTGGAAGTTTAAAGCTTTGATTCATCAACGCAAGCATCAAATATAAAACCCAGCTATCAGCATGGGTTATCTGCAAGACTTTTACCCGCAAATTGATTAGAAAGAAAGGAAAAAAGAGAAGAAATGTGATCTAGGCATACTTCATCTCTTCTAAAATTCCTGGGTCTAGTTTTTTGAGTGGAAGTGAATGAAGAGTCAACACTAGGAGAGTCAACACTACTTCTCTTTCTTCCCAGATATCCTTCACTGAGTTCAGATTGAATTTTTATTCTTACCTTTAGTAGTAAACAAATAATCTTTTGGTCCCATTTTCTGATCACTGCACCTTGATTTCCCCTTGAGAAAGTACCACTTTCCCGTTCTCTCAGTCTGTAGGATCCGGATGAGCATTGAACAGATGAATGGCTTCCCTCTGGCTATAGAGATTAGTATAGGGATGAACCCTTGACCCAAGCTGGTCCATTTAGAGCTAGTAATGGGGGATTCTGACAAAAAGAACAGAGAAGAAACATTTTTTCTCATGCAGTTGCCTAGAGAGTATAATACAAGTTTGGAAGCCTTGACATTTATTTTGCCAGCAAGAGGAAGTGTGAAGTCTAAGAAGGAAGCCCACACAGAGCAAAGCACAGCCAAGAGAGAAAAAGAGCACATTTTAGTCTTGATAAGGACTTTTGAGCACCTGGATTCACCTGCTCCTGAAGCTACGTATTTCGAAGAATCCTGAGTTACAAAATATATTAATGTCCTATTTTTATTTAAACCTGTGAAGATGGAAGGTTTCCTATCTCTTACAAATGAACGAGTCCTGTGTCGACTGAAATAAACGCGCAGCCTAAAAGTTAAGAATTATGTTTTATTTGGCGGGAGGACTCGAGCTGGGATGACAGCCTCTCAGATCGCTCTGAGGGACTGCTCCAAGAGGTAGGGGAGGAGCTAGGATATATAGGAGCTTTACAACAAAGACCAGGTAGTTGGAACAAGAAAAGATTGCTTGTTATCTAAAGAAAACCAGGCATCTCAACTTAAAGAATTTAGCGCTTTTCTATGTATGGGAGGAAGCAAACATTTGGGCTGATTGAATTCATTCCTTTGACAAGCACCTTGCTATCTAGGGCCAGTATCCTGTCCTTTCTTATTCTGAGTCCCCTCCAGGTGCACCATTGTGAGTGGCTGCAGAGGCCAGGCTGCAGGCCTGTCCTCACTGGGGGGTGGCGGCAGCCGCTGATGACTTGGTTTCAGCATTCTTTGTTTACTGATGTGGTTGCAGTACTAATACATACTTTTCCTCCCAAAACACCTCTCTTTATTTTCTTGAGCGCTGGAAGACGTATCATTTATCTATTATTTAATTTTTTTCCTCTTTGAAAAATAAAAAAGCATACTTTGAGACTTATTTGTCTGTATTACCTCTTTTCATTAGCTTCATTCTCAGGTCACAGTTCGTTTGTTCGTTTGTTTGTTTTAATGATTACTGTATTCCTGTGCCCTGAAAAGTGATTGACACCATAGTAAGTGCTCTTACACATTTCTGCATTTCCTACATTGAAACTTTCTGCTCACATAGCCTCTGGCTCTTGTATGCCTCCTTGAAGTTATTCACCTGGTTTACATACCCTTTCTTAGGTACATGTGAAGTCCAGTCATTTTACTCTAAGCTTTAAACTTAACATAAAGATAAAGGCCTTGTTAATTAAGAAGGAAGTAAAAATCAATGTCTTGATAATGAGTGAGGGGGGCCTTAAATATCAGTAGTTGATTGCCTCACCTGCAAAGACTTTAGCATTAGTATTTAGAATTTTTTAGAATACTTAAAGTATTATAGTTTATTCATTTAAAAAAAAAACTAAATCTTATTTATCCAACTGTTTGCTAATAATTCTTAAAAGCTTAAAAGGGCCTCTAGTCTTAAAACTTTTTACCAGTTCTCCTTTTTGAGACAAAAGATCAGGATACTTCTACTCACACTTCCCTTAACACATATTCCTTCCTTCCGCTTGCTCCTGCTCCTCCTTCTGCTTCTTTTGCTTCATTTGGCCAGCCAGTTTCCTTCTTTCAAAGAGCCTTCCTTACATTTGAATTGCAACACATTCCTTTTCAAAACTGATGATAAAATAGCAGCATTTTCTCCTATTCCTTTCTTTCAGTTTTCCATAATTTGGATCTCAGTGAGCTGTTACCATATACAAACAGCCTGGACCCTTGAGATGTTCTGGAATGAAGATAATTTGTACACATTGTGATTGTTAATAGAGAATTGGGTGTACAACACAATCATTACAACGCAGTGAAGATAATTCTAATTGGAGACACAAATAAAACCTGCTTCAGCTAGGAAATTGTTCAGAGACACATGTCATTTTTATGGGTCTCCTTGGGAAAGGGCAAGCCATGTCAAGAACTTACATTTGATATTAAGATATCAAATTACCAAATGATAACAACACCTTCAGGGAAACATGCTTAACTACTTACTCAAATCACATTTTAAACATTTCCCTCCAAGTAAGAATGTATCATTTTTAATATCCCGAGGCAAGTTTGTAAAGTTGGTTAAAAGGGTGAGAAGACATTAAAAAAAAAAACAAACACATTTTTGAAAGGAATACATAATCTTTGCATTGTGTGTAAGCGATAGCAGCCAACCAAGTCCAGAAAAAATATGTGTGGAAGGAATAAAGGAGGAAAATAATTTAAGGTGAATAGGGAGGAGAATGCAGTGGAAGTGTGACAAGGGGTCTTCTTTTAAGTTGTAGAAGATGTAGACCCTCATGAGGAGACTGTATTTGAAGAGGTGTCCAGAGAAAAGAGAAACACTAGGACACGTTGTTTTTCTTTTCAACGAATGTAAGGAATGCTGCAGTGAGTCACTGACCTCTCTTCAGGACTGAAGGAATTATGGCCCCAGATGCTGGGAGCACTGGCTGCTGACAGCTCTCAGCTGAGAACCCTCTCCAGATAGTGCCCTAGACTAGAGAGAGCTGCCCCTGGTAGGAACAGCCTGTATGCAATGACTGGTTGATCCTCGAGGCTAGAGGCCGAGACTCCTTGATGCAGGGAAGGCTAACTCTGGAGGGCTTCCCCAGCTTCCCTGTGGGGCCAGCTGCAGTATTTGCTGAAAATGAATCAAACTTGTCTCTGCCCAATTCTGCTTCCTTCCCATCCATTGCCTTCGTTGAGTGTCTCAGATAAACTTCCTGCGTGTTAATCTCCACTTCAAAGTCTACCTCCCAAGAAGCCCAGCCTGCCACAACCTGTGAAATTATTTCTCTGATTGCTAATGTTTACTGAGTAAATATTATGCATTAGGAACAATGTATACACTTTACATGGATTATTTAATTAGATATGCACAATTTGTAAGGGGGGTATTAATAATCATCTACAGTTTTCAGCCAAGGAAACTGAGGTCAAATGAGGTTAAATAAGTTGTTTTAAGTCCATGGATGAAGAGAGATGGGGTCCAGCATACGCTCCAGGGGACTATGGAGGGAGAGTTTCTCGTAAAAAACTGGGATAAGTAATCTTTAGGACTGTTGTCCCTAAAGTAGAATTAAGAGTCAACATTCAAGAGGGGATGTATCTAAAGTCCAATTTAAGTAAGTAATTGTAAAGCTCTTTGAATTACAATGATAAAGAGAGATTTTCAAGGATAAAAGTTGAACAATGAGTAAAAATATCTAAATGTGTCCCTAAGTTTGGAGCTTTAAAGTTCAGTTTTCATTCAATCTTGAAAAGTAGTTCTGTTTTGAGGATGCTTCTGATGACTTTCAATAGACATTAATTTCTTATATAAAAGTATAGGATTTTAAAATTATACGTCTTTGAGTTTGCACTTTATTTAAAAGAATTTGGAACTTTTACCAGTCTGTTTAACTCATTATTAGCATTGACTAGAGGAGAAAGGATTCCCTTAAAAAATAGTTTCCTTAATTTGTTTTTCCTTCTAAATTTAATACAAATCATGATTAACAAGAGATGGAAATATAAAATCATAGAAAATATAAATGAGCATTTGTCTCCGTTGTTTTTTAAAGCATGATATGATCGTACTTGCAGCTTTATATTCTTTTTAAACTTTATATTGTAATGATAATTTTTCATTTTATGAGCATTTTATATGCATTTTGATAGCTACATAATCTCTGCTGGACAAACATATAATTTTAGCTTAAATGAGAAGTGTCACTTAGGGAATGTCCTCTGGCCCCTGCAAACCCAGTCTACTCCAGACAATACTTGATTTGATCAAAATGACAAGAATTCAGTAGAAACTAGAGAGACCATCCTTTGCTTTGCAAGGAGGAATGTGCACAGAGAGCCACGTGTGACTACCGAGCATGGATTATGGGCCATTGGCATTAGCTATGTGATAGTAACGGTGGTCTTGTTGCACTCACCTTTGCCTGAAAATGATGCACTCAGCAGACCAGATCTGAGTGTTTGCTAACCAAGGAAACTGCCTTTGCTTAAAGCCCTTTAGTCATTTCCCATTCCCTGTGAGGTTAAAATGTACCGTCTGGGTTTTTTGTTCCCAACCATCTCATCTGTCTTGTCCTTCCTGATACCTTACTCCATACAGTCCACATGCTGTACCTTTTTTTGGTTTCTAGAGCTCACCAAACCCCTTGCAATATCACAGCCTTTGAAGATACCATTCTCCTGACCGTGGATGCCCTTTTCCCCACTGTTTCCACCTCATTTTTCAGTCCAACTCCCATTTGTCATCTGTGGCTCTTCTGAATTGTTATTTTCTCAGGAAGCCTCCTCTGAAATACAGATTAGTCAAATTTGACTAATAGTTTTAAACTCTCTTAGCATCTCCTTTGGGGTACTTGCCTCCGTTGTCATTGAACAATTCCATGCACGGTTTTCTATGGAGCAGATCCGTGCTTAAAGGGAAGGTTGATTGGGTAAAGACATGTTCAGTAAGTTACATGAGGTCAAGGGCCATATCTCTTTTTTTTCTCACTGTGACTTCTGTGCCAAGCTCTGGAGTTGGCATTTGTTAGATATGTGTTGCAATTACACAGATTTCTTTCTTTGCCTTTTTTTCTTCTCTGCTTGAATTTTTAACCACAGTGTTTTTCTTTCCTTGCTATGATGAACACGTATACACACAGGCATGCACAAACACATTTTGCATGTGTGTGTTTGTATAAAACTTTCAGATTCAAGTTCAGAATAACTTTTTGTCTTAGAATAAACAGTCCCTAAAGTTGACTTTATATATTCCTTTTTTGATTTGAAAAGGGAGCTCTATTTCCAAGATTTCAGGATATACCTCACAGTTTCCTCTAGTTACATAAATACTTCACCATTTTCAAAATCTTTGGACAATCAGACTGAATTATATTTTTACCATACACAATGATACACTGTGCTTATACCTATGAAACAATCTCTTTTTGTATTTTCTAATTGAGTTTATTTCCTAGGGTAGACCAAAGAAATGCTTGTAAGAGGCGAGTAAGCCCTTTCTGGACTAAATTTTTTTTTTAATTAAAGTTGTGTGGATCTTTAATTTCTTTAAGTATTTTGATTTCTCTGAGTTCACAATTGGTTTCAAAGACTCATGTGCAAGTAAAAACATTACCAGCCTAAAAACTGAGCATGGCTGGGTTTGGTTTCCTTCAATATTTCAGGAAATGACAAAATGTTCAACCTTTTGAGAGAACTTAACTTTATGTTCCAGTATTCAATGCTGACACTGCTAAGAATGAATCACTAAATGTGAGAGGAAGGCTAAAAAGGAAAAATGTTTAATCAACTGTCCTTTCCCAGTGCTACATTTAGAAAAAAACTAGTGTTTGGATATACAGAATATATTTCAATGGCTTAGATATAATAGAACCAAAAAAGATATTTTATCAATTTTTGGAATTCATTTATAAAAGCATTTTGCATACTTACAGAACCAAAGTTTAGTGACTGGAATGGAACGTAGAGGGAATGGGAAGGAGAGCTTCATTAGTGAATAGAATGAGAGCTTTCTCATGAAGTGAAATGGTGGTGCTCATTACATACCTCAACAAGAGAAATTGAATTCAACATGGAAGGTTGAAAACTAATTCATCCCTTTCGTAAATCCATGAGCTTCAGATGCATGAAATAATAGCCTTAATTACATAGAGTTCAACTTAAAGAGACATTCAACTAATTAGATTTGTGTTTCCGGAGTTTTACTTTGGAGAAAATAAGGGACCCAGTGATCAGCCAATTAAATCGTATGTGTATGGTTCATGCTGTTGATTGATAGTTTAGTCCTAAGATACAGACCTGTATTACTAAAAGCATGTTTTTATGTATTTTGTACTAGACAATGGGGAATGACACTTGGAGTACTTTGTCTTTTGGAGAAATACTCTGAGTGCCTAAGATATGCCAGATGTTGAGAGTATCACTTTGGATCCCATGGTAAACTAAAGTAACTATTACCTCTGTCCTCACAGAGTTAGAATCTGGTGAAGGACATGGGCATAGGAAAAACTATTTTAAAAAATTAGGTAAATTAAAACTCAGGTAAGCACTATATGGAAAGTTATATAATGCTGTAAGAGTGTGTAAAAGAGCCTCATTAGGAAGTAAGGGAAAGCTTTCCCGACAAAGGAGCAGATGAACAAGGAGATGAAAAATGATGTGATTATTAGTTTAAGAAAGAAGGGAAGAATTTATGGAGAGCTCTAAAATCTGTTTCTTGATATTGCCCTTTATATGAAAAATGCACATGACTAAAAGCATGGTAACTTTTCAAGTGGTAAAATATTCTCTGAAGAGTTTCATTTTATTATTCTTTCAACAAATAGTATTGTCTAGTTGTAGCAAGAAATCATCTAGATTGTGGGAATATGGTGATGAACAAGAGAAAAAAAATGTTCCTCACCTTGACGAGCTTAACATTTGGTAACCCAAGACAAATTAACCAATAAAGAATTAATTTCATATATTAATAAATTCTGTATAGAAAATAAACCTGGGTAAAAGCTAGAGAGTAAATGTGACAGGAAGTAATTCTTTGTATGTATGTATGTTGTATGTATGTATGTGCATGTGTTTGAGTGTATGTATAGTGATTTTAGATATATACTGGTCAGGATATATAGAAGTAACTGACATTAAAGGTGAGAGCAGACAACTGAGAAAGATTCCTGAGAAAATATTAGCGTAGGGAGTAAACCAGGAGGTTAAACAAGGTTTGAGTAATAATTACAAGGACACTGCACCATACTCTTCATTCTGAAAGGCTAGAGTGCTTGGAACATGGTAAGTATAGGAGAGAATGCTGGATGATGATGATCTTGGAGTCATAGGCAGAATTAGATTGTACAAGACCTTCGTGGCTGGGGTAAAGAGTTTGGGTTTTATTCGTATCAAAGAGTTTGGAAGGGTTTATACAAGAAAAAAGAATTAGTAGGCCTTAGCAGTAATTTGGCCATGAACTGACAATGGTAGTGAGAGAGAGAAGAAGTGGTTAGATTTGGGATATGTTAAAGATAGAAACTTACTCATGGATTCGACTTTTGAGGGCAGGAAATGAGAAGAATCAAGCAGAAGTCCCAGGTGTTTAGCATGGCCAACTGGGCTCGTTATGGTGTCATTGCTGAGATCACACCATATTCAGTTACACCCTCATATGTCTTTCATCTTAACACTTGTTCACACATCCATCCATTCTTTTATTCCAATATTGAATGCTTACTTTTTACCTTGCAAGAAGCACTATCCTTTGGGGATAGAAAAAAAGATGAAAAAGACAGACTAGGTCCTTGCCCTACTGAAACGTCCATTCAAAATAGCAACAGATAGACTGGAAAAAAATAAGTAAACAAAAAATACTATGGATTATGATAAGTGGAATAAGAGAAATAAGAGAAATAAAACAGCTTCTGGGATAAATCATGGTACCTAAGTTAACTAGGAAGGAAAAAATTCTTAGATGATTTCTAAGCCAACATCTGTAGAATATAAAGAAGTCAGGCATATAAAGAACCTGGGGAAGGTTTTTAATTTTCTTAATTTAGTGTTTAATTTTTTTTTATTATCTACCAAATGAAGATTTCATGACTCTATGACTATAGTAAGAGTTTCTTTTTAAGCTAGTTCTTCTTATTAAACATTCTTGAGAATAATATTACCACGGTCACTTTTTCCCCCCTGCTACAGAGCATGAACTTCTTTTGATCTTTTTTTCAAAGTAATTTTCATATTTTTACTAATTAAAAAAGTAACACAAAGCTACACTAAATCATATTACAGATATACAAAATATAGAGTATTAAATTTCCAATTACTTCACCATTCCCTTCCTGAAATATAGATTGTCAACAGTTTTCATATACTAGTCCATCTTTTCAGTATACATATGTTCATGTGTACTAAATTTGCTTTATTTTAACAAAATGATGCAATGTTAAATATACTCCTATAGAGCTTATGGGTTTTTGTTTTCATTTGTTTTAACTTTTCACCTTGCATAGCTTTGACTGTCAACACATATGAGACTTTTTATTGTTTTTAATAGCCACATCATAATTCATTTATGGATCTAATATTATTTAATAGTCTCTCTATTTAAGAATATTTAGGTCCTCTCCATTTTTCACCATTATTGTGGATAGTGAATGAAAAGTTCCTAGCAATTGTGGGATGTTCCTAAGAATGTAGCAGAAATGTTAGATGAATAAAATATGCATATTTTAAACTTAATGGGTATTTCTTTTTTCTTTTTTTAAATTTATTTTTTAACATGTTTTATTGAATTACAGCCATTTTACAATTTTGTGTCAAATTCCAGTGTACAGCACAATTTTTCAGTTATACATGAATATACATATATTCATTGTCACATTCTTTTTCACTGTGAGCTACCACAAAATCTTGTATATATTTCCCTGTGCTATACAGTATAATCTTGTTTATCTATTCTGCATATGCCTGTCAGTATCTACAAATTTTGAAATCCCAGTCTGTCCCTTCCCACCCCCTGCCCTGTTGGCAACCACAAGTTTGTATTCTATGTCTATGAGTCTGTTTCTGTTTTGTATTTATGTTCTTTTTTTTTTTTTTTTTTTTAGCTTCCACATATGAGCAATCTCATGTGGTATTTTTCTTTCTCTTTCTGGCTTACTTCACTTGGAGTGACATTCTCCAGGAGCATCCATGTTGCTGCAAATGACGTTATGTTGTCATTTTTGTGGCTGAATAGTATTCCATTGTATAAATATACTACATCTTCTTTATCCAGTCATCTGTTGATGTACATTTGGGCTGTTTCCATGTCTTGGCTATTGTAAATAGCACTGCTATGAACATTGGGGTGCAGGTGTCTTTTTGAAGTAGGGTTCCTTCTGGATATATGCCCAGGAGCAGGATTCCTGGGTCATATGGTAAGCCTGTTCCTAATCTTTTGAGGAATCTCCATACTGTTTTCCACAGTGGCTGCACCAAACTGCATTCCCACCAGCAGTGTAGGAGGGTTCCCGTTTCTCCACAGCCTCTCCAGCATTTGTCATTTGTGGACTTTTGAATGATGGCCATTGTGACTGGTGTGAGGTGATACCTCATTGTAGTTTTGACTGGCATTTCTCTGATAATTAGTGATATTGAGCATTTTATCATGTGCCTGTTGATCATTTGCATTTCTTCCTTGGAGAATTGCTTGTCTAGGTCTTCTGCCCATTTTTGGATTGGGTTTTTTTTTTTCTTATGTTATATGAACTGCTTATATATTCTAGAGATCAAGCCTTTGTCAGTTTCATCATTTGCAAAAATTTTCTCCCATTCCATAGGTTGTCTTTTTGTTTTTCTTATGGTTTCCTTTGTTGTGCAGAAGCTTGTAAGTTTAAATAGGTCCCATTTGTTTATTCTTGCTTTTATTTCTATTGCTTGGGTAGACTGCCCTAGGAAAACATTTTTGAGATGTATGTCAGATAATGTTTTGCCTATATTTTCTTCTGGGAGGTTTATTGTATCTTGTCTTATGTTTAAGTCTTTGATCCATTTTAAGTTTATTTTTGTGTTTGTGTCTAAGGGAGCATTCTAGCTTCATTGTTTTACATGCCGCTGTCCAGTTTTCCCAACACCATTTGCTGAAGAGGCTGTCTTTATTCCATTGTATAGTCTTGCCTTCTTTGTCGAAGATTAGTTGACCAAAAGTTTGGGGCTCATTTCTGGGCTCTCTATTCTGTTCCATTGGTCCATATGTCTGTTTTTGTACCAATACCATGCTATCTTGATTACTGTAGCTCTGTAGTATTGTCAGAAGTCTCGGGAGTTATTCCTCCAGCCCATTTCTTTTTCTTCAGTAATGCTTTGGCAATTCTAGGTCTTTTGTGGTTCCATATAAATTTTATTATGATTTGTTCTAGTTCTGTGAAATACGTCCTGGGTAATTTGATAGAGATTGCATTAAATCTGTAGATTGCCTTGGGCAGTGTGACCATTTTAACAATATTGATTCTTCCAATCCAGGAGCATGGGATATCTTTCCATTTTTTAAAGTCTTCTTTAATTTCCTTCATCAGTGGTTTATAGCTTTCCATATATAAGTGTTTTCACCTCCTTGGTTAGATTTATTCCTAGGTATTTTATTACTTTGGGTGCTATTTTAAAAGGGATTGTTTCTTTACTTTCTTTTTCTGTTGATTCATTGTTAGTGTAAAGAAATGCAATTGATTTTTGAATGTTAATCTTGTAACCTGCTACCTTGCTGAATTTTTTGATTAGTTCTAGCAGTTTTTTTGTGGACCTTTTAGAGTTTTCTATATAGTGTCATGTCTGTCATGTCATCTGCATATAGTGACACTTTTACTTCTTTTCTTCCAATTTAGATCCCTTTTATTTCTCTCTCTTGCCTGATTGCTGTGACTAGGACTTCCAAGACTATGTTGAATAGAAGTGGTGATAGTGAGCAGCCTTGTCTTGTCCTAGACTTTAGTTGGAAGCTTTTGAATTTTTCACCGTTGAGTACTATGCTGGCTGTAGGCTTGTCATATATAGCTTTTATTATGTTGAGATGTGTTCCCTCTATACCCACCTTGGTATAGTTTTAGGTATCTTTCCATTTTTACCATTATTATGGATAGTGAATGAAAAGTTCCTAGCAATTGTGGGATCTTCCAAAGAATGTAGCATAAATGTTAGATCAATAAAATATGCATATTTTAAACTTAATGGGTATTTCTACATTGCATTCCAAAAGTTTTTATCATTTTCTTCTATGAGCAAAACATAAGAGTACCCATTTACAGTTTTCTTTGATAAGATTACGTATTAATAAATCATTTTTATGTTCACTTCTTTGATAAACAGTGAAGGTTGTGTTGATGCTGTCTCCCAGCAGACTTCTCTTTCTAACTTCACTTATAAATAAAATGGTAATGCATTAATGGCCATGTGTCTCACCATTCTAAATTTCTTTCTGAATTTCATGTATTTTTATTGTCCAAAACATGCCTCACATATGCAAAACCACAAATCAGAATAGCTTCAAAATTTAAAGAAGGCATTAGCTTTCTCAGCAATGAACACAATTTAGAATATGAGAAAGCCTTTGTATGTGTGAGGCTAGTACTTGTGTAGGGGAAAGAGAGAGCAGGAGAAGCTGACATTGTAAAACTCTGCTAGTGACAGTGAACCCCAGAAGTTCCCATTGGGAGCCATACCACAGAGACATCGAAAAGCAGAACTGTGTGTACAAGGATCAGCAGGAAATATATTTTACTATTATGGGGTAGAGCACTTACATCTGTATGAAAGTTAGTGAGGTTTTCCTTTAATCATGTGATGAGTTTTTCTGAGTGTTCCATGAATACTTAAGAAAATACATCTGTGTGTTTTAGGTTTCATCTGTTAATTTTACTTTATTAATCATATTGTTCTTATTCTTCATGCATTTTATCTTAAACTAGAGCATCATGTTCCAGTGAAGAATAAAGGAATCCACAAGTGGCATTATGACATTTTTCTGGAGCGTTGATATCAGTTATTAAACACTGGGAACTTATGTTCAAGTTTGATTTTGAAGAGCATAACTTTTGTGTTTACTTAATATCCTTGAGTGATTTCTCTGTCGTATATAGATAATGGTTTCATAAATGCCCATTTCTGTCAAATATTTTATCTTTGCATCTTTAAAACTTTTTTTGCTGTATGTCTTATAGTGCTTTATTTTAATTTTGCATATTTATTCCTCTTGGGTCTTTACGGATGTAGTTTGTGTCAATTTAAAATAATTGTCATCTTCCCTTCGATTTATAGTCTAATTTAATTTTTTGTACATTATTCTCTAATGCACAATTAGGAATCCTTGTATTTTTGATAATTTTATTGTCTTTTAGAACTTTGTAAGTGGGAAAGCAAGATACAGCATTTTGGTCTGTTTCAAGGAATTATGCTTTATAATGCTAAAAACTGCTGTTTATGTTTACTAGAAATCTGCTTTTTTCATGTTTTTCTGCTGTTTTCTCTTGTGCTTTTTGTTTTACATTGTTTCTGTTTCCTTTCATTTCTTAATTTTAAAAAAATGTACTTCAGAGTTTGGGGTGGTAAAATCTGTTTTTAATTGTGTTGGTGGCAACCCTTACGATATACTTAACATTGTTACGAATAAATTCATCTAACTTTAGATTAGAAACAAAAGAGTAACTGTTGACTTTTCAGTATATGAAAATGGGATATTTGGCATTTTTATTGAAGTATAGTTGATTTACAATATTTGTTTCAGGTGTACAGCATTGTGCTTCAGTACTTTTATAGATTATATTCCATTAAAAGTTAATACAAGATAATGACTATAATTCCATGTGCTATACACTATGTCCTTGAGGCTTATCTGTTTTACACATAGTAGTTTATATGTCTTAATCTCATACCCCTACTTTGTTCATCCCCTGTCCCTCTCCTCTTTGGTAACCACTAGTTCCTATAGTTCATCATTAGTGTATAGAAAAGCAACAGATTTCTGTATATTAATCGTGTATTCTGCGACTTTGCTGAATTCACTTATTCTAATAGCTTTTAGGTGGAGACTTTATATAAAGTATCATGTCATCTACAAATAGTGACAGTTTTACTTCTTCCCTTCCAATTTCAGTGCCTCTCATTTCTATTCCTTGTTTGATTGCTGTGGCTAGGACTTCCAATACTGTGTTAAATAGAAGTGGCAAGACTGGGCATCCTTGTCTTGTTCCTGACTTTAAAGGCTTTCAGCTTTTCACCATTGAGTATGATGTCAGCCGTGCTTTTGTCATAAATGTACTTTATTATATTGAGATATGTTCCCCCTGTACCCACCCTTCAATAAGTGTTTATCATGAATGGATGTTGAATTTTTTCAAATGCTTTTTCTGTGTTCATTGAGATGACCATGTCATTTTTATCCTTCCTTTTATTAATGTCGTGTGTCACGTTGATTGATTTCTGAGTGTTGAACCATCCTTGTGTCCTTACAATAAATCCAGCTTGATCATGATGTCTGGTCCTTTTTATATATTGTTGGATTTTGTTTGCCAATATTCTGTGGAGGATTTTTGCATCTTTATTTATCAAAGATATTGGCCTGTGATTTTCTTTTTATGTAGTATCTTTTTCTGGTTTTGGCATTAGGGTAATTGTGGCCTTGTAGAATGAATTTCGGACTGTTCTGTCCTCTTCAATTTTTTGAAGTAGTTTTGAGAAATATAGGTATTGTTTCTTCTTTATATGTTTATAGAATTTCCCTGTGAAGCTGTCCAGTCCTGGACTTTTGTTTGCTGGGAGTTTTTAAAATACAAATTCAGTTTCTCTACCACTGATCAGTCTGTTCCAATTGTCTGTATCTTCTTGATTCAGGCTTAGCAGGTAGTATTTATTTTTTAGAAATGTGTTTATTTCTAATTGACATATACCTCTTTGTAGTATTCTCTTATGATTTTTCATATCTCTGTGATATGATTGTTATTTTTCCTGTTTTCATTTCTTATTTTATTTACTTGGGACATCTCTCTTTTCTTTGTGGTGAGTCTGTATAAAGGTTTGTCAATTTTGTTTATCTTTTAAAAAAACAGCTTGCGGTTTCATTGATATATTCTATTTTTTAATCTCTATTTTATTTATTTCCTCTTATTTTTATTATTTCCTTTCTTCTATTGACTTTAGGCTTTGTTTGTTCTTCTTTTTTCTAATTCCTTTAGCTGTTAGGTTAGGTTGTTTAATTTGGTATTTTTCTTGTTTTGGAGTTTTTGTTTTGTTTTGCTTTGTTTTGTTTTTTGAGGAAGGCTTGTATTGCTAAAACTTTCCTCTTAGAACTGCTTTTGTTGCAGCCCATAGATTTTGGAGTGCTTTGTTTCCATTCTCATTTTTCTCAAGGTATTATTATTATTATTTTTTACTGAAGTACCGTCAGTTACAATGTGTCAGTTTCTGGTGTACAGCACAATGTCCCTGTCATGCGTATATATACACACATATATTTGTTTTCGTAAGGGTATTTTCTGATTTTGTCTTTGATTTCTTCGTCGTCTCATTGGACTTTTGGTAGCATGTTGCTTAGTATCTGTGCACGGGCCCCACTTGCTTGAACAGAAGCTGACTCCGTTCCCTTTAAGTGTGAGTTTTTTCCTCTCCCCACTCCCCAGGGGTGGGGAGTGTTGAAGCAAGTGGGGCCCGTGCACAGGTACAGGTTCACCGTGCTGCCCATGTAGGTGTCTGCATCTCCACTCAGATGCAGCCTTGGGTGCAAGTCACCTGTCTCTCTTGCAGCTGCCCTCTGCCTCCCCTGCCCCTGCCCTGTTAGAACCAGCCCACAGGTCTGGTGGGGCTCATGTGGACTCTGTGTTTATCGGGAGGTTAGCTGTGGTGAAGCATCTGCTGTCAGAGATCTGAGGGACTTCTGAGGTGCTGCTGGAGTAAGTGCCAACTACGGCTAATGTCGCCCCACTCAGTCTCCACCCCAAGACCAACAGTGTCACCTCTCTGTCTTCGGTCGAGTCTTTTCTCTGGTGGTGGGTGCTCTAGACCCAGGGCTGTGCTGAGGCATGGATTGAATGAAGCCAGAGGGTTCGCTCGGCTCTGGCTGGGGTGCACAGCAAAGTTGTCATGGGAAATCAGCGGCTGCTAGGACAGATGTCTCCAGCTGGCCTCATGGGCAAGTCCCCTTTATCTCTCACAGCTGGTCACTCCCCCACCCTCACCACTCCCACCCTGTTGAGGAACTGGCCTGCAGGGCAGATAGGGCCCTTGTACTCTCTCTGCATGTATGGGCTTGGGAGGTGAGGTGTGATGGAGCGGCCTCCATCAGAACTCTGGATGGCTTCTGGGACACTGCTTGAGGAAGCACAAACAATGGCTGCTACTCCATACCCAGGCTCTACCCTGGGACTGGACTGCATCTGTGACACACGTTCCAATTGTTCCCCTGGTCTTGGTCACCTCAGATCCAGTGCTGTTCTGTGGTGTGGAGTGAGCAGGGCTGGAGTGGTCACTCGGCTCGGGCTAGGGCGCTTGGCAGGGCAGTCGCAGGAAATCCAGCAGCTACTAGACCGTACCTGTCTCCATCCTGCCTCGGGGAGTCAGCACATGTGCTCCTCACGAGTCCAGGATTCCCCCCTCCCTTCTATTTGCCCCAGCTGTCCTTCAGCCAGCCAAGGGGGCTTGTCTCTCAGTGTAGGACCCCAGGACTAGGACGCCCAGTCTGTGGCTCTGCTTGTTCACTCCCTAGGATGTATGCCATGTAATCTCCCTTTTCCTCTTAAATCTCCTCCCATGGGCACAGGTCCAGACATGATCACTTTTCTTCCCCTCCTTACCATTATACGTGTCTCTTTCTTACAGCCTCGGTTGTACAAGAGTCTTCCAGCCAGTTTCCAGTTAGTTTTCAGTGAGAACTGTTCCACAATAGATGTATTTTTGATGTGTTCATGTGGAGAGATGAGCTCTTCCTTTGTATTTTTGATCCCTTCCTCCTGTATTTTTCAATTATTTGTTCCCAACCAAATCTATCTGATCTTACACGTTTGGAATTAGGCACATTATTTTTTCTTTCAAGTTCAAACTACTATCTTGTAAATGATTATTTAAGTTATTAATTTCTTTTATCGTGTGTTAACTTATTTAAGTGCTCACTGACATTCTTAACTAACAGTCCTGACAAACTCATGCTTAAGTTCATTTTTTTCTTTTCAGAATACCTAAGTAATATATTTAGAAAATGACCATAGGTGATATATATTTTGACAACTTTGTATCAAATATTTTTCCCTTTTTTTAACTAATAAAAAATTGTATTTACTTAGAAGCATTCAGAATGTCAACAAAACAGCTACAACTTTTCTTTCTTTTCTTTTTTTTTTTGCAATTACAGAGTGGTATTCAGTTAACAGAACAACAATTATTTCGTATAAGCTGCATCAGAGACAACTGAAGATGAAAAAACTACCATCCCCCTATATGACTAATTTCTGCTGTGCACCAGCAAGAACCTGCTTTAAATTTCCATGCCAATTTATAACCCCCGTACTGTACCAGGCAAGGTTAGTGGCTATTGAAAATACCACCAGGACAGGGCTATCTAAAGACACATTCGGTAGTGTGTTAACTGTACAAAAAAAGACACTGTACAGTTTAAAAACAAATCTTACACAGCCTTACATTTCAATTTTTCTCTTTAAAAGGACTGAGTTGTGTACAGGGGGGTTAAATGCTTTATAGACAAGAAAAAAAAAACTGCGCTAGAACCAACTTATTCATCATCATCTTCTTCTTCTTCCTCTTCGTCTTATTCATCTTCCTCGTCTTCCTTCTTTTCCTTGCTTTTTTCAGCCTTGACAACTCCCTTTTTTGCTGCACCAGGCTTCCCTTTAGCTCGGTACACAGCAATATCCTTTGCGTACTTTTCCTTCAGCTTAGCAGCCTTCTTCTCATATGGCTGCTTGTCATCTGCAGCAGTGTTATTCCTCATCTCTCCCAGTTTCTTTGCAGCATCACCAATGGATAGGCCAGGATGTTCTCCTTTGATTTTTGGACGACATTCAGAACAAAACAAGAAAACGGCCGAAGGAGGCCTCTTAGGTGCATTGGGATCCTTGAACTTCTTTTTTGTTTCCCCTTTAGGGGGGACATAAGTTTTCATTTCTCTTTCATAACGGGCCTTGTACGCCTTTGCCATGTCTTTGAATTCTCCTTTCTCTTTAGCAGACGTGGTCTTCCGCCTCTCTGAGCGCTTCTTAGAAAACTCTGAGAAGTTGACTGAAGCATCTGGGTGCTTGTTCTTGTGCTCCTCCTGTCAAGTTTGCCCAAAGAATGCATGCGATGACATTTTGCCTCTCAGCTTCTTAGGATCTCCTTTGCCCATGATTATTTTTTCCTCAACGAGGCACAGAGTTGCCCAGTGCCCGTCCAGCTCTCACTTACCCTGGCGCTGTCTCTGTGGAGCTCAGTGTACTGCAATGGCTGTCCAGATGTTTTTCCCTTTATCATCACATACCAAATTTTATAGAATAGCATCAAATATTTCTCCCTTTATCATCACATATTAAGTTTTATAGAATGGCGTAAGTTTTATAGAATGGCATAATAAAAATTTCCCTAAAAGCTATTTAGATACCTTTTTATTTCCTTTGGATATCTTATAGTACAAGTTAGAAAGCTCTTTCAAATGGCCAGAGTACTCTGTTTTTCCCAATGGCTATGCTGAAATAACTGGAGAAATAAAATTAATAACAAGAGTATTGGATTATAACCCATAGAATAGAAAAAGTCCATGGTTTTGTGCTGATATAAATAAACTGAATAAATAATTGGAGATAAGGGATAGCTAGCTTAAATATGAAATCCAATAAAAATGTAGATGGAATGAGGGAAATGGAAACTCTCATTAGAACTTTACAGTAATAATCATCAGGCAAGATGTACCAAAGAAATATAAAATTATGGAGCATAAATATGAGTAGAAATAGGATATTTGTATAGACTCAAAGGATATTTATTAATTACAAAAGGAAAAAGAATAGTTTTATAGTAGAGAAACCTGACAGATAGCACCTTAATGAAGTGATCAATGTTACTGTCACTAATAAAATGATATGTTGACATTTTGTGACTCTTCATATGTACTGAGGAGAATATATCACTTTTATGTTACCTTTCCAAAAATACGTAACTTCAGTATAATAATGAAAAATAATAAAACAAGTCCTCACATTGAGAGACATTCTTCAGAATAACAGAGTAGAACCTCAAAGATGTCAGAATCATAAAAGACAAGGAAAGACCAAGGAATTGTCACAGATTGGAGGAGACTGTGGAGACAATTGAATTTAACGTGGGGTCCAGTAATGTATCCTAAAATAGTGTTAGTGGAAATACTGATTAAATCTGAATAGAATGTATAGTTGAGTTTTAAAATAGCAAAAATAAATAAAAAGAAAATAACATTCTAAATAAACCAAGAAAGAAAAGAAACTGAAATTAAAAGATATTTAGAAATGAGTAACAATGAGGATAGAGCATTTTAAATGTCTGGGATGAGAACAAAATAATTAGAGGAAAAATTAGAGCCATAAATACCTTTGTTACAAATAAATATTTAATTGAAAAAATGAATTAAGCACTTAAATCAAGAAGCTAAGGAGGGGGAAACAATAAAATAAACTAGAATACTTGTAAAGATGGACTTTGTAAGGGTTAAATAGAAATAATTAAAACACGAGTAAAGTGTAAAGTGATAACAACACAATAGATGTGATCAATAAAACTAAGTTTTTTGACAGAGACAACTTAGTTGAGAAATTGACAAGTCTACTATAAAGAAACAAGAGAAATTATTGCTAAATAACTATAAGAAAAAATGTACTTATAACACAATGCACAATTTTGAATCATTACATTTAATAATACAGGTGAAATGGACAGTTTTCTAGGAAGTACTAATATAAGAATAAGTAGAATCAATTTTTATTTGAAAAAACCTAATTAGGCCAATAAACCGAGAAAATGTCTTAAAAGTAGAAAGAAAAAAACCTACCCAAAACCCAGAAAATCATTTAGACCATATTCAAGATTATTTCCATGATAAGAACCACATATTGTATATATACAGAATTCTCTTATCTAAGAGAGAAAACACAAAGCATATTTTTATTTAAGTATAGTTGATTTACAATATTCCCGATATATATATCAAAGTGATTTTATATATATATATAAAAATATATAAACATATATATGAAATATATTTTCAGAAATAAAGGAATAATACACAGTTGCTTCAGCATGGAAATATCCTGTATCATAAATATGTCAGATTTTTCCAATCAACATGTACAATAAAATTCTACTCAGAATCTTTAAAGGAGTTTCATGAAATTAACCAAGAATGTTTGCAAACCAATCTGGAAGATAAAATACACAAAAATGGCAAAGACAAACCTAAAGAGAGAGGAAAGGCTCAGTGTATACAAAAGATGAGGAAGAAGAGCAGCATTAGATTTCTCAACAATACTGGAAAATGGGATACAATAAAGCAATCTTTAAAATTCTGGAATAAATTAATTTTTCCAGTTTTCTACCATTTGTTCCTCCAGATATTTCTCCACCCTAGTCTCTGCCTCAGGATGCTGATCACTATGAAAAACATCAGTGGGATCCCTTAGCCTTTTTCTTTACAATGTGCATGTGGCCAGTGCAAAGCCAAGCAGGAGATTCAAGGAAGGAGGAAGAATGAGGCAGTCTTGTATAGCTTTGTCCCTCAACTGAAGATCTCTCTTCCTAAGAGCTGCATTCCTTACACGTGCTTTACTTAAGAATTTCAATAACCACCCCTATTTGTCCCCTTGGGCCTAAAAGTGGTAACAGCTCCACTGTTCTATTTCAGGATGCTGCACTTTTCATTGCAAACATTTTCTTTATTAACATTTCCTTGAATTATTCTACTTTGTTACCTGTTTCCTGCTAGGTCAGTGTTGGTTAATCAGAAATAAGAGGTAACATAACAAAAGGAGACAGTCAATTCAGGGGATGAAATACTTAACTGAGAATAGTTCCAAAATTGGAAAAGTGAAAATAAAAAGGAAGGATATTTACTAAGAATTAGTTCAAGAAAACTTTCCGTAAGTGATGGACTTGAGATCTAAAAGTCTCTCAGATCACCATAGCCTTCTACTTGTTTACACAATACAGTTGAAAATCTAGACAGAAGATAGATAGGTAGATAGGTAGATAGATATAGATATAGACATATATTTGGTATATAACAGACTATAAAAACTTTACTTATTAGACAGGGTAGTGTTGAGTCAAGAATCAATGTACAGATCTATGTAATGAATAAATAGTTCAGAAACAGGTATTTGTGGGCTGTGAGGTTTTATTTTATTGAATATATGACATTTCAGTACATTGGAGAAATAAAGTGTAACATATCAAATAGTTATCCCTTGGAGAGGGGAGCAAAGGTAAATAAAATTCTATATACTAGAAAAATTTTGAACAAAAATTACTTAAAGAATCTAAAGAAGGGCAAATTAGGAGAGAAAAAAGGTGATAACAATAAACAGTAAGATGGTAGAATTAAATGTGTATGCGTGTGTGTATCAGTGATTGATTACTTGTAAATGAGTTAATTACTTCAGTAGAAGACAATGTTTGTTGTATTTTAAATTTTAAAACCTATATACTGTTTTAAAAAATAAAATCTTAAATATGAGTAAATGAAAATTGAAATAGAAATACTAGACAAAGACATACAATGAAAATTTTAGCCAGTATAATAGAGAAACAAATGTACAAAACTTAGGAAAAGTAGTTTTAATATTTCTAACTCTATGTGCACTTGAAAACAGCTGCAAAATACATATAGGAAAAGTTTACAAAACTAAAATCTATAATTACAGAGTGAAATTTCCATAGGTTCTCATAGTAACTTATTAAATGAAATATGGGGGAAAGTTAAGTTTATAGAGGATTTGAAAACACTGAACAAATTTGACCTCATTGACATATATAGATCATTGTATTCAACATCTGGAGAATATAACATTCCTTTGACTGCACATACAGATTTTTCTAAAATTGATATTCGGGACCATGAAACAGCTGGCTAAGGGCTAAAATCATGGTAAAATTCAAGGACTTAACACAGTGGGGCTAAATTATACATAAATAGTAAACAGTAACCACAAAATCCACAAATGTTTGGAAATTAAAGAATTCACTTTTAGATAGTACAGTGAAGTATATTTGGATCTTATATCAACCTAAAAAGATACACATCAAATAAACCATTAAACCAGTGAAAGAGGATAAGAAGAAATTATTAAGAATGGAAATTAATGAAATAGCAATAAATTGTTCAATAGAGGGAATAATAAGCTAAATTTTGCTTCTTTTAAAATGGATATAATTAAGTGGTTAACCTCGTTGGGAAGTAAGATCACAAAAAGAACCTGGTACATATATATCAAAAATGACACAGGATATAACATGAAAGGTAAGACAGAAAATTTTTAAAAAGATATTATAAACAATTTTATGAACATAACTTTAAAAATTGAGAGGAAATGAACATACCTGGTAGAACAAAATTTGCTAAAACTTTCAGAAGAAGAGAGTATCTGAATATTACTATTACCTACTAAAGAAATTGAGTCTATAATTAAAAATCTTCCTACAAATAAGATTCCAAACGTAGATAGCCTCACCAATATTGAAAAAAACGATGTATAAACTCTTTTCGATAATGAAGAAGTTGAAAGCAAATTCTGAGTCATCTATTGAGGCCTGCATAGCATTGATACAGAACCTGAGAAAGACACTGCAAGAAAGGATATCCTAGTCCCTCTCAAATACAAAAACATAAAAAAACTTATAAACAAAATATTTTCAGATTCCAGTGAAATATATATTTTTTAAAGTTTGGAGGGATACTATATCATGACAAAATAGGATTGATTTCATGAATTAAATTTGATTTAATATTTGTAATTTAGTATAAGTGGTGACACATTAATAGCACAAAGGAAAAAAATAATTATTTCAAAGATGCAGAAGCACTCAAGCAAAATAATCATCAATTTATACTGAAAAAAATAGTAAAGTAACAATAAAAGGGAGCTTCCCTATCTATTACTGAGTATTTTTTAGCAAACATCTTACTTAATGGAGAGATATTGAAAATATATCCTCTAAATTTAGGCAGGAGAATGGAGATGCCCATTATCATTCATATTCAACTTGTACTGTATAACCTTCCTATGGAATAAGGCAAGAAAATAAATAAAAGATACACAGACTGGAAAGGAATGACTAACACTACTCATTGATAGACTTAATTATAGTCATAAAAATGTACCCAAAGAGTCTAGATAAATGAGTAGAATTAATAAATGATTTTTATCAAAGACACCAACTTGGGTTGTGGATACATGATCATACTCATTTTGTGATCCTTTATTGAACTGTATACTTAATGATTTCTTCTTTTTTTTTTTTTGTCCATATGTTGTACTTCATTAAAAATTGTTAGCAGAAAATACTGGAGAAGTATGGCTATAATCTTGGAATAAAGGCCTTCCTAAGGAATTTGTAAGTTGCATAGATAATTTTGACTTCACAAATCTGAAATCTTCTATAGCATAAAAATAATGCAAGACAGGTTGTATGCTGGGAAAATATTTGCCAAAATAAAACAAAATACGGCATTGCTATCCAGATTATAGAAAAAAAATTTCCCTCAAATCAAATTTTAAAAAGAGAAGGCAGAGAAATACCTAGTTATTTCAAAAACCTATGATCTTGCCACTCAGAAGAGAAGTATAATTGACTGAAAAACACAGAAATATTTTCAACTTCAGTATTACTTAGAGAAATACAAAGTGAAACAAATACTAGATTAAAAGTGATTACAAATAACAAATGTTGGCTTATATGTGGAGAAGTAGGTGGGAGTGTAAGTGTGGACAGCACTTTTGGGAGGCCAGTATGATGATGCCCATCCACAATAACAATGAGTATGGCTTTGGGCCCAGCACTTACACTTCAGTATGCCTCACCTGTAAGATTATTTATATGCTCACAGTGAGTCATATGCGTGGATTTTTACTAATAGGAAAAATTGGATAACCTACATTCACCAATTCATGAATAGTGACGCAAACTCTGGTGTATCTGTTTTATACAGCTCCAAGAATACGGTAGATCTACGTGTAGTGATACATAAAAATTCTGTCATATTAGGAAATAAAAAATAGTAAATTACAGAGCAATTATAATTAGTAGGATTCTATTTCTCTATTAAAAAATAAGCCATCAGTATATGTAACATTGTATGTGCATTTATGTGTTTGTTTGTTTGTTTGTTTTTGTTAAAGTAAAGGGATAAGGTCTAAAGAAATATGCAACAAAACAAATTCCAATACTTAAAAAAATAGTAATTCCACGGAAGGAATTAAGATAAAAGAATTCAGGACCTTTGCTTTTTTTCCTATTGCTGGAACTACTTTAAATTTTTCACATAAAGAATCTATTCCTGCATTACTTGAATAATTAAAAGGGAGGAAGAAAACAATAAAAAGCCCAGCACAAATGTGAGTCATGTTTTTTATTGTAATGTCCATCTTTTATAATACCGCTCTTTGATGGTGTGTATACTGAAGGGGTTGGCATTTGCACGAATACTTAGCCATCCAATAATACAGGAGGTTCAGAGGTGAAAAACAAAATTCCCACTTGTTGTGAGTGCAAGGGAAAGTCTTAACGAAATTACACAGGAGATGCCAGAAAGACATCTGGGTGTAGACAGAACACTGGTAGTGAATGTAGATGAAATCCACATTTCCATGGTCCTTACTGTATGTTTTTCAGTTCCCCCTAATTATTCTTCTCTCTCTCAGGGAGACATTAAAAAATGGAAGTAGTTTCTTGCTACAAAGAGACTACTTTAAAAAGTATGCTAGAATGCTAAATATGGATTTTGATGAGCATCTAAAGAATTCTCAAAGCCAAAGCACATTTGTCTGAGCATACAGTATCTGTATTTTAATTACATTAAGGGAGATTTCTAAACATCTGACATCTGTTTACTAGTAAACATTTAATTAAGTATTTGAACTTACAGCGTTAAATACAATGTTTTAAAGAAGCCAGTTCTAACCGCAGTCCTAACGAACTCACAGGAGAGCTGTAGACTCTGTTGCTGCAGTCGGGGACAGCAGAGCCCATTCTCCCTTTATTCCCTTGATTCCTTGACTATCGTCTGCTTTTTCTTACCAACTCTCCCTTAGTGATGATGCATTATTCATCAGGCCCTATGTTTGAGAAAGTGGCGTCTTGTAGTCAGAGCAGTGGGTCTGAAGTTTTTCCCTTAAAGGCCACTGTGCATATATACATTTAAAAATCATTTGTTCCCCCAGTAAGAGTAAAGAGTGAGTCTCATTAAAGTTTTTCACTTGGGGCATTGTCTGGCTACCGGAAGTTACGAGACTGACTTTTATCTGGTGATTCAATATGAATCAAGCATTGCAGCTTTTGCAGATTCCATGTAAACACTGCAGACATAGAAACCCTTTTATCCTCTGCCGTGCTGTTCATAGGAGCCAATGTATGAGGGTAGACACGTGGGGAAGAGGCCTCCCAAGTGCAGGGCATTTACATGCAGCTGTGGTGACCCCTCGGGACAAAGCTGCAAAGCGGTGTCTGTAACCTCTCCTATTGCACACCCTATTACGTTCCAACACCCTTGAGGGCTTAGAGCCCTCCTGCTTCTCAAGTCATACAGTGTCACTTGGGACTTCATATGTGATACCCCTACAGCATCATTATGCAGCCTTTCTGGATCCTGCTCTCCTTGATATTAGAATTCACTATTACTTGTTTCTTTTCCCCTAAGATGTACCTATGTGACTATAATGTAGCTGGGATTGGGAAAATCAGATTTTGGTGTTAGCAGCTGATAAATAACTTAACCAGGTCTCCTTTTCAAATAACACTGGTATGTATTTGAAAAGTAAAATTTAATATCCTTAGACACTCAGCATGAAATGTTACATGCAAACATCTAGCATGTCATGTCTAGCAGATAATAAAGTGGCTCTCGTTTTGTTGTTCTGCTGTCATAAAGGACACAGGGCCAGCAGGTGGGGGCATCTCATTTTGAGATTGGGCTTCTCTCTCTGTGATGCTTATTACTGGCTCTGTGGTTTGTATTTGGTCTCTAAATGTTGGCGCAAGGTCTAGTTACATTCTGGCCCTATATCCTCAACAACAGCAAAGTATAATGTTCTCAGCACGTTTATTCAGATTTTGGAAGGGCTTAAATATTGTTTTTCTCTAATAATAATAGTAGCAAATATTCACTGATCTCATACTCCATGCCAAGGACTGCCCTAAGCCCTTTCTATGGAATATGGTGTGTAATCCATACAACAATTCTATGAAGAAATTATTACGGTTATATTTTTATAGATAAGGAATCCACAGGTCAGAGAAGTTAACTCCTTTGTCAAAGGTCATATAGCTAGTAAATAACAGAATTAGAATCCAAACCCACGGTCTAAATTATCACAATTCTCTGCTTCCATCATTCCTTGAGCAGTCTCCTCCCCCTACTCCATACCCCGCCTGCCCTGCCTGTCGCTAAGCTGTGTCTGGCCGAAAGTATCTTCCACTCGTGAATGGAAAACTGCTACTGTTGCAGCTTATCTCATTTTACATCAAATACTACTTCCTCATCTTCCTTTTCAAAAATCATTAATCACCATAAAGGGGCCGAACAAAAGCATCCACTTAACAAATGAGCTTCTATTAAGTGCCAGGCCCTGTTCTAGGTAATGCAGATACAGCAAAACAAAATGTCCGGCTTCACGGTGCCTATAGACTAGAGCGGGAAGACAGGAAATAAGCAAGTAAGTGATCAAGATAACTGTTGTCATGATACATGCATCGAGGAAAGTAAAACAGAATGATAAAAGCAACTGACTTACAGAAGGCTGCTTTGGATTATAGCAAAAGACTGGCAGCAGCACCAGGGACCAGCAATCAGGGCCTTGTTGAATGAATATACTCTATCCACATAATGGAGTACTAATTAGCTGCAAAAATTTGCAACAAGAGAGATCTCTGAATACTGATACGGAATGATTACCAGAGTAGTCTATTATTTAATATGCTACCTTTTGTACAAGAAAGGGGAAATATAGGTAGATATGTATATATATATATATATATATATATGTTGAAATATATATATGTTTGCAAAGACATATATGTATATACAAAAACATATTCACTTATATTTTTAAAAAGACAGCGGCTGAAGAAAACAGAAGACTAATAAAAATAGTTACTTGTAGGAGAGGAGAGAAAAGAGCAGAATGGAAAGGACCAGGAGTGAGGTTTTTTTTTTTTTTTTTTTTTTGTGAATGTGCAGACCTTGGCATATAATTTTGACTATGGAAGGTAAATGTTTTCCATAATTTGAAAAAAGTTATTGATTCTGGAAAGAGTGGAAAAGATTGAAAATAAAATTCAGTGAGTTTTGTTTTTTTTTTTTTAATGAAAGTTTAATCTGAAGTAGATGCTAGCCATACTGTTTCCTTCTTGGTTCTTGAACCCACCACACGTATTCCTGCCGTAGGACCTTTGAATGTAACCTACTCTGTGTGGGGTGGTCTTCTGTCTCACACAGCTTGCTCCCTTACTCCGCCAGGTATCCGAGGGTACTTCCTGAGTCATCTGTCTACGGCAGCACCTTCATGGTTTTAGAGCATTTGTTACCATTTGTCAAGCCAGGGGATAGGAGAAGGGTGGCTAGAACACTGGATAAAACTGTTAATATTCAAAATGTCTATATCCTTTCCTTCTTTCCAGGCCTAGAGCTACATTATATTTTCTAACCTCCCTTGCAGTTAGGTGGACGTAGCCAGTCACGGGGATAGACTAAGTTCTGAACAATTGAATATGCGTAGAAGTGATGCCCAAACAATTACAGACTTGGTCTAGACAATTACTCTACCCAGTCCTCCATCCTTTCTCCATCTCGTCATATATCACTGAATGGAAGAGACTTCAAAGACATAAACAAGGGTAGAGTTTCAAGAGCAAAGGGTCATGATACCTGAAGGAGCAGGGCCCCTCTTCTTCCCTTGTTCCCCACCGCGTCCACCCCAGGACATGAACCTGTATCTGTCAAAGTCTAAACAGAAATCACTTGACATAATTTACAGCAAAAGAAAATTAATTCAGGAAATTAGTTGACATAGATGATGAGGGTCAAATAAGAGTCAGAGAGATAAACCAGAGGTTAGTATCAGCAGGAACCTTCTGCCATGCTAACCAAGAGACCTCAGGGCCTTGTGGAAACCAGGACCTTGAAAAGGGTACTCTGTGGGAGTTGGAGCCAAAGAGGAGGTATAGCTTTTGACTTGAATAGATTACCAGGAGAAAAACGTATCCTGGACTCTCCCTTCCCTTACCTCCAGGCTCTTGGCCATGCTTTCCATTAGCTGGATTGATCTGGGAGTGAAATGACAAAGGAACCTGGGAAGAGCAGCCTGGAGGGATCAGCTCACCTACAATCAGAGCAGAGTAGGAAGAGGGTAAGACCCATGCCATTACTAATGTTGAGCTTTTGGGTTTCTTTAGGCCATGGTAAGTATGATAGCTCCTATTTCCACTGTAACAAAAAGCCTCTGGAGGATTGTGAGCAGAATAATGCTATGATCTGACTTATGATATAATAGCATTACTCGTAGCAATATGCCAAATGTATTATAAAATGTATAGCAGAAGAAGAAGGGAATAGTAGGCTATTGCAGAAATCTAGGCAGAAGATGTCGATTGCTTAGACTAGAGTGGAAATGATGGAGGGAATGAGAAGCAGTTGGGTATGTGGAAACTAGAGCCTGCATGATTTTTGAAAGATTGAATATATGAGGTATGAGGGGAAAGAGAGGAATAAATGAGGCTTCAAGATTTTTGGTCTGAACAGTGAATGGTAACATCGGTTACTAGACTGGGAAACACTTAGGTTTAGAGTTTAGAGGAAGGAATGAGGAACACTAGGCTTCTGGATGCCTTTGAGAATGCCAGTTTTCTTTGGTGCCTTGGACGCCTGCTCACCTACTACATTTCTGGTAGTGGGCAGTCTCTACTTGGAAGTACTGGAAAAATCTCATTTCACTGACAGTAACTACTTAGACCTCCGCCATCCTTTTAAGAAGTAAAAGGAAAAACTCCTATATATAGTGGCTAGAGATAGCTTTTCATAGACTCACCATGTCACCACTTCACAGTGTTTCCATGGATAGGTTAGTGTTACCACTTTTTGTCATGAAAAACTATAACCAGATCTGAGCCTTGGAATGTGAGGGAAGGATCTGAGGCGAGAAGGAAGAAAATCAGGTTTTAGACCAATGTAGAACTGAGTCATAAAATTCGAATACTCAAAGTAATGATTTGAATTAGTTCCCTAAGACTGAAACTAATCAATATCTGTTATTTAATTATAATCTTACCTAAAACACTAAAATTATGATAAGTATATAATTATGAATCACCTATAAAATGTTTTAAAATAATTATTAATAATGATGAGGATTGTGATAATGATGGGAGTTATTATAGCTTATTTCTAAAAGGTATTTTCACATCTTTTACTTCGGATTGCCCTTAAAATAGCTTCTTATGTTAGCCTGGCTGGAATTATTAGTAAGAAATGGATTTCAGTCTGTTATCACCCTCATCTCCTTTCTGAGAGTGTTCAAAGTAGTCAGTGTTGCAAATAACTAATGATGTCTTAAAATGGACACAATACTCCTGATGAGGTCTAAGTAAGGTACAACCCAGAGGCACGGTGGTTCCTTGGATCTGGATACGTGGCTAGATAATGACAGTATAAAATGGTGATTATAACTCAACTGCTTGGGCGTTGTGTTGTTTCTTTGTTTTTCAGTTTTCTTGTCTGAAAAAAAAAAAAAAAAAGCAGGTCCTAGGATGCACTGCATCTTAGCAGTTGGGTTGTAACTCTTTCTTACCCATCTCTTTCTTCACTTACCCATCTCTTTCTTCTTGTACTTTCCCAAAACAAAATGGAAATCTGATAACTCAGAATAAAAGTCTTTAAAAACTGAGTTGCCAAATGGATGCAACGATCCATGATGAAGGCCATCATTGTCTACCCCTGGGGCAAAAATCAGATAGGTGATACGTCGTTTTTTGCTACACTTGTGGGTTGAGGAGGTCCTGTAACTACATTCTCATGTATTACCCATCGCCTTCCCTAGTGTTAATTATTGATAACGTTTTTGGTAAATTCTTCTAAGGTTGATTAAAGTTTATAGGCGAAGCAGATATTCACAAAATGTGACAGCTATTGTGGGGGTGGGACATATATAGATTGAATCAGAACAGGGGAAACAGCTGTCTCTTTAGTAACGACATATATGAGATATTGGCTTCATTAACTTTACTGCCTTTGTAAACTTAATTAACAAACATCTGCATGCTGCTATCTGTTCCCCAAGGTTCTGACATTTTCCACATATTCAAATACCTTCATTTTTATTGATTGAACATTTCCCGAGTAGCTATTTTGACAAAGTTACCAATTGGTGATGTGTCAGGGGTAAAACTATAATTTTTGAGGTTTTAATTGGTCAGAACATCAGTGCAATTTTTGGCCACTAATCATGGGATATGGGAGAAAAACTGGGCATGTCACATTTTTCTTTCTTTCTGTCCGATTCCACAGATGTCAGCAAAAAATGCAAGATGACTTCCATGTCTGTAGTGCATATATAACTAAGTTTCAGATCAATTCAGTTTCAGATTCAAAAATAACCAGTGATTCACTATGCAGATCTTAGATGTATTTTTATACTCCTAGGCGTATGCCTTTGTCCCTTTGGTGCCCCTTCAAAAACCACCCAGGGCTTGATCTCCTCAGTAATGGCAGATTTATTGCTGTGATTACAAGGAATGGGGGAAATCTGTCTGCTTCTCTTTCATATGAATGTGAGGGCCTAGATGGGGATTTTTATGGAGCTGGACAAAATTATTTTACCTCCTAAAGACCTCTGGTGAGTGAGTTTGTGGGCAAAAGATACTAACTGTGTCTAAAAGCCCTCTGAACTATGCCCATTTCTCTTAAAGTTATTTCAAAGGACATCCCTGGCCACCAACTGATGCTCAGCCTGCATTATCAATGGCCTGTGTAGGTGCCACAATTTAAATTGGCTCCCTGGCTTCTTGGGATGATAGTTAATATTTTCGAGGGATATATCTCAGTGCCAATGGAATACAGTTTGGAAATGGAAAATTACAGACATATAGGTAAAAAAAATTATTCATTTTTATGGAAGGAAATGTGTTCTTTTAATATGCTGCGATTATTTTTAGACGTTAAGATGAGAGCATGACTCACCACCCTTCCATTTCATCCACCACTTGTGCCGGCCCCCACTCATCTTTCCTGACACATTGTGCTGATGAAGGGAATGACAGCCTGTTCTCCACAGTGTGGTCATCACCGCATGTTGCAGCTGCTTTGGGAAAATATGGGGTGCTCTAATTCTTGAATACAGATTCCCAGACTGAACATCAGTATTCTGTGGGTCAGTCTGCTCTGTGACCTAAAGTCTGTGTCATCACATAGGGCATTCACTGAGAACACTTCTTCCTAGTGGTTAACAGGAAGGTTTCAAAATCTTAAGAGATCTGGGTACAAATCTGCCCTCCCCCTACCTCCCTCATTGCTTAGAAATTGCTGACTTTGGTTGAGGTTTATAACCACATTAAACGTCTTTTCTACAAGGGAACGAATAATACCAACCAAATGGGGTTATCTGAAATATTAAATGAGATCATGATGACAAAGAATTCAGCGCAGTGCTTTGCACAGAGTTTGCAAGCCATGACTTTCACAATAGTGCAAGTCATTGTTGCCATCATGGTGATTCCAACTATAGCCCCTCCCATTTTCTCATCTACAAAATTAAAATATGTTGATGTCGACAGCACCCACTAGAATATCATGAAGCTAAATTTCTACCTTCTCACATAAATATGGTGTGCCTTTGGGGAAAGAACTTTAGAAAATCCAACTCATTACTGCTGTTACTGATGTTTAAATCTGGGGGCTATTTGATTTGTAGTATCAAAAAATTTCCTTTGCTGTTTGATTTTTCTTATGCCTAAGAGACAATTATTTATTTGTAGTCAGTTTTATCAAGCCTTTGGTATGATTCATGTTCTGTCCCATCCCTGGCCAAGCTGCCTGCCCACCTGCTCCCCACCCTCCTCAGCTCCATCTCATTGCTGGCCCACTGCTTATGTTGTCTGAATTACCCTTTGTGCCAGCTTTTCTAATGCTTCTCTGCCCAACTTGCTTCTTCCAAAGTTAGACTGTCCTTAGTCTAATTTCACTGACTGACCAGAAGAAATATAATCACTGTAAAACACTTAAAAAAAACAAACAAACAGAAAAACATTCAGAATATTGTGTACATCATTCTCCTCATGTGAAACCCCTCCCCAGAATCCTTGATTTGCATTGCTCATAGGGCTGGTGGGTAGACACATGTGAGAATTTCTTTGTCTAGCCAGCGAAGGGGCAAACAAATATTGCAGTGGGATTGTATCAAATTGTGATTTTTCAGGAGGATTTAAGCCAGGATGGCTAGTTCTCCTTCCTTAGTCAGACATCCTGCTTCTTGATATAAACTTAAATGTCATAAAATTATAGGGGACGTTTCAGAAAAAAAATGCCTGTAGTGATTTGTCTGGTGATTCCTTCTTTTCTCACCTCCTTTTCTCTCTTGGCAAAGAGAGAGAGAGAAAAGAGCCTCAAAACTAGCAACATACTGAAAATGAAATTGGCGAAGTGCCCTCCTTTAAGGGGTGGGTGAAAATATCAGTTGACTGTTAGTGATTCAGAAATGAAATTTTGGTATATTTAAGATCATTTTAGAAGAAGGGATGGAAAATGTGATGCTAAGAAGAAAAAAAATTAAGGAAAAAGATTACTCTGGTTCCCACATTGGTATGGATATCTATGCGGTGAAATGAAGGAGACAGATGACCAAATAAATATAGCTTCCCCACTGCTGCCTCTGGCACCCCAGATCCAAGCCATCCCTAAACAGTGCCTTCAGAAGTGAGTCTGTTTTACTTCTAGATCAGGGCCAGATTAAGACACCCTCAACTTCTGTAAGTGTTAAATGATAAAAACATGGTAGTGCCCACTGTTTAAAACCTGTCATGTGGAATTCAAATTAAACACAATACCAAACTTTAAAACACAAATATTAATTTAGCTTCCTTTTAGAATGAACTTGTTTCATTTTGTTTGTGTCTATCTTAATGATATACTGTGTATCAGCTTAGTGGGAAAAACCTTAGTGCGTTGCCTTAAACTTTAACAGATAAGGGGCGAAAGGTTGTACATATATTTCTAGGTATACAGCTTTAGAGTGGTCCTCTGCCTTTTATTGATAAGCCTGGGGCAATTTCCCTAAGCCCCAGGTTTTTATAAGGGACATGTGGACAATAGTACATACAGCGGAGAGTTGTTGAAAGAATTAACTGAGATAATACTCTATAAATGCCACTGTTACTGTCAAAATTATTTGAATTCTAACTTCTTAATTAAGTGGGATGAACAATGGGACCAAGTACCTGAGCCCCCTATATTTCTCCTATTAAAAAAAGAGAATATCAGCAAAATGGGAGTAATGAAAGAGGGATACTGTGGAGAGATGGAGAGAAATCACATACAATTAAAAAAAAAAAAGCCTGGCACATAGTAGGCATGCAGGAAATCTTGATTCTCTTTTACCAGCATACCTTACCAGGTACCAGTGCTGATCAGTGACTGTTTATTTGTTTATTTGTCTGGAAGCATAGTGCAAATCGTGAGAGAATCACTGCAAAGAAGGGGATGGAGAGCAGGTCATAGAAATCCAGAAATTCTCTCCATGTTGCTTCAAGTCACCCTGATGATTCCGAGCTACTTTACCAAAGAGAGAGCAGAACAAATCATCCTTGGGCTCTTTCTCACTTTCATTGGGATTTTACAGAATTTTAAGTAGAGAAATAGTCTCATAATAGTATAGAACATTAAACCAGAAATTGGTTAGCAAAATAGGAAGATCTGAAAGGGACAATTTTCCTCTCAAGTTGAAATTAAACACCTGTCTCATCAGCAGTGGCACCATAGGGTAGACAGTAGGAAATCTGAAAATTGAGTTGAAGTAAGGGTTTGCCCCTGCAAGTTAATTGTCTTAATTCATTTCTTATTTTCTTGATGGTTGCTTGGTTCTGTATTGATTACTAGTAACCTCCCTGGGTTATTTATAGAGATTTCCTAAAATCGGAAAAAATTCAGTTCTGATAAATATTAAATACCCAAATAAATATCTAATATTCATAAGAGGACCCTCACAATAAAACCTAGCCATATCTGATGAAAGGCCCACATGCTTGTCATGACTGTACTAAACAGATTATTATAAAGGCAGATCTCAACTATTGTCATCTTCAAAATGTTTTGTATAATTAACTTTTATAGCAAACTAACCACTTGCCAGGTCCTATTCTAAACACTCTAGAACATGTAATGTTTAAAATAACATATATTAACTTATTTAATACTTCGTAAAATGTGTCTAATAGATATTATTAACATCTTTATTTTATTTTTGGTCCAGAAGCTACTAACAATCATTTAGCAAGACATGAAGGAATCAAACTATTTCCAAGTAATTGCATCCCAGAATGAAGTTCAATAATATTTATAAGAATATAATAATACCCAGCATCCAGTACAGTATAATTTGTAATGTCTGGCATCCAGTCAAAGATTACCTGATATGTAAGACAATATTACCCACAATGAGGAGAAAAACAATCATTTGTAACCACTTCAGACATTTCAGATCTGAGCTATGTGTTAGAATTAGCAGATTAGGACTTTAAAAATAGTTATTGTAGGTATATTATGTATGTTTATAAAGTTAAATAGACCTATAAAAGACCTAAAAAACACTCAAGTCAAACTTGGTGAGATGAGAACTACAGTGTGTGGGATGAAATACATACAATGCGTGAGTGGATGTGATTAACAGCGTATTAGACAGTGTAGAAGAAAAAATGAGTGAATTGGAAAACATAACAGAAACTAACCAGATAGAAAAAATGATTTTTAAAGAATGAGCATTGCTGAGCTGTGAGACAATTTCAAATGACCTAATAATATATTAGGTCACCCTAAAGAGGTGACAGGGAGAAAAATATTTGGAAAAGTTGGTCTAGAAAATTTTTCCAGATTTGATGAAAATTATAAACTTACAGTACCAAGAAGCTTAATAATCCCCAGGCACAAAAAAAAAAAAAAAAAAAAAATGGAGAAAGCTACATCAAGGTACACGATTCCAAATTACTCAAAATCAATGATAAAGAGGAAACCTTTAAACAGAAAAAAATAATAATAAATATCCAAAATAAGTATGATGGCAGATTTCTCATCAAAAACAAGCAATCAAGAAGACAGTGAGCAACATCTTTAATATACTGAGGGACAAAAGCTGTTAAACGTGAATTTTGTAGCCAATAAAAATATCTTTCAAATATGAAAGTGAAATAAAAACTTTTTTTGACAAAGCTGGAGAATACATTGCTGGAAAACCTGCACTACAGAAAATGTTTAAGTTCTTTAGTCAGAAGGGTAATTACGCAGACAAATATGAGTAATAAAGAGCACTAAAAGTGGTGACCATATGAATTCTGTTCCTAGAATACTCCTCAATAATCCTCTTGCCCGCGAATCTCAGAATATCAAATTATACAACCTATGTTAATAAGAGGGAAGATGGTAGTAATTAAATCTTTGTGCTTTTAACTATCAAATCTGACCTAACTATTGACAAAGATTATTTTTTTTCAATTAATACTAATGGCATGTTAAGTAATTGAGTAATGGTTACTATCTGTTGTCAATTATACTATTTGTTTGAAATTCCTCTGAGAAAGAATGTTTGGACTGGAATTTCACAAGTGTGTGGTAATTACACAAATATGAGACTTTCTTAATAAAAACCAAGCTCGGGTAGCTTTCAGATAATTGATTTTTCTTAGCAAGGCACACTGTCTGTGTCAAAAAACTTATTTTTTACATTAGAAAATAAAACTGAGGACTAATTCATGAATTCACTAATAAATCTTGTTTCCTTTTTTGAGACTTCCCATGTATGACATAAATCATATTATATATATATAATACATATATATCTTCCATTATAAGTTGGGCAAAATAATACTTTGATTAATAATGTTGTCATATTTGGAAATGAGCTTGGGGTGGTGTATAGACATTTAAAATACATGGCAAGATACTGGAAGGAGGCATTTCAAATTGATAACAGGAGTCATTTCAGGAGAGGGTACTGTCTGGAATTGGGGATTGGAGACTGAAGATGAGAGAGAGGCAAGGAAAGAAATGATCAATTATCTATGTTCTGTGTATTAACATTCATTTAAGCCACAGTGTGTTGTCTTGTAGCTTAAAAAAAGTCAGCATAAGTTTGCAATGTTAAATCAATGTATCGATAGAGTTAGATACTATACATAATAATTTTTAAAGTTTATATATAATATGTATAATTATAGTGTAAATATATGTTCCGTAAGTTATATATATACACATAGTTTTTATATATATACACAAAGGTATATGTGTATATATATATATTTGTAGTCGTATATAAAACTTTTGATTCCATAGGCACAAGCATTTTTGGAAAGAATACACAAGACACTGTTCATAGTGGTTGCATCTAGTGAGGGGAATTGTGGGTCTAGGTGGCAGACTCCCTGTTCTTTGTTCAATACCTGTTGTACTATTTGAGTTCTGTTGAGCACTTCAAATGCAGTTAGTCCAAACTGAGATGTGCTGTAAGTGTAAAATACACACTGGGTTTTGAATACTCAGTATGAGAAAAATAAAAGAAGACAAAAATCTTACTAATAATATTATGTTGAAATGGTAATATTGTGGATATATTAACTAAGTAAAATATACTTAACTAAAATTAAAAAAAAAATCATAATGTCATTTGTGTTGGAAACTGTTGACTGAAAAAAAATGCACAATGTGAGAGTTGTGAGTTCAGTGTTATATGGAGCAAAATGAGAACTATAGCCTGGGAGACAGCATCTCAGATAGCTCTGAGGAACTACGCCAAAGAGATGGGGTGGGGGGAGGTCAGTATACATGTGATTTGGTGAAGGGGAACAGATGTAATCAAGCACACGTTGTTGCAGAAGATGACTGCTAGTCTCATGAAGATGACTGCTAATCATGAGAAGAAGATGTCTCCGTTAATGATTTTAGTGCTTTTCTAGAAATGAGGAGGTGTAAGAATTTGGCCTTATAAAATCTTCTCCTGAAAATATCTGACTATTTGAAGACCTGTTCTGTCAGTTTTCCCCAGACCACAGAGTGCTTCATTCCTGATCTCCACCTTGAACTCCTTTGTGGGTGTACTGAAGGTCGACGAGTGCAGCAACTAGTTACTTCATCCTTGTATAGGCAGATGGCAAGTGCCAATTTTTAGTTGGCAGGGTACATTCAGAATGCATACTTTGTGTAAGGGATAGTATTTTCAGTATTCCTGCATAACAATATTTCTTAGACCATGCCTTGAAAGTGTCTTGATGTGTGTTACTTTCTTCATTTTACAGATGACAAGATGGAGGTAGAAAAGGTTTAAGAGAGTTTTAAAAATTTCGTAGTGCATGAAATTTGACTTTATGAGTTAATTTTTTCAGTTGGCATAAATATACGAGCAGTTACATTTTCCTTAGAAATATAGATGAAAGAAATAGTAAACATTTAATCCAGTTCATTACTCCAGCATTTAAAGGAAGGTTTTTAATGTCACTTCTACATAAAGGTCTTTCTTTATGCCAAACTAGATTAGGTGACACTTGTATTTGCTTAAAGAAGTCTGGAGATCTCTTAATCTTTGTCATAATGTTGCCAGAGAATAAGTTCTTGTCTTGCACAGGAAAGAATTCAAGAGCAAGCCATAGTAAACTGAAAGTAGATTTATTCAGGGGGATAATCCATTGATAGAGTGTGGGCTGTCTCAGAAGGCAAGAGAGGAGGAACCAAACCATGGGGTTCTCTCAGAAGTTGAGAGCTGCCTGAGGTGTAGGGGTGGTTAGTTTTTATGGGGTGGGTAATTTCATAAGCTACCAAGTGGGAGGAATATTTCAACTATATTGGGGAAGGGGCAGGGATTTCCAGGAATTTCTGTTCTTTTATGGTCAGACTGGAAACTGTCATGGCACCTTTTGGTGTGTCATTTAGCATGCTAATGTTTACCATGAGCATATAATGAGGCTCAAAGTCTACTGGAAGTCTACTCTTCCACCAGCTTGGACCTGGTTGGTTCCAGCCAGTTTATGTCCTATCCTCAATTGTTGTGTCATTCTTTTAATGATTGTGCCTTGCCCACTTCCCTCCTGTCTCAAAAAGTTCAATGAATTATTTTTTCTCTTATTAACTAAGCCCCAAGAGAGCAATATCTTTCTGTCTTGTCTACCATTTTACGTCTATTCATTAGAGGATCAGAAACTGGTTGATACTCAACAACTATTTAATGAATGAATTAATCAGGCAAGCAATCTTGGAAATTAGGAATTCTTTATTTTTAAAAAATATAATAGATCTCTTTGCAGTGCTTCATTGCATTAATTACTTATACATTTATTTTACAAATAATTTATTGATAAACCTTTGTAGAATTGTGCTAGAAAACATACTCAGTGCTCATGAAATTGTATACTTGTCTGCTTCATATGTTATTTTCATTGTTTACAGGGGTAGAAAGTAATTGTACTTTCCTCATCTCACACCTGGGGTTAATGCTAACTTCTTCTATTATTAAACACTCAACATTTACATTTCAGAAGCTTTCAAATTCTCTTTTTGTCACAGTGTTCTGCTGGCATTAGCAGGAGTATTGGATGCTGTTACATATTTCACCTTCTTTTGTGGGTGGAATGACATTAAGGTGACATAGTACTTATCATGCAGACGAAGAAATAAATATTTTGTAACTCTAAAGAGTGAAGGTTGCTAGATGGGTAATTCCTCAGTGTGCCAAGAAGGACATTCTACAATCTGCATAAATCTCGAGGTCATTAAAATTATAAGGCAATGTGAAATAAATCAGAGCTTTAAAGATAGCTAGTAATGATTTGTTATGGAATTGACAATAGCTTGGTATTTTATGATTTTATATGAGCAAGCTAAGCTCTGTATCTCATTGGCTGTACAAGTGAGCAGCTTTGCTTTTCCTTCTTATGCAGATATTTAGATCTCATTTGCGGTGAGGCAAACCAAGTTCTCCCTTTCTTCAGCATGTTGATGAAAGTGCACAAGTATACACATTTTATTATTCAACTTTAATTATTTGAATAATAAATGAATTAAAAGGATAATGTAGCAAGGTATCATGGATTTTTAAAAATCAAACAAAAATCATCTCTTGTGGACATACTCTGAAGGCTTTAGACCCAAAGGACTTATTTATGCAATTCATTGAAAACCTCTTGGAAAGACTGACTCTTGGGGAATAGTTTCTTCAAAATGAAGAGCTTTTCTGCATTTCTGTGTCTTCTAGAATGCACACCTCACAATACTGGTGCAGTGCAGCCTCTGATCTTTGCTATTTGATTCATGGACACACACAGAAACCCACACTTATGCACGGATACGTAAGGATAACAGCCATATAAAATCTGATAAAGAGAATTTTGGAGAGATATATGGAATAAATTACGGGAGGATTAGAATCCTTATTCTCAGTTTTAAATAGGATCTATATAACACAGAAGAAAACAATGAAAACATTCAGTTAATAAATGTCTTTTTTCATGTATAATTGTGAACACATAGTTTTGCTCTTTTTTTTTTTTTTTTCTGAACTGAGTTGTTGTTTTCAAGTTGTTATTCACAGACGATAAAAGCATTAAGGAAGTTGTTGTATTTGCCTCTGGAAACTTCTGATCACTTCTGACTTTATGAATTTCTTCAAGTGATAGGACCATGGCTGAATAGAAAGAACAAGGGACTTGTATTAGAAAATATGGGCTCAGTTATTATTATTTTCATTTACTAGCACTGTGAACTTTTATAAGTATAATTTTAAAGAAATACATTTGGAGATGTGATCAAAGTCTCCTTATATACCACGCTGCACCTTCTCTAGAGAGAAGATAACCACTCTCTTGAAGTCATGTAGTATTCTTACGGTGATTTTCATAAATTTGCTCTCTTACTTTCACTCTCCCTCTCTCTCTTTCTCTACACACACACACACACACACACACACACACACACACACACATATGTATATATATGGCAAAACATTTAGTATTTTCTGAACTTTTTTTCCATATTTTGTCTTAAAATTATGGATTATATTACACTTTGTTTTTATTCTTTATATCATGACAATGGTTTTCCAACTTAAATTTTTACAATTTAGCAGTTGTATATTTTTTTATTTCTTATAGCTGTTTGACAAACAGATTTCTAGATCGTTACTGTGCCTTTGCTTTGTTAGGTGACTGCTTTTCTTCTGCCCTCATAAATGTCTAGGGATTTACTATCGTGAAAGAGTAATTCAGAGCATTTTTGAACTGACGATGCCAGGCACAGTTGAGATCAGGAGAATCCCACTAAGAAAGAAGAAGATGAGATAATAATATGTATACTGAAGGGTAAAAATAGAGACTGTTAGATCTGTACCCCAATTTGACCTCCAGAATGCTGGGAACCAAATTCTTTCCCAAAATTAAGGAGGTTGGAGAACTCTTCCAAAAATGCATGACTAGCTCAAGAAACAAATGACACATCTCTACCATGCTGTAAATCACAAAATTTTTTAAATTGCCAATTCTAAACCATTTCTAGAGAGCCAAATATATTTATACATGAGGGAAAAGTTAACAATAAGGAAGAAATAGACAAAAACAAATAAATCAGAGAAACCAGCTTGGTGGAAAAGATACTAAAAACAAGCTTTCATTAATATTATCGTTATCTATCATTAATATTCTTAGAAAAATTATGGAATATGTTGTATCTGTGAAACATGATGCTATATAAAGTAAAGGACACTTGGAAATTATAAATGCAATGATAAAATAAAAATAATAGTAGAAGGGTTAGAAAATCTAATTGAGAAGGTTTTCTTGAAAGTAGAGCAAAATTTTTAAAAAATGAGAAAGGGAAAACTAAAGGAAGTTCAACATACAAATAATAGGTGCCTTTGAAAAAGAGAACAGAAAGAAGTCATCAAAGAAATAATACAAGAATTTCCCAGAATTTCAGACTAAAAAATGTCAAACTGAAAAGGCCGATTGGATTAGACTCATTATTGTTAAACATATGGAGACAATGTTCTTAAATATTCTTGTTCTTGGAATAATTACCATCATACATATATCAATTCTACAAACTGGTCTGTAGCTTCAGTGCAGTCACACATACACGCACATCATCATCATCATCATCATCATGTCCTTTTATGTAGCCAAATGGTTTTATGACATTCACTACTGTTGAGGATACTTTTAAAAAAATTCTGTTTGCTAATCATTTGTTACTGTTAAATGGGAAAGCTTTTGTTTTTGTATATTGATCTTATTGTAGTGAAACAAACAACTTTAGTGTTTTTACTTGTTTTTGATGATGTTTGTTTATATTTTTCCAAATCTGCTCTGCAGAAAATTAAACTATTTGTCAGTTAAGACAGTTGTATTCCTTCTTTTGCTATCCTTAGGGCCATTAGTTGTGTTTCTTGGGTAATGTAGTGGCTAGAATTTCTGGTGCATTGTTAACTACTATATTTTTAGTGAATTTTGTGGATTGAATTCAGCAAGTTAAGGGAAACTTTTCTATTTTGAGTTTGTTAAGAATTTATTTTTTCATGACTGAGTATTGAATTTTACTTTTCTTTTAATCTATGTAGCTAATTATATTAATAAGTTTTGGGTCATGCTGTGAATGTTAAAAAATGTATATACCTAAATTTAGTTTTTAATATTTTAAATAAGATTTTTGAATATGTTTATAAGTAAGATGTGCCTATATTTTTACTTTCTTGCACAGTCATCTTTGGCCTTTGTCACTAAGATCATTCATACTAAACTCATAAAATAAGTTTGGAAATTTTCACTTTTTTTCTATCCTCTTGAACATGTCCTATAAAATAGAGATTATGTATCTGTTCCTTGAGTATTTGGATAAATCTAATATCAAGAAGTGATGTTTATTCAGTTGATAGATTTTTTTAATATAAAACCTTATTTATTTATTCATTAAAAGTTTATTCAATCACTACAGCATTAAATTGGAACTCTGATTTTAAGTTTTATTTCAATCATTCTCACATGAGAATTATGAGATTTTTTTAAATTTAAAAAATATTTTGCTCTTCTGGATGTTCAAATTTTCTAATTCAATTAATTACTTTTCAAATTAAACTAATTCACTGGATGTTACTTATTCCCATAAACATCTTTAAAAGGACTGCAGCAGTTGTTGGATTTCTCACTACTTGATATTTGAGTATTTGAAGTCAAACTCTTTCAAATATCAAAGAGTAGAGCAAACTAGTTTGATATCTGGAACATTAGAAAGAGTCCTTGTCCTCAAGGAACCGAAGGATGGAGTCTAGATGATGCAGGTGTAGATATAAAACATGTCAAAATGGGTTAAGGTCATAGGAGAAGTTGAAACACATTGCTGTTTTATTGATGATCTGATTCCTGCTATGTGATCTTTCCTATTTGACTTATACTCCTACTTCATGTCTTGCTTGCTATGCTCTGACCATCCAGAACTTTCTTCTGTACCTCAGTCTAAAATGATTTGCATTTCAAGTTCTTCAGGTTTCCTGCTCTGGGTGAAGTTCATCTCCCAGATCCCTTTCTCAGTTAGCTGAATTTCAACTCAGAGGATCTTTGTCACCACCCTTGTTAAAGAAGCACCTCTATGTAGTCATTCTCTATTACCCTCCTTTATTTTCTTTAAAACTCATATTTGAAATTGTTTGCTTGTTTGTCCATATACTTATTGTTTGTGTTCTCTCACTAAAATGTAAGCTCCACGAAAGAAGTGTTTCTTTCATCTCTGCATTTGTGGCACCTCACAAAGCACCTTGCAACGATTATGCTCCTCCACAAATATTTGTTTAATGGAAATTAACTTTGCACTTTCTATACTTCTGAGTCTTTGTTGGATGTGGATTTCTTTAATGTTGGAAGATGCACATTCTTCATTTTAAAGACAATAGTGTAATATGGATTAGATATTTAGCAATAATACCCCAAACAGCCCCAGAGAGCTCACAATTACAGCAGAGCATACAGCAAAAATGTTTCATATATAAGAAATAACAGGGCATATTTTGAATTTTTAAGTAGAATAAAGGTGAAATTTCTCAATCTTCAAATTTCATTTGGTTTTTCTTCTAATTTGGCAGTTTTTCTGAAAAGCAAATTGCCTGAAAAATAACTGTCAATTTTTAATATGCACAGTGTTCAGACAGTACACTCTAGAGCTATAGATAGAGAATGATGTTTTATATTATATTCACAGTGAAGAAGCCTCTAAAAGGAGCTGTTTCTGACACCAGGTACACAGCAGCATCTTACATCATTTCAAATCTTTCACAAGTTGTGAGTTCTATTATGGTTATCGTTGATGCCAGATTATCTCCTCTGCGAAGGATGTTCATCTAGACCCCACTGTATATTCCTGTTCCACACATAGCAAAACTAATCGGCTGAGTAGCATCAAGATGGCATTTATTAAATGCTATAGACCTCCTTTCTTACTTATTGTGCCAAGTGCTGCACTGTATGGAGGCCAGTGTGATCTCTTCATTGTTACGGTTCAAACAACACTGTTACGCTCCTCTAAATTTTCAATAAGATGATGTTGAGCTAGACAGATGAAATTGATATGCTATATAATCATCATCATCTATTTTTAAAGACAGATATGAGGACTTGCTCGGTCAAAAAGAACACAGGTGGCAAAAATCCATGAAAATCTAATATATATATATATATATATATAAAGAACTCAGCTTCTCCAATGCAAAATCAAGTACGAAACATGATACATTTTATTTGTACTTGTCTTCAGATCCAGATATTCCCCAGCTTCTGAGAGTGAAGAAATCCATTTTAATATAATTGAGAACTATCTTCCCACCACGGAGAAGCACTCCGTAGAAAGTAAGCAGTTTCTAGGACTGATTCTGACTGCTCTCCCCCAGCTTTGCCATCCTGTCTTCCAGCCACATGTGCTCCTGATCCAAATCACCATGCATATGCATGGCCATATGTTTCCTCCTTGCGGGCCTCCTTAGTCTCATCGTTTGGTTCAATGTCAACATTCCCATCCCCTTCCTTGCAATTCCACACGTTACATTTCACTCATTACACCTCTAGCCACACCTCGGGAAAACTGTCGCTATCAAGAGGGAAATGGTATTGCCTGGGACTTGTGAAGGTTGTCATATTCTGACCGTCACTGCTGTGATGCTGTTTCTGACTGCCTTCTCCTCTGATCTGTCATCACAGAAAAGTCAAGTGTTTTTCTCTGCTTTGTAAGTTGGAGTGTGGGCTGAAGTTCTTTGCCGTCCTCCAGTTCTGAAGTGAATTAACGTTCTCAGAATAACTCTGAGGGGAACTGAGTTTTAGATGTGTTTCTAGCAGCTTTGTCTGCAGTGGAGGTGATCTAAACTGCTAGGATACCCAAGGGAACTTTGGCGAGAAATGCCATCTGACTCGTCATCACCCATGAAATTTAAGTGTGAAGTAGTGGGGGCAGGGTCCAGTGAGAAGGGAACAAAACAAAGTCGAAATATGGAGATAGAGTGGTGTTTCTTTTCCTGCACGTCAACAGGGAAACTAAACAAACATTTAAATAATAAACAACTGTTCTTTTTAAGTAAGGTCTCCTGAGAAATGCAATTGCCCAGAAAAGCAAAATGCTGTTTAAATTTAGAGAGAGAAAAAGAAAAGAACTTCAGAAAAAGAAACTAAATGTCGAGAAGTGGCTCACGTTTCCTACATCAAATTTCTTAGTTAATTGATTCTACTTTTAAGCCCAGATAACGTAGTTTGCGAGGCCCAGTGCAAAATCAAAATGTGGGTTTCCTTGTAAAAAAGGCAAGAAAAAAAAGTTATATTAACTATAATAAATTTTTTTTTATTCCTTCCATGATCTGACTTGCAGTTTGCAGTGGTGTTTATTATTGGCTGTTTAATATGATCCTACGTAAGCATAAATTAAAATTTTAAACTATTAGCATAGATTTACCATTCATCTTAATATTGTGCAATGGCAGTTTTAAATGCAGTTATAAAACCATAACTCTTATGCGGATTCTCTGAAGTTATGTAATTTGCGTTTTGTAGCTCATACATTCATATGTATTTTGTTCTTACCAGAACAATAGAAACATTTCTCAAAACTAACTCAACTTTTCAATTCTATTCCTTGATACAAGTACATCTATCTTTGGCTTGTTGATGAGTAAAGGAAGAGAAAGGAAAAGGAACTATGGGTTGCTCTGTATTTCCCTTTCTTTCTGGGTTATCATTTTCAGCTTAAGTGTTTGGCTAATACAGGGAAGTAACATGAGTAAGAAGGATATGCTAGGGTTCCCTGGTCACTCATTTCTTAAGAGTACCATTTTCTTCCTTCTATGTTTGAAGCAAGTTCTAGTTCAGATGAAGTGTGACCTCTTAGGGCTGTCAGCATCCCCGTTTGCTCTGTTAGAAGCTTAACAGGTTTAACTTTTACTTATGTGAGTCCCACTGAACTACCACCCATTTTGAGTCTATTGGAATTCTATCCTCCTGGGCTATAGTGAATGCTATATGCAAATGGGGTGACAAGAACCGGGGACACACAGATTGCATGAATCTTTTCTGCTCTATTGCCCCATTATATGTCACTTTCAAAATTCAAGTTCAAAGATAAAATCATTAAGAATTGAGAGATGGTGACTACAGAGCAGTAAGTCAAGTACAAAGCCCTTCTGATGTCAAGGCCCTCTGTGACTACACAATTGTACTCCCATAAAGGCGGCCCTGTCTACTCTTGCTTGTTGCCTTTGAAACTGGGCATCTCTATTTGAGGGCCTAAAGTTGTGTATTATTTTCACCTTCATATTCAGTCATATCTGGATATATTCTGAAACTATGTGTATAAACTCTCCAGTGTATTTACTTGAAGACAAAGGAACTCCCTAAGGAAAAAATAATTAAGAATAAGTTCATTCAGCAAATTTTGCTCTTACAAGAGTTGGATGTTTAAAGTGTTTGAATCTAAGGGTACTCAGTATCAATGGACTTATCGGAAGGCCTAAGGAAAGGATGACGTATTAAAGAGTGAGCACAGATCAGTATAGGGATGTCTTAATACCATCTCTGTAACACGTCAGAAGGGAGTTTCCACTGTTTGTCACCTGTGTAAGGAAGAGTAGTCCCACAACAAGGGGAAGAATTCTTGAAGTTCTTAGAAGATTAATATTAAAGTATGAAATTCATGCAGTGAGCAGCTTCCAACCTGGAGAAGAAACTTGATAGTATTTCAAGCTCTAGATGGCATCAATGCTATTAGTACCATTTGCCAATAGGAATAATAGGATGAATAATACTTATGGCTGATAATAAAAGAGAAGTTTTGAACTCTGTGCCATAGTGTGTTAACAGTATGGATTATTTGATACAATCCCCAAAATAAATCTGTAGGAGAGACATAAAATAAAATTTATTAAGATCCCATTTAAAATATGATAAATATGAGGTCCAGAGAGTTAATTATCTTGCCTCAGGTGACACCGGGGATAGATTGTGGAGACAAGGTTTGAGAGCAGGTGCCATGGATGACTCGAGACTTCTGCACCATCTGTGTGTGATATTTCTCTTCTTTAGGGACCGTGCCACACCCCCTCCCTAGAGCTGGAATCCCATAGCCAGGTATATAAGACATTTAGTTCCTTTGTTCTTTTTTGAAGAAGGTATATATGGTTTGATTAGGTAGGCATAAACATCCAAATTGGTCTATGGTACTATTTTTCAAACTTTTTGACTCAGACCTGTAGTAGATTTTACATCAGTACCAAGTATACATACTCATATATGTGTAAAACCTACTATATACCTTACTGTCTGATATTTTCTGTTATTCTATTTTTCATTTCTAAAAATACAAATTACCAAACTCACTCAATAGATTAAGTAACAAGTTCATGGTAGTTTGGAAAAACAAACAAACAACAACAACAACTAGCTGATACAAATCTGTCTCCAAGGATTTTGGAATTGTGACTGAGAGAGAGCTTAATTGGGATGGCTAATTAAGTTTCATGTGTCTCTAACATGACATGTGAATTTTATTATTGCTATTGAGGGGCAGCTGTATTCTGCCAACTTTGACCTATCATAAGCCAAAATAAACTCATACATACATACATAGAAAGCTGATCTGGGAACAGAGGGAGGGAGCGAGGAAAAGAAAGAAAGGAGAGGAGACAGAAAGATAATACTTAGAAAGGAACAGATAAATGTAGGAGTGGATGAGACAGCTACCCAGTCCTTGGTTCCATCCCTTGCTGAAATCTGGTTGTGTTTCTGTCTTTTTTGAGTTTTACTGAGACTTCCTCTAGTTGAAATGGGCTCTAATTTACTTTTGTTGGGTTTGCAACAAGTAGAGAATCTCTGGTTGCACAAGTATGAAAAACCCGTCGAGATTGTCCAGGAATAGTTGGGAGGAAGTTGACAAGGGTAGGATCCTCCCCACCTCCATACTTGCTGTGTTTGCAAAGGTAAAGAGGAAGAGAATGAGTTATAGTACTTACATTTGACCTCTGATTTGTCTAGCCAAGTAGTGGTTTGCTGTTTGTGTTAGAGAAGTGGGAAAACTAGATTGCCTTAAAGAATCACCCAAAGAGCCAGGTGGGGTTCAGTTCTCTGACTCTGACTGGGTTTTGTTAAGTCATCATCTCTGACTTCTATAGATAAAACAAGAGAAGTAAATATTGCACAAATATAGAAGAACTCCACTTGCCCAGAGGACGAGATTATAACAACTTCAATAAACTGGAACCAGGAACATATCCCACAGTCAGAAATATGTGAATACTGCAAAAACCAATAATCTAAAGTCTTGAGTAAATACCATTTTTGATTTTTTTCCTTTTAACTGTTGATTCTCATAAGAGAGTCTAGAAAGAATACCTTTGAGAAATCCTCAAGAATCCCGTAGTATGGTCAGTTCTAGTTGACTGTAAATTCAGTGTTATAGGAACTGCCAATTCTGTTTTTGTCCCTCCTCTTCTACAACAGGGAGAAGACATTTCCCACTGTTTCAATGACACTTGTAAATCCCATAGTTAACAGGTGACTTATCCTGTGGGATGCATGGATGTTTCAACTAATCTTGAGTGACAGAGGCAATTCCAAATGCCACTTACTGGCATTAACTTCTGCTAATCGCCATCCACTCATCCCCCAAAGCAATGATCTCTTGTATCTGTAGAATGAGAGCAGAAGAAGCTGGCACAATTAAGAATTGAACTACATGTTGTCCTCAGCTCAAATGCATGGAGATAGAACTGGTTTGAGAAGTTTCTAACCATCTCTAACCCTTTCTGTAGTTCATAGGCTTCAGTACTTACATAACAGAAAAACTCACACGCAGTAGTGACTGAATTGTCAGAAATCCAATGAATTGTATGCTGTAGCACAACTCCTTATAACAGCTTAAAAATATCTGGGAATAAATGAATGAATTATACATAGGACATTTCACATTTTAGCCTTCATGATTTGACCTCTTAATTTCATTCATTAATTACTCCAATATTTTTGATGGGCACTTACTATATACAAGGTAAGTGCTAGGTAATAAGATTATAATAATGTCTGTGGACAGTTGTATCTTTTAAAGATGTGTGTGTGTGTGTCTGTGTGTGTGTCTGTGTGTGTTAAGTATGCACATTCCATTCCACAGTGCTCTTCTTACAATACAATTGACACTCTTCCTAATTAGATGTGTGTATATGGGAGGGCTGTCTATGTACCTCTATCTTGAACCTGAGCAAACTTCTGCAACCACCTCAATCAATAAAATGCAGAAGTGACACTACGTGATATCTAAGGTTAGCTTATATAAGGTGATAGAGCTCCACCTGGCTCTGTCTCAGAAAGTTCATTGATGGGTTCTATGTAGACATAAAGACCACATGCAGAGGTCCGGGAACACTGGAACTGAGGTTCCCAGCCAACAGTCTGAATCAGTGACCCAATATGAGACTCAAGATAACTCAAGCCCTCCGTGTTTGATCCACTGGCTGAACTCTTCCCTATCCAAACTCTCGATTCACAGAAAGAAGGAAATTACTGCTTAGCATCACTAAGTTTTAGAATAACTTGTTAGGTGGCCAAAGTAACTGTGACAGAGAGGAAAAAGAGGCCTCCATCCTCACAATGGTAACAGTTTGTTGAGGGAGTCACATCTTAATTTAGTGTGACTGCAAACAACTGTAACTCTAATTGCAAAGTGCAGAAGCTAGCATGTAAATGCAATGAGGGCAGAAATAGACTTTATCTCATCCATTGTCTTATCTACAAGGTCTATTGCAACAACACAGTGTCTCCATAATTGTTGAATAGGTAAACGAATGAATCAAATGTTATGAAAGAAATATCCACAGAGATATGAAAGCATATAGTCAAGGAACCTGAATGAGACCAGGGGATTAGGGTAGCTTTTCTGGAAGAACATTTCATGAGCCTGTAGGAACAATGTGTTAAAGCCTGACTGGGCGTAAGGAACATGGTGCATACAAGGGTCTAAAATAAGGTCTGTGTGGCTGGAGTGCAGAGGGTGAAGGTAAAAGTAGTCCATAATAGGATAAATGGTTTTATTCTAAGATTAGTGAGAAACCATTCATGTACTTAATCAGAGGCATGATATGACAAGGTATTTTTGTAAAGTTTACTCTGACTCAGATGCGAAGGCATGGGTGGAGGAGTTAGTGTATTTTTTCAGTAGTCCAGATGAAAAACTTGGATTAAAACAGTTGTAGTAGGATGGGAAAAATCAGTGGGTTCAAAAGATGTTTGAGAAATAAAATCTATAGGACCTGGAGATGGATGACTTTTGGAGAGTGAGATAGAGGGAGGGATCAAGGCCAAGTTTCAAGAAATGAATATATCTGGTTTTCATACATTGAGAGACAAACCACTGAAAGAAAATGAAGTTTAGGGATTAAGATCACAAATTTTGATTTTTAGACGTCTGAGTGGAGATGTCACATAGGTGGTGCTGTATTTGGATCTGGAGCTCAGAGGAGATGACTGAACTAGAGATAAAATTTGGACCTTATGGCATATAAATGATAACTGAAATTTTTTGGCAAAGATGAGGTCACTTAGTTCAAAGGAAGAAATAACATGGCCTAAGGCAGTACTTTAAAACTTACAAAGGATGAATCTAGAAACAAGACTGGTCAGAAAGTAGAGGGAATTGAAGAAAATATAAGGTCATGGAAACCAAGAAGATATTATTGCAATAAGGAAAGTATATAATATTGTTGCCAGTAGCTGTAACCGGTGTCCAAGTTATTGTCCTGTCCTAAAAAGAATTCAGAGACAAGACACAGAAATTAAGAAAGTAAAGTGAGGATTTATTAAGGGATGCATAGTACACTCTCAAGGGGAGAGCAGGGCAGGCTCAGGTGAGCGGCTGCCCTGAGTTTGTTTGGCAAGTTTGTTACATAGAGTGTAAGAATGAGTGAGTGGAATATTAATTAGGGAGGGAAGGGTTTGGGGTCGTATTCCCTGATTTTCATCCCAACTACATCTTCCCAAAGAGAGGAGGGATTTTTGTCCTTATTATTAGTCTGGATCAGAAGTGTCATGGTGTCAGTGCATGATAGGTACTTCTAATCTGCATGGCTAACTTTCTTGTAATGAGGGCATAATGAGCAAAAGATTACATTTGGACACAAGATTCCTGCCTTTTTTCCACCTTTCTTTGTAAGTCTCAGGACCACTCGTCACCCAAAAAGGTGCAACCACTTATCAGCCCAGAGTTTTCTGCTTTTTTTCTCTGTCCAGGGACAGCTGGTGCTTACATGATGTATGGTTCCCTGGCCTGTACCCCTCCTTTCTGCCCATTTCCTGCCGTTTGGCTGTATCCTGCCTTTCTCTGCTTATATCTGTCTATCTGCCTGCTCTAACAGTATTGGATATTGGAGAAAAGCCAAATGAGAAATAGACTAAAGACTAACCAGTTTTATAGGGATCTGAAGTACATTGTTGACCTTACACAGTGCTCACTTATACCAGACATTAGCGTAGGCTCAATACATGCTTTATCTCATTCATACTTACAAATAAGGAAAGAGATTAGGAAGGTTTAATAACCTATTTCAGACTTCAGTTTAACAGAAATGAGACACATCTGCAAAACTGAAATTGTCTACAGTTTCTATTCTTGGAAATGGTGATAAAGGTTGGGTAGCACAGGGAAATATATACAAGATCTTGTGGTAGCTTGTAGCGAAAAAGAATGCGGCAGTGAATATATCTTTGTTCATGTATAACTGAAAATAACTGGAATTTGACACAATGTTGTAAAATGATGATAACTCAATAAAAAATGTTAAAAAATGAAATAAAAAGAAAAGAAAAAAATAAGATTGGGTACCCCACCAATGAATTAATGAAGGAAAATTTGAGATTAACATTTATCTGACATTTAGAGAAAACTAAATGGGAGGAGGTTTAACACTGACCTTGAACATTAAGTGCACCACATTAGCTAGCATTAGGGATTAAACTATAGAAGACTATGCAAGATGTTACAGTTGATTTAGCAAAGTAATAGACTGTTTACAAACCTGCAAAACATAGGAAATAGTTATGCTTCTGTTGCATGCCATTCTGCTTGGAGCACAAAGAGGTAATTCAAAATTGCAGCAACAAGTTAATCTGTTTACTGTTGCCCTCCAGATAAAAGTATATAAGGTTCTGTAAGTAGGCAGTTTACCCTGATGAGACTATCTCGCCATAGCAGTGAGAACCAGAAAACAATCAAGTTCATGAAAACACATGGTGGTGGACAAAAGATCATAGCCTCTGGAATGTCTGAAACAAGGAAGAAAGCTAAGGTTAACTACATTAGCTCTTCCACTCTGGGTGGCTACTTTGCTTACAGTGGCTAATGTTATTTAAAGGGACCAGCAGACCCTCATAGACAAGAACTATGTCAAAAGTGAAAAGCATGATTATGGCTGCTGTGTACTGGTTGCAAGTTGTGGATGAGATTTGGCCCAGAGTTGAGTTCTTCCACTGGGCTCACCTATAGATTCATGCTAGACCAGTCTGGTTACTGAATTGGTGGCAGGTGGGTCACTGCTTTCTTATTAATTCCTCACAATTGCCCATTCCTATGCCAGTGAGCCTAGTATGTCTTAAAACATATTGAATGGTAAAAAATTAATCAATCTGGGAGCAGAGGGGATGGAGAGAAGACCTGGAAGTAGAGGAGGGGTGTGGTCAGAGGCTATATGGGAAGACTATCAGTTAAGATTTTGACATGAAAAATAAGTGTATTCAAAATGGTGAATTTGGGAATAACTTAATAAAAGTATGAGCAGAGTTAAAACAACCAAAAACAACACATTATCCTGGCTGTGTGTTCTTGTAACAGTAAGCAGCCACTGGGACTCAGAGATGTCATGGGGGGAAGCACTTATTGGAACTCCCTTAGTGGTGACCTGGCAAGGAGAGATCCAGGGGGAATAAACACGCTTAGCTCACTCTTCTTACCTCTGGTCTTCTGCTGTGGCCTCTCACTGGCCAAACCTAGCCAGAAACCAGAGGGCAAGGGGGCTTGTTGGTGTAGTCCTTTGAGGTCTGCCCCTCTACACACAGAGCCAGATGGAGAGTACATCCGAAGGGTCACATTGGAGCATCATTCTATGTATCCTCTCTAATGAAAGATTGAGCTGATAGTTCCCTGGGTTTATGTTCAATGAAGTTGAACAAACATTTATTTAGAGCAGAATAGGTACACTAGGTGCATGCTTTGAGATGTAAGAAGATGAATAAATCTCGAATTCCATCCTTAGAGAACCAGACTAGTAGCCAAGAGACTATCCTATGAAGTTCAGAAAGAAAGAGAGGAGAATAATTAGAAAGAGGGGTATGTTTTGCTTAACATATTAGGAAATAAAATCCTGATATGCAGGCTCTTCTTAGCTGGGGGAAATTGCCAATTTTATTTTGTGGTTGGTTGTTCAAATTAAATCTTAGTTGAAAGTCCATTATGCTAATTGGATAAAAGAGGTACACTAGTTAAAGTAAAGATGGGCTGAGTGTATGCTTATAAAAGGCAATAATCTGCCATTGTGTGTAAACAAGAAACAATAGGGAAAAATGGAGAATGAATAAATGTTTTTTCAAGTGCTTACTATGTAACAGACACTACTCTGGGTACTGGAGTTATAATGGCGAACAATAATGCAACATGCCTAGTCTTCATTGAATTAAAAATCTAGTAGGGAAGGCAGAGAAGTGGCCAGGCAATTGCAGTTCAAGTTGATAAGAATTATTATGAAGAAAATAGAGGTTTTATGGGACCATGGATTTGGGGAGTAAGAATTGGAGATTTGGAGCTCAAGATATGTAAGTCAAGACAGATGTTTTATCTAATTGTTACCTGAAAAAACAATGCATGCAAAGAAGCCAAAAGGAGGAGAGTTTTCTAGACAGAGAGAATGGCGTATATAAAATTTGAAAATATAGGACTGGTGTTAGCATGTTGCTTTCCGGGAGAGGCAAGAGATTGAATATTACTGATGTTCAAAGGGGAAAATGAAAGTGCTAAGGTCAGGAAGGTCAGCAAAGGTGAATTCATGGTGACAAGCAGAAGAGGAAAGAATTTATAGTTTACCTGCAGGGCACTGGGAAGTCATTGAGGGGTTTTATGTAAGGATGTGGCCTTAACATATTTGCATTGTCGAAGACTAGTCCAGTGAATTGGAGCAGATTAGAAGAGAGAATGATATGCTAATATAGAGTAATCCAGGTAAAAGATAATGATGACCTGATTTAGGGTGGTAGGAATAAAACTGAAAGAACGAGATGAATTTCGGAAGCGTTAAAGAGCTCTAGTTGTCCGGATTGGTGTTGGATTCAGTGGGGCTATGGTGAAGAGAGACCTGCACACCTTAGTTTCTGGTACAGCACCTCAATGATGAGTTTTTCCCTGTATCACTAAGAGGTAAAAGTTACAAAGAAAGAAGCAGGTATAGGGTGGGGGAAACTTAGTTTAATTTTTTGATATTTGAGACTGAGGTACTTGTAAAATATTCAAATATAAAAGGCTGGTATGCATTTAAAAACATGGATCTAAATTTCCTATTAAAGTTATTAGCTGGAACTCTAAATTTAGGAGCCATCAACACATGCGTGGTAATTAAGCTGCTCACCAGGATCAGGTTACTGTGAGAATTTACACAGTGATAGAAAAAAAGGAGGAGAAGAAGAAGAAGAAGAAGAAAATGATAGCCTGGAACATTACAATTTAAGAATGGCCAGAGGAAGAGGTGCCTGCCAAAGACTGAAAATAGGTGGTGTGAGGTAGGAAAAATCTAGAATGTAGTGTCAGAAAACTCACAGAAGAGAGTATTTCCAGAGGAATTGTTTTTTTTTGATAATACATGGACCATAGTCATTTTTTAGGGGCACGAAGGACAGCCCAGTGTTCTTACAGATACCAGTCCCAGTGGAGAGAGAGCTTTTTTTAATCCTTTCTTCCAGTTTCAAATTTTTATTTCCTCAGTGTCTGTAGAGAATGGTTTTCCTCAGCTCTCTGATATTTCTGTGGATGCATAAATCACAACAGACACTATACAATACATGAAACATGTTCAAGAGAGTTCCTATCATAGAGTTATTTTAGTAACTACATGTGGAATTATTACCATTTTATTTGACTGTGGCCACTTTGGGCCCAGCACTGCCTGGAGAACAGACTCCCAGGCAGGAGGGCTTCTCACAACACAGGGGAAGGGAGCAGCACCCAGAAGGGCCATGGGCTATGGCCCACCTGAAGCTGCTTTGTTCCTGCCCACCTCCCACCTCGACAGCTTGGGGTAGGGCTGTTAGGGGACTGGGCTAAACCTATCCCTTCCTGAACTTAGTATCTGCCTCATGCCTCAGTTTCTCCCCCCTCGTAGTGATGAACCATATTGGCCCACCAGACCCTATTCGTGGCCCAACCTGATCCAGAGTAGTTCCCATATCATATCAAGTCAGTATTTTTCAGCATCACTGTGTAGGGCTCCGTTGACTAAAGAGCATTTGTAAGCCAGTGTGAAAAAAGGAGCAGACAGACTAGAGGGCATTTCACAGCCAGTTAATATATGATTTAAGTCACATGTGTATTATATGAGACATACATATATGTATTATAACAAGCACAATGTATGAAATCATATATATATGTATATGACTTTTCTTCATTGAATACTGCTTATATAAAAACAATTCAGCATATTTGATGAGAAACTTGGGGGCTGTTGGGTCTTCTGAGGAGAAATTTCTTATTAGACTGACAGCATTTAAGGACTCTGCCAGGTATTTATCAGCCAGATATTTCTCAAGAAAGTTGTCAGCTTCCTCCTTTTATTAGTTTAGGAGTAGGGCACAAAATTTCAGAGCTCTTATTCCGTTAGACACAAAGTTGTAAACAGAGTGTAGGTGGACAGGACACATAACTTGTCTTTGCTGTATACAAGCTTATTGACTGATTCTCATCCCTCTAAATTAATTAGTTCCCTTCATACTGAGAATCAAAAGATTTACTAACCAAGTAATGTTAATGACTTAGTCCTGAGTGACAGGGACATTTTTCTGTCAGATCCAAAAGGTTAAACTTGATTACTGAAATCTTCACAGAGGAATTTCTTTCTAAAGCATTCACTAAACCTTACAAAGAGCTAAAGTATCTATTTAAAAAAAAAAAATTAAAGAGGTCCAATTAGAAAACTATAAAAGTACACCTATATTGTTAGAGATAAATTATTTTAAGAAATAAACTCCCTGGGGGCAAAGACCATGTCCATTTTGTTTATCACTGTGGCCTTATCTAATATTGCCTGGCTCATGCTAGGCATTCAAAAATATTTCGTGGATAGATGTTGCATAATCTCAGTTTGATTCAAAGAGTCTCATAAAAATATTGGGCTGAAGAATCCTGAAACCTAGTCTAAGTATGGCTTCCATTAGTAAATAGTTTTTCCCTACCCATCAATCATGATTGATGTCTAACCCACGTTATGTTGAATTGGGAAGAAATATTCAGGAGCTTATGAGCAACAGGCATGGCGGAGCACCAGAGATCTCTAAAGCTGCTATGGAGTTCCATGTCTACATGGAAGAAATCATCAAAATAATGTTGATCCTTTAAAAATTGTATACCACTTTATATATTACAAAGCACATTTATAGACTTCTTGTTTTCATTTGAGCTTCACAGCAACACAGTTGGAGAATAAAGCAGAACGGTATCTCCAGTCACACCTCTCTGTGTAATTAATTGTTCTTTCCAAAGACATTGATTGTGTTCCAAATACTGACAGTACCCCTTGCCAGATAGATACATAGATTATTAGGCATGAATTTTGCCCTTAAGAAGCTGGCATTCCTTTAGAGGAGATATGATAATAACATACATAATTATAATGAAGTAAAAAGATCAATATCAAATAAAAGGTATAACCTCACTGTATAAGGAGCACACATTTTTGGCTAGGAAATTTAATAAAGACTTTAAGAAGGAAGGTGCATGCCAGTGAGACTTAGAGATATTTGTTTATTTTATCAATTTTTGGAGATTACTTAATAAATAATTACTAAGTGTCTGCTGTATTTTGTGTACTGTAGCAAGTGTTAGGGATGAAAAAAAGAATGAAAAACCAATTTATAACTTTTTGGTAAGCAAATTTTAATATTAAATGCATATAGACCCTAAGGCAAATCATCACTTTAATGAGGAAAAACTTGTAACAAAAATCCTGCAGGATAGAACCAGTACCATCCTTAGTCCTGGACTAAATCGGGATCCTGCCTCAGCCCTTTGTTTATATAGAAAGGAGCCACATAAACATATTCACTGGTCATGAGCCCTTGTATACTCTAGAGGAGGCCCTGAGTGAAAAGAGGAACCAACTACTCTTGGAGGACAGATATGGAGGAAAATAACTGATTGAAATGCTCAAGGAAGGTTTCCAGAGAAGGTAACATTTTAAATGAGAGAATTTTATATTAAAAGGATTAAGTTGGTATTTTTAGCTACTATAATGATGATTTCAAAAAATGTATGATTAGTTATTATTTCTACTCCTTCCAAAATACATTTTGTGAGCAATATCTTAAATAAAGATACACATTTCTGTACTATTTGTAGCATGGCTAAAATGGTATCAGGCTTGAGCATAAGTCTTAAATGAATTAGACCTCCTGTATAAAACATTACCAAGTTCCCAAGATTAATTTATCTTTTACAGAGAAGAGTTTTATTTCATTCATACAAGGGTTAGCTAGAAGTAATTTTTTGAAAGTAAAGACTGAAAATGATGTAAGGGAAATATAATGCAGTGGGGGAAAAAAGCTAGATTTTGGTTATAGCTCTACCAGAAACTATTGAATAGTTACTTGCCTCCTGGTGTTCAGATTTCCATAAAGAGAGGTAGGGGTGGATTCAATTAGATATAATAGAAATGTTATGTACATGCTGTAACTTCTCCCTCCCATCACAATGATAAACATTGCTATGGGATCATTGGTCTCTTTTCCACTAAGTCAACGTTGACATACATGGTGAAAACCATTTGCTATCCCTAGATTACATGATCTTCAAAATTCCTTCAACTTGGAGTATTCTATAAATTTGCAATTTGTGTAACTCAAATGACATAATTGAATGTAACATGAAATCCCATTAGTTCCTTGCAAGACTACTTAGTCATGAGCAGCACATCAAAACTTTATTAAAGATTTAATGGTAAATCAAAATATATTTGCTTAACAACTGTTAAATACAGACATTTTAACCAGTATCTTCCATTTTTGCCCAATTAGATTCTCACTTATTTTATACTTTTTTTCTGTTTTTTCATCTAATTCTCAGAAAGAGGAAGGAAAAACTCTATCAAATTCAGTATTCAGGTTGATTTGACTGATATTCCTCCAAAAAGTTATAAATATAGTGAAACTCCATTTAGTATCTTCAATTAATGTTGAATAATATATAGATTCTACAATGTAGATAGAAAAAAATATTTGTTCTTTGGAATGTTGGTAAATTTATGTATAATGTAGCAGTCAAATATTACATATGAAAGGTCAACTATTAACACCTCCAGCATGCTACATCTGATTGGATTCTACTGAATTCACTGCTAAACATCAGGCAGTCTTTCTGAGAAGAAGCTGAAAATATGAGAATTTAATTTCCTTCTTTCTTTGACTGCCTAAATATTTTAAAATTCATCTGGACCAGCCTTCTGTAAGATTTCTTTAAATCCTCCATCCTACACCAGTATTTATCTGTATTGTATACTAAATACAATAAAATGCCAAAGAGTTATCCCTCATTTTTCAAATTTCAGCTTGCTTACTTTAAACCCTTATGATGTGAATAGTAATATATTGTTCATTTATTGGTTCTTTTTCTTTTCCACCACAATTAAATTATACTGTTTTTTCAGGGAGAAATGTCTTTTATGTTATTCAAAATAACAATCACCAAATTTGGCACATAAAAATACATTAATAATGGTCGTATAAAATTTAACAAGTAGAAATGAGTATTTCCTATTAATTTCCTCTTACTGTAAATAGTTCTTACAGCGACTTTTGAATTAATTTTGATGGAATGTATTATTTGTGAAACAAAAAAAGTAAACCTATAAAAATACTTCATGTAATATAGATCATATACTGATTTCACAGATGGATAGACTCATTTAAACTGTATACGTTCAACAGAAATTTGTTATCAATAAGGAAAAAAGTCTTCAAGTCACAAAAATATTTTGGGAATGAGATTCTGATAAAAGAAATTTACACAAGTAAAAATCATTATGAAAACCATTTGATTTTTAAAAGATAATTCTATTAGGGAAATATCAAAAACACATAAGTTAGATTTTCTCATTGAGGCATTTTAGTTAGTAGAGTTCTTAGAGGCTTTGGGCAATCCCCATTTCAGATGCTGATTTTACTTTCTCAAGAATAACTGATGGAGGCCTAGAGTGTGTTTAATAAGTCCAGCATATTATTTGGAACTTTTGTTACTTAATTCACTGCTTTATTTGTTTATAAAAATATCCATTATTAACTTGTATAAAGTAGAAACATTGTTAATGTAAATAGCTCAATTGATAAAAAACCAAAATAGTTAACCAAATAAAATGAAACCACAGGTTTGAATCTCATCTTTGTAACTAACTTGTATGCATAATCTAGAGTTGAATTTAAACATAAAGTGGTGTTTGGAATATTTATACTTCAGTTATGGTGAGGTAGTTAGTGTTAAGCTGACTTTTTCCTAAAAAACAGCTATCAAATCTGGGTAAAATTTAAGGAAAAAAATCTCAGCAGATAGTAGCTAAGGGTTAATGAACCAAAGATATCAGAGATAATCAGAGATAATGTAAACACATCTAGATGAGCTATGTATTTATTCTTAAATTTTCTTTTTGAGGAATTTGTTGATTTTAAAGGTAAGTAGTGATCGATCTACTTTCTGAATCTGGATACTAAAGTCTCACTGAACAAGGGAAACTAAAATTTGAATTTAGGGCTGTCAGAACATTCACAATTTGAGAGGGTGATCTAGAGAAAAGAGAACCCAAAGAAAGAAAAAAAAAGGAAAAAAAAAAAAAGCCATGAATTCTGCACGTGATTTCTTCTTGAGGTGCTTGTTGGCTGCTAAATTGAACATCTGTAGGTCAAAATGCTGAAAATATAAAATGCAAGAAGTCAGTGAATGGCTAGAAGATAAGCAGGTATTTTGGCAGTTCTAATGTGCTAGACACAAAAATTGGAGTTGAGAGCCCAATTAGAAATAGAGGTACTGTTAAGTACCAAAGCCTTTACAGTTATCAATCCAGAAAAGGATAGGATTTAAGACTAGTGGTAGATTGGAGATAGACTAGTCAAAGTGATACTGCCCATAGTCGATATGCTGCCAGAAGAAAATTAGTCTACTACATCATACATCATCCAGACTCTCTATACTTTTTCCTGTCAGTTTCTAAAATTCAATCTAAAATTGACAGGAATAGTAGAAAATAGATCCAAATGACCAAGACCAAACAAAGAAGAGGGGTTATACAGAAAGACCAATAAGGTATCAAAATACTGGGATTATCATCTAACGACTTTAAAATAAAAATGATTAACATGTTTAAGAAACTAGATAAGGAACTCCATTGAAGAAGTTTAATATATTAAAAAAGAATTTTGAAATAATGGAACTGAAAAATAGAACAAAATTAAGAATCCAATAGACTCAGCAAATTAGGTAGTATAGAACAGATGATTAATGAACTGGAAGTTATGTTGGTGAAAATAATTCAGCTGGAAAAATGCAGATCAAAAAGGAACATAAAATTAGAGGGGGAAAAAAAAAGTAAGACTCATGTAGGGCCCAGTGAAAAGTTTTAACAGATATAATTTGAATCTCAGTAAGGGAGTAATAGAAAGTAAATGGATCAGAAACAGTATTCAAAAAGATAATGATAAAGAAAATTTTAAAACTAAAAAGATACAAACCCAGGGATTTAAGAAGCTTTGATAACACTCAGCAGAGTGCATACAGAGATTACCCACGCTTAGGCACATTACAGTAAAACTAGTAAAAAAAAAAAAAAAAAAAGATGAGAAGAAAAGCAGTCAGAGATAAAAGATACACTATCTTCAAACAGTAAGACTCAAGAGTAACTACCTACCATAAAATAAAGTTTGAAGATGAGATGGTGTTTTTATAGTGCTAAATTAAAATATATCATCCCAATATTCAATATCCAGCAAAACTGTTTTTGAAAATGAAGGTAAAATGGACACCCCTGACTCCTCCCCCACTCCCCCTAAGAAAATCCCACAAAATCTGTGAAAGCAGATAAATAAATAATAAAGGAGATATTAAAGGTAGTTCTTTAAACAGATAAAAACTGTTCATACATGGCAGCATGGTAGTATAAGAACAAGGGGAGAGTGCTGGTAAAAGTAAAAAATATATATGTGTATATATTGTATATATGTATAATATCTATATACATATATATGATATACATATTTTAAATGACTATATATTGTATAATTGTTTAAAACAACAATAATTCTTTGACATGTTAAAAAAATGCAAGCATACAATACATGACAATGACAGTACAAAGAGTATAAGTTTGCATGCCCAGGAAGTAGAAAAAACACTAATTTAATGGCTGGGAAACTTAAAAGGATAATTAAAGAATGTATTTATAACAAGTTAATAAGAGGATGTTATGGACTACTTCATTCCAAAATTTAAAAATTGAGATTAAATGGAAATATTCCCCCCCAAAATGGAATCGATCAAAATTGACACAAAAGAAAGAAAAAATGTAAATAGCACTATGTCCCATAAGAATGTACTCAAAATGCCCAACCTTTCCACAAAGAAAAATCCTAAGAAGGAGGCTTCATCCACAGATTCTTTTAAATATTTAAGGAAAATAACACCAATGTTGTACAAAATTTCAGGAAATAGAGAATAAATATAAAACATATCATAAAAATACTGAGTGTTAAAGAGCCTTAGATTGTAGAAATAAAGGTAATATAACAATGGAAAATTATAGTCTTAATTATCTCAATAAAGTAGATATAAATTGAATACATCGTTAGAAAACTGGATCCAGCAATATGTTAAAATGGTAATATATCACAACTAGGTTGGATTTTCCAGTAATGTATTGTTGGTTTATTTGAAAATAAATTATT